>NW_015505723.1:156987-224513 GCF_001515645.1 Sinocyclocheilus grahami | reverse complement strand
CTATTCACGAACAGCTTGTAACACTCCAAAGAGAAAGGAAAACTTGAAATCGCATCATATGACCCCTTTAAAATTAATAAAATGTTCAAATATATAAATAATAATCATAATAATTTAATATATTTTTAAATAGTAATAGTTTTTATTAATAAAGTGCTAATTCTTTAAATATGAAAACTTACTTCTGTGAGTCAGAACAGCCGGCATTGTGGTCTACTCTCCCAGGTTCAGGAAACTGTTCTCCATAAAATGCGCTGCACACATCCGAATATTTTAGTTGAACTGTTCTGGAACAGTGTTGTAAATACAACTTAACCACTGATTTCTAGTCGTGTCCTCTTTTGGAAGGCCAAACAAAGTAGTTTCGCTTTCACAATGAAACACACAGCGTCTTCACAACATGGCGGCGGCGGTGGCAGCAACAATAAAGTTACGCCTTCTTTCTTTGCGTGAACATTTGGGCGGCGTTATGCAAATCTTCCCACACAGTGATGTAGACATGTGGGGGCGTGTTTAAATGACGCGTTTTAGGAGGCCGTGGACAAGTCTTAACTTTTATAAAGAATATCTCTTTGGGTTTGAGACTTTAGTCTTTGCAATTTTAGGGATCTTATCTATTCACGAACAGCTTGTAACACTCCAAAGAGAAAGGAAAACTTGAAATCGCATCATTTAAAATTAATAAAATGTTCAAATATATAAATAATAATCATAATAATTTAATATATTTTTAAATAGTAATAGTTTTTATTAATAAAGTATAATAATAATAATAATAATAATAATAATAATTTAAAGTAATCATATTCCACAACATTACTGTTTTTAGTGTATTTTTGATCAGAGGATGAAATGAATTGTGTAGCTCTTTGCCACTGCAAACTGGCAAAATGCCATCAGTGGTGACACAGAATGGTACAGCCTATATTGTTCATGTCAAGTGTCTGGAAGTGAAAAGGAAATCAGGAGAAGTAAAATATGAAGAATTTTGGCCCGGGGAAAGGCGACAAATGATAGGAGCAAATGATTTCACGTACACCTTGACTCTCCTCCTCTCTGTACCCTCCTCCCTTTCCTCTCCATCCCACAGGAACCCTGGTCTGCGTAGATAAGGACAGCCTGCTGCTAATTTTACGCAGGAAAGGCAGGAAATGTGAAGTGAAGACTTTGCTTTTCCACAAACAACAGAGTAGCCGGCCTTGGAGAGGATCCTGTGTGCCACAGTGCTGAACAGTCTGGGACTGAAAAAGAGACACAAACAGAGAGAAAGTGAGAGAGGAGGGTCCCTGGAATTGAGGAGTTGGATAGACACAGAGAGAGACACAAGAAAAAGTTCAAAGGAAGAGTGAAAGAACAAAAGATTTGGAGGGGAGAGACTGTGTCCTCTCTCGTCTCCCCTGTATCTCTGGAGGGAGCTATGGCGGATAACAGCACTCATCCTATTGTGAAGATACTGGAGTCCTTCGGATTGAGTAAGATATTTTACCATATTTACACACTTTATAAAGAGTTCGCTCTTGCATACACACAAATTAACTCAGTATTACAAAGTCAACTTTGTACTTCTAAAAAAATCTGGAGAGTGTAGAAAATGCTGTGTCGAGTCTTTTAAGAAACAGAAATGCAGACTGTAGTAACTAGCGGCAAAAGATATTGGCAAAAGTGGTCCATAAAAAAACAACACCGCCAGTGTGCAACTTTTTCCATTCGGTCTTTCCAAATGTCATTTCCAGATGATCCTTCACTCTGGACTGTGATTTCTTTCACCTAGGGAGAAAATTGCATATAAACACCCACATTATTTTACACACAAGTCTCTAAAGAGTTTGTGATGTCATATTCTAATAATACTACTAATAATCTGTAGAATAGTTAGGTGCTGAGGTTAAAAATGGCTACGATTTGCCTGCTTCAATCACATACATTACTAAAACAACTCTGGCGCCTATCTATGAATAATTATACTCTTTTTAAAACGAATTTTAATTGAGGAATTAAAATTTAAAGCCAAAATTCTCACTCAAAGTATTGTCATTTTCAAAGGACCTTAAATGGCCTGTGCCAGACAGAAGCCCTGTGTGCTAATGAAACTGGTATTTCTGTAGACAATGAAATGCCATAACAGGAAGCTTCCTAAAATGCAAACTATTTAATTCACCTTAACTGTAAAGGATAAGAAAACATTAGGTGCGCCTTCTATTGTGGAATTTGTCCCCGCCCACTTTGAGTTGTCAGGATAGGCGCTCCAGACTGACCTTCAATCTCCTGATAGTTTCTCCTTAATGACCCTACAACAGAGACAAGTATTTCTGTCATTGCAGTAGAACGCTGTCAACACTTCATTAGCCATTTGAAATATATAAAAACCTTGTTCCAGGATTACAGGGAACCAATCGTTTAACAGCACGTTCCATAAAAAAGATGTCGACATGTTAAAGTCATTTATGTCAGTAATTTTCTGTGAAGTTCGTCTGCCTCTATGCAAACTGTATTTTGGCGCCCCTAGCGCAGTTTGCTAAACAGCTTCAAGCATCTTAAAAATTAAATGTTTACGTGATACCGTCCAAAACTGATCTTGATGACGCTCCTGCTGCTATGGTTACCTCCTAAAGTGAACGTTCGCCAACGCACGCAATTAAAACTTTTTTTAACTAAAACAGTTAACTTTTTTTTTTTTTAGCTTTTAAGTCACTTTGATCGCTACATTTTTAGAACGCCGTGTCGCCCTCTATGCAAACTGTATTTTGGCGCCCCTAGCGCAGTTTGCTAAACAGCTTCAAGCATCTTAAAAATTAAATGTTTACGTGATACCGTCCAAAACTGATCTTGATGACGCTCCTGCTGCTATGGTTACCTCCTAAAGTGAACGTTCGCCAACGCACGCAATTAAAACTTTTTTTAACTAAAACAGTTAACTTTTTTTTTTTTAGCTTTTAAGTCACTTTGATCGCTACATTTTTAGAACGCCGTGTCGCTTCAAACATGGGAGACACGATTGCCACGATCAAACACGTCCGTCTAACTCATGTTTACGTAGAAAAACAATGTAAAACACTACTAAAACATACAAAATAATTTTAAAATCATTTAATGTTTCCCCTTAAACAGGCTACACTGTAAAAATGTAGTAATGACAAGCGCATTTAAATAATAAATTACAGTTTCCTGTGTATATGGAACCAAGTTCACTCTCAAAATTGCAATGACTGACACCATGGTAACCATAGCAAAATTTTGCTTTGGTATCCACTATTTTTGACCAAAGTAATATTACAGCGACGAATACCAGACTTATTATGTTCGCCAATTTTAACAAAACCACCATCGACAGTCTTTATGTCTTGTTTATGTTTGGAAGGTTGCTTCAGAGCTTGCTCTTGAAATGTTGCCAAGTCCACTTATTATAAGCACCTCTGTGGCCACAGAGTGCTCGCTTAAAAATATGTTTTTACCACTTTTATTTCTTTCCTTTCTCCAGGGGATGTGATTCTGGCCTTCTGTCTTTCTATGGTTGTTGGTCTTCTGCTGGGAGCTCTGGTCTATATGATCTTGACCTGGATGTCTCGTCGACGAGCTTCAGCCAACATCACTCGCGTACCCATCCACCAGTCCCGCTCCACCACCCGTTCATCCTCGCCACGCTCTCGACCAGGCTACAGTCGACACAGCAGCGGCTACGACCGACGCAGCAACAACAGTCTGGCCAGCACTGCCTTCTCCTTCCATCGGCAAACCTCATCCTCACAGATAGACTATGGTGACTCACCGGGCCGCAAGTCGAGCTTCCGGGCCTCTACTTTTCATCCTCTTCTTCAGTGTAGCCAGATAGCTCGTGAGGCAGAAGAGGGTTCCCAGGGAAGCCTGCCACGGACCCCCACTCTCACTACCAGCCCTGGGGTGGCTGGCTCCACCAGCACTGTCAGTTCCATGGTCACTCCACCCCGGGCCAGAACCAGGCCGGATTCCTTCTGGGGCAACAGCAATCTAAGGGGCTTTCATGCAGGCCAGATTCCACCACCTGCCTATGAGAGCATCATACGAGCCTATCAGGAGACAACCACGTGAAGGAAGAGGAGATGCTACAGTGATGGAGGAAGATAAATGTATTAATAGACTTGGACTAAAAAATTGGACAGCTGAAAGCAATATGGATGTCCTACATCTTAAAACATGGCCAGTTTTTCAATGTGTGTATATTTGCATATTTCTGTTCATTTGTTTATATTCTATTAAAAAATAAAGGTTCTTTATTGGCATATGGTTCCATGAGGAACCGTCCAGGGAACCTTCCATTGAACGAAAGGTTATGTTCTTCTCACAAAGAAAAGGTTCTTTTAAGATAAGAACTGTTCCATGAAAGGTTCTTTGGGGAACCAAGTATAACCAAAATAGTTCTTTTATAGCATCATTGTGAAAACCTCTTTTTGGAATCTATTTTGTGCGAGGTCAATCTGAAATACTTACAGAGAATGTTTGAAAGAGAGAGTGAGATGACTTTGGTTTCTACAGGTCTGCTTTATTGATTAGTAAAGACAAAAGACCTTTATTTTTGCAGGGAGAGAATATGTCTGTAAAGAGTGAGAGAGAAAAATGAGAAAACATGATAAACAGAGAGAAAGTAAGAGATACTGAAGGTTGTAATAAGCATGGGGACAAATATTTTTGCAGGGAGAGAATATGTCTGTAAAGAGTGAGAGAGAAAAATGAGAAAACATGATAAACAGAGAAAGAAAGTAAGAGATACTGAAGGTTGTAATAAGCATGGGGACAAATCTGAGAGCATTACTGATCTCTATTGCAAAAAGTTATTGCAAACACTAATTTAAAATCGTTTAGCACCAAACTCAATCGATTGTGTATTTATTGGTTTGTTTTCTGTGAACTCTAGTCTTTTGGAATCATTGTAAGTATTTCTCAACACAATTGTACTCAAAAAATAAACTGACACAATGCATTTTGCAACAGCTTTTTGCATCTGCATGTTTTAATTCCTGCATCTTCATAGAAAGCTTTAAACACTTACCATAAAATGGATATAGTTCACCCAAAATTTAAATTCTGTCTTTATTTAACCACCTTTATGTCACCATCACTTTATTTCTGCTGACTTCATATAATATCTTCTTTTGTGTTCCACAGAAGAAAGTCAGTCACACACAGGTTTGAAACATAACTAATGACAGTATTTTCATTTTTGCGTGAACAATCCTTTTTAATTTTTCCATTTTGGAGAGCTACACATGTCCATGGTCTATCATTGAAAACGGGTACTGAGGAATGAACAGACCAAGGACAGAGGTGTTACAGAGGGTTTAGAGCACACACATCCTGGAAGTGACCTGGCATCCTTCACACCCATGAATAAGTGGTGAATTTCCCTGACAAGAGGAAGGAATTGTCTCAACAGGTTAAAATGTATGCTAACTGTGCCATCTGCACTTTTGACAGATAGGTTTCCTCTAGGTCTTAGTGTTTATCCTGTCAAGATTCCAGCAAAGCATTTTGGACGGAAGCTGCCATGTCTAAGTTAATTTGCACCATTTACATTTAGTCATTTAGCAGATGCTTTTATCCAAAGCGACTAACAAATGAGCACCAGTATATCAAAAATATATCATGAAAATTATAGAAATGTGTTTACGTCCTTCTACTGTTCTGAAATATTATCGTTAAATTTATATAGCGGTTTGGAGAGGATAGAATGATTTAATTTCCTGCTAAACAAGGTAGGGGTGATTACACTTAACAATGTCTGTGCGCATTAATTACGGTAGGACATTTTTGAGGCGTGACACTGATATTTGCGTTACTTACGGTAATGACGCTCTACGTTAATGTGCGTTCAATCTGAAAACAGTTCCTGTTTACATTTGCTGTCAAAAGTGATTTATCATACCGCGTTCATTGGAAGGACCTAATGTTTTTATAGGTAAAGTGCACATTTAACGTACAGTTTCAGTCGTTAAATATCAATCTTGGGCGCAGAGAATGCATTTCGCTAGAATAAGTTACTACCCAACTAACTCGCTTTTTACATACAGGCCGACTGCTTATTACACCATATCAAATGAGGAATTAACATCAAATTAAGATATTTTAGAGTAGTATAAATATCAGCTGTCTCTATAGGTAAAGAAGTGCGTTGACTGTTTCAAAAACAGCTGACTCTGCTGGCATGTCATGATTCTACCACCTCTTTTCTTCATTTTTTAGTACTTAGGTTATTATAATCGCCGTGAGAAGATTACTTTAAATCGCCAGCAGTCATAAACAGTGGGCAGACATGTCTCACAGGCCCTCTGGCCAACATTAATGTGTGCCATCGTCGGATTTCTGCTCGTGAAGCCGCCAATGTCTGCGTCCGCCCTGCGAGTGATCCGCTTCCGGAGGCTGAGCAGCACCGGACCTGCTGTGAAGAGAGCACTGCCATGGAGAGACCTTAGTAAGACTCATGTCTACCTACACAGCATTTATGGTGTTCATGATGCCCAAAAATGCTGTCTAGGAAGGCAGTTCACTTGCTTTTGAAACCGCTTTAAGTTTAACTTTAATTTTAGGGCCTACAATTCTTTACAATTGTTTGTAATTTTGGGACGTATAAATACATTTAAAAACCCTTATTGTAACTTTATAAAGATAAACATAAAATGTAAATAATATAGATTAAAATAAAATAGATTTTGTAGTTATTAATAAACTTACGGTTCAAAAGGGGCTATAAGATTTTTTTTTAAAGAAAATTATACTTTTATTTAGCAAGGATGCGTTAAAGTGACAGTAAAAACAGGAATAAATTACATTGAACTATATTCTAATAGAAAGCAGTTATTTTAAATTCACAATATTATTGTTTTTACTCTATGATCTTTTGATCAAATAAATGCAGCACTGTTTTAAAAAATTTAAAAAAATGTGTATTTTTTGTCCTACTACTTTCCTATGTGTCCTTATACAGTTCATAAATTGACAGATTTATTCTGAATGCTTAACTGAATCATTCTGAATGCTGTTCTTCATCTCTTTTTTGTCTTTAGGAAAAATAGCAAAAGTGACAGGAGCAATAGTATTGGGGTAGGTTTATTATTATTTTTATTATTTTATTTGTATTTTTTGGCATTTATTTAACAAGCCATCAATAAAATTATATTATACAGTATCATGCAGCACATACACAGAGAATGTCAGTGGAAGCAGCCGTTAAAAGTGATGTATCTTCTAAGCCAGGTTTGTTACCCTTTCCAGAAACACATTCTGACTCTATCAAGTTTGCTTACACAGAGGCTGTGTTTTCATCACATACGAGGTGGTTACTCTGAACCAGGCCGTCACTATCGACACCAGTGCCATACTACAGGAGAAGCACAAGTCCTACATCTACCTGACTCACACCACTAATAGAGAACAGGAGAGCCTTGCTTCTGGTACATTCTGGAATCTTTACCATGTGTGTGTGTGTGTGTGTGTGTGTGTGTGTGTGTGTGCTTGAGAGAGTGTGCAAATATCGGTGAGCCAAAAGATTCATTTGCATTTACATTTACATTTATTCTTCGAAAGCAACTTGCAACTGAGGAATACTACCCCATAAACGATTCATCCTTTCTTTTTCTTTCTTTTCTTTTTTTTTTTTTGCAGGACCTTTGTATTTATGCCTTAGATTATATTTTATTTTTTGCTAGTATATTGTAGATGTATTGTTTGAGATTTTGCTTAATTATACATTAAAACAGCCCATTCATGTATTTTTCATGTATTTTGATTCATGTATACAGTTAATGTATACAAATTTATTGATTGCCCACAACAGACTTTATTTCTTTTCTAGGCTTTACTATCAAGACCAGGAAGGAACTTCATAAAGCAGCTAGAAAGTTTCTTGAAATTTCATCAAGAGTTCTTCTTCTCCCATTGGATGGTGAGTAGTTTCATCTCTATTTGATGGCCTTGACAAGTCTAAACAGCATGGTTATATAGAGGACATGCTTAGAAAAAACACTTAGGGACAGTATGGTTATTGCATCTCAGGAAACATCTGCTTTCTGTTGAAAGTTAACTTGACAGTATTTTTGACCTAGATGTCACCTGTATCTGCACAAAGAGGAACTGACATGGAATGTTGTTCTGTCTTAAATAGGCCAGGTATATTACTGTCTGTTCTGTTCTTCTGCATATGGAATCTAATACACTCTGATTTTTTTTAATCGCAGCATACATGGCACCAGGTTTGAGGCTGAAGTGTAGTTTTTAATATACACTACTTGTGAAACGTTTGGGGTCAGTAAGATAAACAAAAAAACACATTAAATATCTTATTGACTCTACACCTTAAGGGTTAGTTCACCCAAAAATTCATTATTTACTCACCCTCATGTCGTTCTAAACCCGTAAGACCTCCGTTTATCTTCGCAACACAAATTAAGATATTTTTAATGGAATCTGAGAACTGTCTGACCCTCCCATAGACAGCAAGGGTCCTTACATGATCAAGGTCCAGAAACGTAGCAAGGAGATTGGTAAAATAATCCATGTGACATCAGGGGTTCAACTGTAATTTTACAAAGCCAAGAGAATATTTTTGTGCGCAAAAGAAAAAAAAAAACGACTTTATTCAACAATTCAATAAATGCAGCACTGTTTTAAAAAATTTAAAAAAATGTGTATTTTTTGTCCTACTACTTTCCTATGTGTCCTTATACAGTTCATAAATTGACAGATTTATTCTGAATGCTTAACTGAATCATTCTGAATGCTGTTCTTCATCTCTTTTTTGTCTTTAGGAAAAATAGCAAAAGTGACAGGAGCAATAGTATTGGGGTAGGTTTATTATTATTTTTATTATTTTATTTGTATTTTTTGGCATTTATTTAACAAGCCATCAATAAAATTATATTATACAGTATCATGCAGCACATACACAGAGAATGTCAGTGGAAGCAGCCGTTAAAAGTGATGTATCTTCTAAGCCAGGTTTGTTACCCTTTCCAGAAACACATTCTGACTCTATCAAGTTTGCTTACACAGAGGCTGTGTTTTCATCACATACGAGGTGGTTACTCTGAACCAGGCCGTCACTATCGACACCAGTGCCATACTACAGGAGAAGCACAAGTCCTACATCTACCTGACTCACACCACTAATAGAGAACAGGAGAGCCTTGCTTCTGGTACATTCTGGAATCTTTACCATGTGTGTGTGTGTGTGTGTGTGTGTGTGTGTGTGTGTGCTTGAGAGAGTGTGCAAATATCGGTGAGCCAAAAGATTCATTTGCATTTACATTTACATTTATTCTTCGAAAGCAACTTGCAACTGAGGAATACTACACCATAAACGATTCATCCTTTCTTTTTCTTTCTTTTCTTTTTTTTTTTTTTGCAGGACCTTTGTATTTATGCCTTGTGTGTGTGTGTGTGTGTGTGTGTGTGTGTGTGTGCTTGAGAGAGTGTGCAAATATCGGTGAGCCAAAAGATTCATTTGCATTTACATTTACATTTATTCTTCGAAAGCAACTTGCAACTGAGGAATACTACACCATAAACGATTCATCCTTTCTTTTTCTTTCTTTTCTTTTTTTTTTTTTGCAGGACCTTTGTATTTATGCCTTAGATTATATTTTATTTTTTGCTAGTATATTGTAGATGTATTGTTTGAGATTTTGCTTAATTATACATTAAAACAGCCCATTCATGTATTTTTCATGTATTTTGATTCATGTATACAGTTAATGTATACAAATTTATTGATTGCCCACAACAGACTTTATTTCTTTTCTAGGCTTTACTATCAAGACCAGGAAGGAACTTCATAAAGCAGCTAGAAAGTTTCTTGAAATTTCATCAAGAGTTCTTCTTCTCCCATTGGATGGTGAGTAGTTTCATCTCTATTTGATGGCCTTGACAAGTCTAAACAGCATGGTTATATAGAGGACATGCTTAGAAAAAACACTTAGGGACAGTATGGTTATTGCATCTCAGGAAACATCTGCTTTCTGTTGAAAGTTAACTTGACAGTATTTTTGACCTAGATGTCACCTGTATCTGCACAAAGAGGAACTGACATGGAATGTTGTTCTGTCTTAAATAGGCCAGGTATATTACTGTCTGTTCTGTTCTTCTGCATATGGAATCTAATACACTCTGATTTTTTTTAATCGCAGCATACATGGCACCAGGTTTGAGGCTGAAGTGTAGTTTTTAATATACACTACTTGTGAAACGTTTGGGGTCAGTAAGATAAACAAAAAAACACATTAAATATCTTATTGACTCTACACCTTAAGGGTTAGTTCACCCAAAAATTCATTATTTACTCACCCTCATGTCGTTCTAAACCCGTAAGACCTCCGTTTATCTTCGCAACACAAATTAAGATATTTTTAATGGAATCTGAGAACTGTCTGACCCTCCCATAGACAGCAAGGGTCCTTACATGATCAAGGTCCAGAAACGTAGCAAGGAGATTGGTAAAATAATCCATGTGACATCAGGGGTTCAACTGTAATTTTACAAAGCCAAGAGAATATTTTTGTGCGCAAAAGAAAAAAAAAAACGACTTTATTCAACAATTCGTCTCCTCCGCACCACCCTGTAGCGCCATTTTAGAGAGTATCCACTGAACGTAAATTGCGTATGCTGTTTTCTGTCAGTTGTGCGAGGCAGATATGTCGTTTACGCTTTGATTTGAACGAAAACAACGTATCCGCGTGGCACGAGGAGAAGAATTGTTGAATAAAGTCGTTTTTTTTTCTTTTGCGCACAAAAATTTGTAAAATTACGGTTGAACCCCTAATGTCACATGGATTATTTTCCTTGCTACGTTTCTGAGCCTTGATCGTGTAAGGACCCTTGCTGTCTATGCTGTCTATGCAGGGTCAGACAGCTCTCAGATTCCATCAAATATCTTAATTTGTGTTCCGAAGATGAACGGAGGTCTTACGGGTTTGGAACAACATGAGGGTGAGTAATTAATGACAAAATTTTCATTTTTGGGTGAACTAACCCTTTAATAGTAGTGTACATTTAGAATAAAAAATTTAGCAGAGTAAGCAATAGCAGTAGACTGTTAGACTATAGAAAAATGTGATGATGATGATCTGAAGTCCTGTACTCCCCCTATGTTTAACTGAAGGCATCTGTTTCCATTTGACTTTTGCCAAAAAAAACTCTTCGTATCAACTTTTCGTATCATTGACTTCATATTAAATCATGATTTTAACATAATTTACATTAGACCGGCCCCATCCATCACTGCTTTTAAATCCTATCTTAAGACATATATATTCCTCCAGCTTTTACCATTACTTAAGTATTTTTTTTGGATCGATCTCGTATTAAGCTGATTGTCTATTGTTTACTTGATTTAATTTCCTCTTTAATCTTGCTCCCTTTCAATTCATTGGTATTATTATCATTGTACAGCACTTTGGTGAACCTCGGTTGTATTTAAATATGCTCTATAAATAAACATTGATTAGTCATTTCTAGTATGTCTCTGTGTTTGCAATTATGTGAAATAAGCATATGTTGATGTTTGTTTATATCAGAGCATCTCAGTCATCTAGACGCAGACCCTCATGAATGTGCGCTATGGGTGCTGCTGAAGAAAACCCGCTCTGCCGACCGGGCCGTTAGACAGCAGGCGGTGCAGGAACTGGCCCAGAATCACCACTGGCAGGGTGAGAGATGGCAGCACACTTCAATTCATTATTATAAAATGTCAAGTTCTGCTGAATTTACTGAAAACTTGCTGTTGCTCTTGCGCAGCAAAACCTATTTCTATTGCGCAGACCCCTTTGCCTACCAAAGAAAAATAATTCACTATAAATCTGTGAGCTCTGAATGGTCTTTTGTCTTGTCCATCACAGATTATCAGTACCAGACTGCAGCACAGGTGGTAGATCAGCGCACAGCTGTGGCTCTCGCCCGCATGCCTAACGTGGACCTGCGCTTCTTTCTCCCTCCACCTCCACTGCCACATACTGACGATGTGGGTAGCTATCATTCAGACAATAGCCAAATTGAACTGCTGTGTAATGTCAGATATCTGTGCTAAAGTTTTGTGCATGTATTATAGGATATATCGATTGAAGATGGGCTTAGGCAGTTACTGGCATCTCTGCCCCAGTCGGAGGTGGATCGGTGTGTGCAGTACTTCACCTCTCTGGCATTAAGAGAGAGCAGCCAATCACTAGCCTCTCAACGGGTGAGACATACATAGTCAAACTATAGAGTGCAACAGTTCCTAAAAATCTCCATAGTTTGTTTAACAATAACCTACATGTACGTTCTCAAACTACCTAAATATTTGTGTGTATTTATTCCTCAGAAAGTATTCTTTCGAATACTTTTTTGGCTTTGTAATATTGTGATTTACCATGTACCAAATCATTTTTAAATTCCCCATGGGAAAATGAATGGAAAAAACACTTCTTGAATCAAGGATCCTGAAAAAGTGTTTAAGCACCATTGTACTTATTTTACTCAAATTTATATCCATATAAAAGTGTCACTGTGTTAGCTGTGCATTTTGGTCTGTGATTATAGGGAGGACTGTGGTGTTTTGGAGGAAATGGGTTGCCCTATGCCCAAAGCCTGACTTCCACCCCCTCTCAGAAGGTGGAGACGTTCTGCCTGCAGGCCCTGGTGCAGCACTCAAAGGTGAAGGTTTACAAACTCTGCAAAGTTACATGTATTTGTGTAGCAAGGAAGTAAGCAATGATCAAAGAAGACAGGATGCTTGTGTTTTGTAGATCTTCTTGAGGTGTACCTTCAGTTGATTGGTTTTAATCAAGAATTTGACTTAAATAAACAAATCAATTCAAAGCATTTAATTGTTCTTTGTTCACAGGTCCAAAGTCATTGTGACCACGTTGTTGCTAATGGAGGACTGCTGCTTTTGCAAAGAGTCTACCAGCTTCGCAGAGACTCTCCGAAAATTCAGCGCAACATTGTGCGAATTATTGGAAACCTCACCCTGAATGACAGCTTGCACACAGCCATAGTACTGTCAGGTTAGCTTTATATTTTAGAATAACTGATTTTATGTTGAAAAAGAGTAGTTCTTTATTCTCTTTTGTGGTTGACCTTTAGGTTGGGTGGCTGTCCTGGCTGAGATGATCCAGTCACCACACATCATGCAGGCATCTCATGCTGCCCGTGCTTTAGCCAATTTGGACAGAGACGCAGTAAGGCAGAAGTACCAGGATGGTGTTTACATATTGCACCCACAATGCCGCACTAAGTATGTATGCTTATATGAACTTCCACTTATGCTCACCAAGTCTGCATTTATTTGATCAAACATACAGTAAAAACGGTAGTATTGTGACATATTTACAATAACTGTTTTTATTGTAATATATTTTAAAATGTAATTTATTCCTGTGATGGCAAAGCTGAATTTTCAGCAGTCTCCTTAAGAAATCATTCTGATATGCTGATTTGCTGCTCAAGCAACATCTTACCAATGTTCAAAACTATTGTGCTGCTTAA
Source organism: Sinocyclocheilus grahami (assembly GCF_001515645.1). Classification (NCBI taxonomy): domain Eukaryota; kingdom Metazoa; phylum Chordata; class Actinopteri; order Cypriniformes; family Cyprinidae; genus Sinocyclocheilus; species Sinocyclocheilus grahami. The sequence continues at coordinate 211,028 of NW_015505723.1, read as the reverse complement.
TATTTTTGGGAAATCTGTTGTAACGTTATAAAAGCTTATAAAAGTCTAACTTTTGATCAGTTAAATGCATCTTTGCCGAATATGTATGAAAAGGTATTTTGTTTAGTGAGGATTAATTATGTCTTCCATCCTTTATATTCAGTCAGCCAATCAAAGCCGATGTTCTCTTTGTGCACGGCCTCTTGGGAGCAGCTTTTAAAACTTGGCGTCAAAAGGACCTTGATGTGACGGAAGATGACAAGGTGGAAGGGGTTAGAGAGGACTACACTGAATGCTGGCCTAAGGTCAGATATATATATAATTTTTTTTTTTTATAGAAGCTCATGAGTACCCAAATATTACTTGCAGTGTAATGGCATTACAGGGCCTCAGGGGTATTTTGAAAGTCTGGCTGAAGTTTAAAGTCAGTGATTTTTTTTTTTTTTTTGCATTTTCCACAGTCGTGGTTGGCTGCAGACTGTCCAAACCTCAGAATCCTGTCTGTTGAGTATGACACCCATTTAAGTGACTGGAAGGCTAAGTGTCCTGCTGAAAACCAAAGGTAAACAGTAAATTTTCGATGTGTGCCGTGCATTACTAAATTATATGATTAACTCAACATTGCATACCAAATATCTGTTTGTCCCTGATTTTTGTGTTATACAGGAAGTCTTTGGCTTACAGAAGTCAGGAACTGCTGAGGAAATTGAAGGATGCAGGTGTAGGGGACAGACCTGTGGTGTGGGTAGCCCACAGTATGGGAGGTTAGTCCATTGTGGGTCTTAAAATAACCAGCACCCAACTATGAGAGTAATTTTCTAAATCTTCCTACATTTGTGTAGCTGTCTAAATTATTTTCAATATAATGTTTTTTTACAATTTTTTTAATTGCGACTGCTTATGTATAACAAAAATGTAATTTTAGTTTCAACAGGGAGTTTAATATTAATTTTAGAGGTTTAAAAACTCACAAGGCCATATTGTGATTTCAGTATTTTAATTAATTGTGCAGCCCTGTTTGTAGCTAAAAAATCCATTTGTAACTCTAAATCAAAACTTGTGTCACAGGTTTACTTGTGAAAAAGATGCTCTTAGATGCCTCTAAAGATCCTGATCTCAGTCCGCTGATCAAGAACACAAAGGGAATTCTGTTCTACAGCGTTCCTCATCACGGCACGTTCATGGCAGAGTATTCTGTAAATGTCCGATACCTACTGTTTCCCTCCATTGAAGTAAAAGAACTATGTAGAGGTATAGTGTGATTTATTTTTGTTCCCTAAATATTAATGCAATATTAATTCCTCCACTTAAGATTAAGATTCTAAATCTAATTTGCTCATCATTTTTCTGTTCACCTGTTTCGACTCAGACTCTCCAGCGTTACGGGACTTGAATGAAAATTTCCTGAACATTGCAAAGGAACAAGAGTTCAAGGTCCTTAGCTTTGCAGAAACTCTACCAACCTACATTGGGCCGATGCTCAAAATATTGGTAGTTCCATCGCAGTCAGCAGGTAGGTCAGGATAATTGAACAACAAGCAGCATCGTGATGTATCATTTTTACATAATAACTGACGGTTTTAGGTACCTGGTATCAGAAAACAAAAATTCTCTTTTTGCTCTTTCAGATCTGGGTATTGGGGACCTCATCCAGGTGGACGTTGATCACCTCAACACCTGCAAGCCAGAAAAAAAAGACTCATTTCTCTATAAACGTACTTTACAGTTTATTCGGGATGCTCTTGGAGGACAGAGAATTAAGTGAACTCTTAAGTCCACAGTCCAAAACCGGTCTCTTGCCATTTCATTGCCTCTTGAGGGTTCAACAGTTACATTTTAAAAGATAGTGTTAACTATGAATAGAAGGAAGTTCTAAAATTGCAACTGGATTTTTCTTTTCATTTTTTTAATTCAATCAAGCTATAACAAGCTATAACAAATTGAAATGAGTATCAAGTATATTATGTTTAAAATAATCATTTATAGAAAGTCCATTGTATTTATATTATTTATTTTTCTTGGAAAAAGCTGAAAACTAGCCTTTTTCTTAACTCACCAGCCTTCTTTGTATCCCTACCTCAGACTCACAGGTTGGTACCGATGCTGGCTGTAATTTGCCACTATTTTTGTACTAATGGATTAATTGTAGTACTTGCATAGGACCATATTACTTTTATTTTGATGTTGAGTATGTGCAAGACATAATTATTGCCAAATGTTTATCACACTGAATAAAGTTGTGCGTCCTAACTTTATATTCCACTTAAATCAGATACTTTTACTATAGCAATAATGCAGCCTTTTCTTTTCAGAGCAACAGGGCGCTCCAGGCCAGCAGAGTGCAGTAGAGCTCACAGATCGAACATTAGTCTGCTACTAGAGGAAGACCATTGTTAGTAGACGGTGGACACTGTAGGCTTAAAACAAATTGACAGATAAACACATTAAAAATCATGTAAGAATGACTTTTTTTTTTTAAATGTTCAAAAACTGCTTGTTTTTAGATGTATATGATTTGCGAATATATGTTTGGAGTTACGCACAGTATGTGAAACATTTGTGATGTACAAACACTCACGGTAGCATTAACCTGCTAACTTTTTGTTATTATTTTTCAGTTCAGAACAATTTTGCCTTTTGTAGATACATAGGCTTTAACTGAAGAAACAGAAGTGTTAACACATCCCGTCCAAAATGGTTAATGTCTTGAAAGGAGTTCTCGTTGAATGGTAAGTTTTACATATAACGATTTAAAGGTGCATTCAGTATTTTTTCTCCGATTAAAAATGTTAAACTTAGAAATAAACAATAATTTAAAAAAAAATCTATGTGAAGTCATATAAACTTACAGTAGATGAAGAGATAAGTAGTCTAAAGCCGTTTTATTTTACATGGAGCGGGTCGCCACATGGGTAACATCGCGTGACCAGCAGAAGTACCATTCACTTGATCTTGGATCCGCTTATATACTTGCTTATCTATTAATATTTGTGGTTGACTGATTAAAGTGTTTCTTCAGTGTTACATGTAACTGAAAATTTTGGCACAAGGTATCAAAAAAAATATATGAGTGCACTTTTAAAATAAAGTAATGCTGCAGTGCACCATCATTTATGATTCTTCTTTTAAAATATGAAACAGTGACCCAGCTATGAAGCAATTTCTTCTATATCTGGACGAGACGTCAGCATTGGGGAAGAAATTTATCATCCAGGATTTGGACGACACGCATGTTTTCATCCTAGCTGAAGTTGTGCAGATTCTCCAGGAGCGAGTAGGAGAACTGATGGACCAGAATTCATTCCCCATCACCCAGAAATAAATGTCTGAATCTGACAGCAGACCTTACAATCTGTGGGAGCAGATGGATGTGGAGATTCTTTCAGCACAATTGCACAAACACAGATGGACCTAAAATATATAGATGACTGGGTACTAGGATGATGCCTGTTATCCTTGTTTTAGTTTGACTGTGTTGCATAAATTTTTCATCTGACAGAATTATATGCTTTATGTTGCATATGTTTCAAAGACAGCTTCTTGAATCTTTTCAGCATTTCAGAATTGTTCACAAACTGAAAGCAGATGGTTGATGACAGTGTGATTTATATACATGCATAATATACAAGCATCAAATAAAAAAAACTTAAAAAACATAAATGTTTTCAAAATGTGCTTAATTTGTTTCCTGCATACATTATAATTAGCCTTAAAAATTAGAAAACTGCTGTATTGATAGGTGCCAGTTTGTAAAATTCCCTTTTCTGTTTATTCTCTTTCTAGTGAAAACCCAGCTCAAGCCACGTGTACAAGGGGTTGATAAGGCATTTAGACAACTGAGATGTGTCTGTAATCAGGATATTGGTACTTTTTGGTGCGAGGAGAACAAACCGCAAAATCAAAATAGTGAACAGCATTATATTTCCAAAATATCCAGCATGTTTTGATTAAGGAAGGGAAAGTGGTGCGGTGCACTCTTGGAAGTACCTAGTAGATCACCTAGTAAAACTGACTGGCTATACAACACCACTATCTGAAAATAAGGTGCCATTTCCTCTTTAAGAAGACCATCATGTGGAAGTAAGAGGAAGTGTTATTGTGTGTCAGACCTATAGCTTTGTAGTGCTACATCCAGTTTATTTTATTACCTACCAATACAGCTATGATATAGATCTATCTCTCTGAAAATAAGGTGCCATTTCCTCTTTAAGAAGACCATCATGTGGAAGTAAGAGGAAGCGTTATTGTGTGTCAGACCTATAGCTTTGTAGTGCTACATCCAGTTTATTTTATTACCTACCAATACAGCTATGATATAGATCTATCTCTCTGTCTGTCAGTCTATATATCTGTCTGTCAGTCTATCTATCTAATATATGTTTGTCTATCTATCTGTCTGTCTGTCTATCTATCTAATTTATGTTTGTGTCTATCTATCTGTCTGTCTGTCTATCTATCTAATATATGTTTGCGTCTATCTATCTGTCTGTCTGTCTGTCTGTCTATCTAATATATGTTTGTGTCTATCTATCTATCTATCTATCTAGCTATCTGTCTGTCTGTCTGTCTACCTATCTAATATATGTTTGTATCTATCTATCTATCTATCTATCTATCTATCTATCTAATATATATGTATGTCTGTCTATCTATCTATCTATCTATCTATAATCTATCTATCTAATATATGTTTGTGTCTATCTATCTATCCGTCTCTCTGTCTGTGTGAGCCTAATCAAAGTAATACAAATAAGAGAGCTGCAGCTGTTTATTATTAAAAATTGTCAGTTCACTTTGATTTGGGCAGCCTCATAACAACCGTTTGAAATTCATAGTTTGTATCTATCTATCTATCTATGTATCTATCTAATATATATGTCTGTCTGTCTATCTATCTATCTATCTATCTATAATCTATCTATCTAATATATGTTTGTGTCTTTCTATCTATCTATCTATCTGTCTGTCTGTCTGTCTGTCTATCTATCTATCTGTCATCTATCTAATATATGTTTGTGTCTATCTATCTATCCGTCTCTCTGTCTGTGTGAGCCTAATCAAAGTAATACAAATAAGAGAGCTGCAGCTGTTTATTATTAAAAATTGTCAGTTCACTTTGATTTGGGCAGCCTCATAACAACCGTTTGAAATTCATTAAAAAAAAAAAAAAAAAAGTATAAACACAGAGGACGCGCGTTTTGTAGTTGTATAAGGACTTATGTTTTGACCGTCTGTTTTGACTTTAGAAAGATGCATTTTAATTTTTTTATATAGTTATCATAGTTTTATATTCTTCTTCTTACTTAATTAAAAATAATTCACATAATTGTATCTGTGACATTGATGGCATTTTCTTTCAAAACAATCTAATGGTAAGTCATTTGAAATGTCCTGTTTTCAGTGCGTACTCTGTTCTGAAGTTCATGATCGTCTGGATGCTGGTGCTGTTAGCTGACTTTGTTCTGGAGTTCAGACTGGAATACCTGTGGCCATGTTGGCTCTTTCTAGGGACCGTCTACACCACATTTCACTGTCATGGACTGGTAGGCAATTTTCTGCTCTGCACACTCAGCTGTATTGTTTGCTTTTAAAATAATAACAAAACTGAATGAATTTTCTTGCTCCGTTTTCTTTTTCATTATGTTGTGTTCCTGAATTTTTTTTTTCATTTCATATTTACAAAGAAAAAATAGATATTAAACCAACAAACCTTTGCTTTTCTATTACAGGCCATCTGTGTTGTTTTCGTGTGTGCAGCAGTTACCCTGGACTTATTCTGTTTCATTTTTGTACCCTTACACTGGCTGTTTTTTGCAGCCAGCACATATGTCTTACTCAACTATATGTGGCATACAGGTGAGCCCTAAACGCTTTTAATCAGGTTGCCATTTAATTAACACTTACAGAGCCACTGTGCCCTTGGAAGTACTATGGATATAAACAATATATACATTCATTTACATTAGGGATGCACGATATATCGGCCACCATATCGGTATCGGGCAAAATTTTCATATCGGTGCATCCCTAATTTACATATATACATAATTTATTTGCAGAAAAGGGAATCTGTATGTCAACTGTGACATTATGGATACTCTTAGTGTATATGGAGGCCTCTCTACGGTTGCGGGACCTGAAAAGCCCTCATGCAAATCTGTCCCATCTATTTGCTGCACACTGGTAGGTTCTGATTGGCAATTTATTTTAGAGCTGAATGTGATATGGAGTTTTAAATGAACACTAATTTTACCAGCTGTGTTTCATACTGTAATTTAACACAAGCTATTATTATTTCTTCCAGCATTGGTTATCCGCTAGTGTATATGGGATTTGATGTAACATGCTACTTCTCCAGTGTGTTTAAGCTGCGCACTCAGAAATCAGTTCAGAGTGAGAATGACCTCCACATGGATGTCCTGCAACAATCCCTACCTCCTTACATGCACCTGTACCCAAAATTGTGGATGGAAGGTATGTATAATTTCTTTTAAAGTACCATGTAATATGTAGCTATCTTTTTAAAAAGTTAAATAGTTTAAAGGGATAGTTCACACACAAAAAAAAATTCTGTCATTAATAACTCACCCTCACATCGTTCCAAACCCGTAAGACCTTCGTTCATCTTCAGAACACAAATTAAGATTTTTTTGATGATATGCAAGAGCTTTCTGACCCTGCATAGACAGCAACACAACTGACATGTTCAAGGCCTAGAAAGGTAGTAAGGACATCATTAAAATAGTCCATGTGTTCAACCATAATGTTATGAAGGTACGAGAATGCTTTTTGTGTGCAAGGAAAACAAAAATAACAACTTTATTCAACAATTTCATCTCATCCGTGTCAGTCTTCGACGCGCGTTCTTATAAAATGCATTAAAAAATAAATAAAAATAACGTGATGAAGTTCAAAAATGTAAAATTGTGACAAATGTCTTTGTACAGATCCCAAATATAGGGTGGCCAAATCTAGGCCGACGCAATACCAGTGTCCATCCGATTCCATCACCTCAGAGGACAAACAAAACATGGAAGACTGCCTTCAAATCCACAGACTTCCTGCAAGACCCGAAAGAGACACAAATCCACAAACTCCAGGACCCAAGCACCGTGGAGGTGAACTTCATTTGGACTCTACGTCCATGCTAGAAATGACTGAAAGCCTACCTCAGGAGGATCAGAGCAGCAAAGCTCAAAGACCCTCCAAGAGCTCCTTGCCTAAAGTGCATCGAGGTTCAGTGAATATCCCTAACAGCAAAGGGGAGAAGAGGCAGAAAGCCCCCAAAGCCATCAACACAATAGGGGACTCTGCTGAAAAGTGCTCGTCAAACATCTCCCCAAGTCCTCCGAACCCACATGCTGAGCAGATGCTGAAGTATGTTTTATGTTATTTCATTTCAATATGCACTGATTGTAATGGACTGTGGAAGATGGTTAATGAATTTTCGAGTACAGTTACACTGTGATCTCCATCTGCTCCACAGGCTGGAACAAGAAATGAGGAAGCTGAAGGGAGAGCTGCAGGCGAGCAGACAGAGCGAGCAAGAGCTGCGCAGTCACATTTGTAATCTGACCAACAGTGAACACAGTCTACGCCCTGAAGTCTCTCTGCTCAGACATGCAAATGAACTGCTGCAAAACAAGTGAGTCCACTGATCTCTTCCTGTTGGTCTTGGCATTAGTGATCTGGGTTGATGTTAGGTCACGCTGCTTGATGTTTGACTGATGTTTGCGTTTATATATCACACATATGGGTGTTTCTTACTTAACACTTTAATAGTTTTCCAGCTTTTATGTATAGACTGGATTGTTTGTCCTTTTGTCTCAGACTTTTAAACTTAAACTATGCAGATCCATCATAAAAATATGATTTATTATAATTTGAATAACTAATCTATTAAAAGCAAAAACTATTTAAATATTTGTGTAAAAATATTTATATTTAGAACTCTCCCAACATTTCCATCACAACCACTAACTTTTGTCCCATTAAAGTTTTTTCCCCCCCAAAAGTTAGAGTTCTTTGTTACAAAGAAAAACAACAAAGAATATTATGTGTGAACAGAATATTTTGTGTGGTACTTCCAATCCAGCTTATGTATATAAAAAAATAAATAAAATTAATAAAAAAATATATATACAGTATATATATATATTTTTTTTTCTTATATATATATATACAAATATATATATATATAAATAATATAAAAATATTAGAATATAGAATATTTTTTATATATACAAATAATATTTGTATATTTTATGTTTTATATTATATATATATATATATATATATATATATATATATATTATTTGTGTGTAATTATGATACATATAAAATTAGACTTTCGGCAAGGATGCATTCAATTGATCAAAAGTGACAGCAAAGGCATAATTTGACAAAAAAAAGCATTTCAAATAAATGCTGTTCTTTTGAAGTTAAACCTACAAAATTATTAGTTTTGACAAAAATATTAAGCAGCACAACTGTTTTTAACATTTATGATAATAAGAAATGTTTCTTGAGCAGCAAATCAGCATATTAGAATGATTTCTGAAGGATCATGTGACACTGAAAACTGGAGTGATGGTTGCTGAAAATTCAGCTTTCACAGGAATAAACTTTAAAATATATTAAAATAGAAAACAGTATATGTTTTTTGATCATATAAAGGCAGCCTTGCTGAGCATAAGAGACTTCTTTCAACAACATTAAAAAAATCTCTTCAACAGTATTGTGTACATTACAAATGAACGATGTGCTTTAAAGATAGCTCGTGCTTTTCTTACTGTAAGAGTAAGTGCAATTTGACCAAATCTAACGCTGTTCCTTTAAATTATGTGGTGCTCTGCTGTGCAGGATTCAGTGTCTCACAAAATCCAGACAGAAGGACAAACAAAACTGTTCCTTGCTGGAAAAGAAAATCAGAATGGAAACAGAGGCTCGAGTTGCAGTAGAAAAACAACTTGCAGAAGTCAGAGCCCAAAAATTTGATGAAGCAACGATTTTACTTCGGAGCGCATCACACAGGTAATTGTATTAATAAAGCAGTAGCGCAAGAGGCATACATATGCATACAGTATATTAATCTTGTCAATGCGATTTAGAATTTTTTAATCTGTGTCTTTGAGACTAGGTCTAAATGTCCTGCTTTTTAATTAATAATTGGCAGTAGAATTCTTAATGCAAAATAGCAATGGCAAAACTAAACCTGTAAAATGTTGTGTTTTTTCCATCCACTATAGGCAAGAACACAGTGAAACTCAAATGTTGAGGAAAAAAGCTAAAGATCTAGACTCCGAGTACAAACAACTACAGCTGGAATATCAGGAGAAAGAAAATCGAATGATAGCTCTAGAGAATGAAGTGGAGGTAACGCGTTCGTAGATCGGTTCAGTTACATACTGCATTGAATAGTTGTGCTGTGCTGGATGTTTGTGATTCGTATTTGTATGTTCTTCATGTTCTGACACATGTCAGATCTGGTAGCTTGCTGTCTGTGGTGCTCAGCCTTTGGCTCTTTTCTTTTTTTTGGTTGGGGTGGGTGAACGTTTCTGTGCCGAATGCTGATTCTGAGTTTTTTTCTTTTGTTGTCATTATTTCTTGTTCCTCGCCCAGTTTAAATGCTGTTATTGCCATCTGCTATTTAAACCATGCCAAAACAGAAACCACATCTTTCAGAAATTATTGTGCAACCTGCACATATTTGTATCATGATGAATTTAACAAGATTTTGAACAATTTTCTCTTTTATTGGAAAGAATTTAAAATTGTATTTTGTTTTGGTAATGACAGAGTAATGCAAGTATGACCCAAGGGAATTCAACTCTGCAGGACTCACAGATATTTATTAAACAAAATTTGTCCATACAAAATTTGATTATTTATTATTTTTTTAAATAGACTATTTTTTCAATAGCCATCACACATGTAAAATTTACAACAGTATATTCTCCTATAATGACTCCTTAAGTTGGAAACAAATATTTAAAACTATTTCACTTACTTTACTTATTTTTTTTTATTTTTACCTTGAAACGTCTGTTCTGGGAGTTTGGTGAGTGGGTACGAAATTCCATATGGATGGATTGCTTTACGACAGCAACAAATGTGGTGTGGGCTATTCAGAGTAATTACGACAGTCAATTCCACTCACTTAACTCTAGGGGGCTCCAAAGTAGCAAAAATACACAAAACTACATACAGTTGCTTTAAAGATGAAGTGTGTAATTTCTTTGCATCGAGTAGCAACCAAAGGAAATTGAAAAATAATAAATAATAAATCCCTGGGTACTTTATCGAATGAAAAGCAGTGTGTCAAATTAGTTGAATGCCCAAATATCCAATATTTATGAAATTGTTTGTGAAAAAAAACCTGAATAACATACTGCATTCACAAAAATTCTGAAGTGTGCAACCAGTGGACACTTTGCTATCCCATAATACCACTGGAGCTGTCAGATTCGACAAAAATGGTCAGAAAACATTCAACAGAACATACTATGTTAGTAGAATGTTCATGTGCGTACTCAAAGAATTTACTTAAACAAGTTCTTCATCATATTAAGAACATAGTCTGAAAGTAAAGTAACTGTTTAATATCACAAAAAAGGGACAGTTCACCCAAAAATTAAAATCTGTCATCATTTACTCACCCTCATGATGTTCCAAAACTATGTGACTTATTTTCTTCTGTGGAGCATAAAAATATATATATTTTGAAGAATGTTTGTGACCAAAGAGTTTCAGTTCCCATTGACTTGTATGGACAAAAATTACAATGGAAGTCAACAGGAACCGAATATGTTTGGTCACAAACATTCAGCAGAAGAAAGGAAGTCATACAGGTTTGGAACAACATGAGGGTGAGTAAATGATGACTTTTGGCTGAACTAACCCTTTAAACATTATAAGGTTGAAAGCCCAGATTTTTTTTGGAACTAGACAAATGGGATTCAAATGTTCACCTGAATCATTCATAATCACCCAAATCTTTCATATCACCTTTATTTTGTACTGTTCTGCTCTGTTCCTATCTCCTACGTGCAATATTCTCCTGCTCCTCCCCAGACCCTCCAGAGGAACAGATGCACGGAGCAGGAAGCGGACGCTTTGCTCTCAGTTCTCTCCTCCTTGCAGGACAAGGTTCAGCATCTAGAGTACAACCTGAGTGCAGAAACCCGTCTCAAGCTAGACCTCTTCTCTGCGCTCGGAGACGCACGCAGACAGCTGGAGATAGCGCAAGGTTCATCTCATTTCAAATTATGACAGTTATGCATACAAGACCTATATTGCAATTTTTTTTATTTATTTTAATCTAGGAACACACAATATATTGGTAACATATTGGCCGGTTTAAATATTTTTTCCCCCAACTTATCTTCATCAGTCTGTTTTAATTTTTTTATGTCTTTCTTTACAGTTAAAATTCTGAAACAAGACCACGAGGTCAAAGAAATGAAACAGAAGCTTGCTGAAGCGATGGCCGTGGCTCCAGGTATGTCATACATGGCCCCCAGGTCCTCTATGCCTCAGTACCTCAAGTTCTTAAACTCTGAGCGCTACATGCTGAATCCCAGAGCACTCATGTACCAGTGTCTTAAGAAATAAGACCAGCGAGGACAAATCGGACGGGGCGGCCTTTGAAGGATTGTTTTGACTCAACATTCCAAACATGAGGGCATCTCTGCTTCAAGGTTTGCCCAAAAACGTTGCCTTTTGACAATGCCAACAGCCAGCCTCGGGTGCGTCTATGGCTGTGTTTACTGATTTCAGCAGAGATACTGAGGCCGCTTATAGGTGACCTTGCTTTGAGGTTCTTTCCAGATGAAATCAAAGTTGACTGTAAATACATTGTTGACCAGCGGATGACCATCGATTGCTGAGCAAACCGCTGCAAGCTGCGTAAACGGCAAGATATCAGTTTAATAGAAAGTGTGAACTTGATGAGGAGCAGTTTATCATGAGGACAGGATATCCTGTGTTGGGTTTCAAATGAAGAGGCTCTTCTTCAGCCATGACAATAACAGGCCAATGCCTCACTTGGTCATTCTGTGCCTCATTATTCATGTGAATTCAATTTATATAGCAAGCCAATATCAAACGTAAGTCAGTATGTGAATATTCGAGTGCTTTGTACCGTTTTGTATTCTTTTTACATTACACACGTTACAACAGAAGTGACCAAAACAAAAAAAACAAAAAAAAACGAAGTTTGTAGGGTTTCATGTTTCTGAAATTGTTGCCTTTTTTATGTATCAATGGGATGTTTTTTATGAGAAGTTTATTTTTCTGGATTGACATACTTTTTTTTTCCCTAAACCAAAATGAAATAATGGTTTAATTTTGTAATTCTGCTTGTTGGTCTGCATGCCAATTTATGTAAACTGATTGTTTTGAGAAAAAAAAAAAAAGATTTTGATGTCTAATTGTGCATTTGTGCAAGGGCTGTTTTCTTCCAATAATTCTGGAAGCACTAATAAAGTCATTTTCAATGATAATATTGTATTCTTTTCCACATGACTTTCTGACACGAGACTTCAAGTTCTGTCATCATTTACTTTTTTTTTTACCAAACCTATATGAAGTCAAAGCCAATGCAGTTTAGTGTCATCCACTAACTTTACTGTATGGACAGTATTCCACAGAAAGGAAAAAAAACAAGTCACATGGGTTTAGAATGACATGAGGGTGAATAAAAAAAATGACAGAATTTATCTTTTTGGGTGAACTATTCCTTTTAATATTGTACTTAGGAGCTGAAATGAAACGGACAAAGAATGGAAGTACTCAGTATCTCATCTTTATATCAATGAATGATGCAAATTGAAAAGATTTAACAGAGTAAAAGCAGTTATGAGTTTCTGAATGTTTTGCATGATACAAACTAGGCAATTCAAAATGATTCTGAGTAATAGTTTCCTCCCGTTAGACAGATCAAACAGAGAGAGGGATTGATACAAAGCATGTTGATTCTTTCAAAACAATCACAGAATGAATCATCCATTTCAAATTCTTCTAATTTGTCACTGCTGGTCTGCATTAACAAAAGAAAGCATTGTTTGTTGTGTGCTTTTCAATGTTTCAGGCATAATTTCCACTCCGCTGTCTGATATCTGAAGCAATTTGCAATTCGAACCATTATATAATTAAAAAGAAACAAGCAACATAATTATCGATCAGAAGAAAACTAGAGTTTCTCAGTTATTAAACTGCATTTCATGCATAATTTCAAATTAGCTGCTTGTAACAGATGATGTTGATGTGCTATCGAGGTGAATATGAAATTTATTGCCATCAACATAAAACAAATCAGTGCAAACTGCTCATTTGGGCTGAAATGATGCTGCCCCAAAAAAAAAAAAACGCACCACCAGACACCCTCTGAGTTTTGATATACTGCAAACATGCCAAAAAATTGTTACAGTATACTAGCATGCAGACCAGTTGACAAAGAAAACAACACTACAAAATCTGCTCTGAAAAAAGGAATAATACAATGTGTTTGTCAGTCTATGGGTCTTCTGAACATGGATTTATTTTGTGTCTGTTGAAGGCACATTTTAACACGTCTAGTGCACTGGAGATCGTTTCTTTATACTGAAACTCATAACTGTGTCACATACAGGGAAAACAGAGAAGTCTAATCAAGTGCCCTTCGCTTCGAAACCATTCAAATGAAAACTTACAGCATACATTCACATGTAATGAAGGGGAAAAAACAGCCGCCACAATGATGAAAGTGAAACACGCTTCAAGATAGACCATACGCATATAGATAAATAATCGGTTTGCTTTTTTCAACGTTTCGAGAACCCCTTTCCTTTCACAGTCGTCGTAGATCTTGCATTGCAGACCAAAGTTAACCACAATTAACGTGTGCCTTAAAAGGTACAAAGAAAATGTCATTTGGTAATAATTTCAAAACAACACAGTAGAATAAATGAATGATTGAAAGGGTGAATAAAAGACCATGAAATATGCATGTGATGTGCCTAAAAAGACAAACAAAGATTTGCTAAGGTGCAAACCAGAAGTAACCCATCCCACACATACTGTAAGCAAAAATGTTCCAAAATACAGCTCATAATACTGATTTAAATAATAAGAGTCCTTTTTTCTTCTTTTAAAACAGAGAAGCAGACTGCTACACTGACAGAATGTACACGGGAACCATCAGCCAACAATTTTCCACCACCTAAAGCAGTGTGAAGAACAGAAGGCAGGGGTGCTTTTCTTTCTGAGGCTCAGTTCGAGGAGTTCTGATCCCTTCCTACAAAACTCACACATGATCCTCTGAGTGATGAAGCGCTAGAGTCCCGTCCCGTGCATGAAGATAAAGGATGGTGGAGAGGAGCTGGCAGATTTGACCCTCTGCTATGAGGAAACGGTTACAGGATTCAGAGAGCCGTTACGGCTGTAGTATCTAGAGAACGCCTCCTCCAGCACAGTAGTGAGACGTGGCTGGTCCCCCTTGACAGAGCCAGAAAAAAACTAGTTTAAAACAAAGTGGCACCAGTAACTGAAGGAAAAATAAAGATAAAAATTAATACCTTTTAAAATTGAAATAGAATATTTAAAAACAAAAACTAAATAAATAAACTAAAGGGATGCTGCAAAGCACATCTTGAAATCTCAGTTAGATCAAATGGAATTGGAATCCCTAGAACAGATCAAATAAATAATTGAAACAAAAGGAACGACGCCAGAGAAAGTGGCTGTAAAATAAAGCAATAAGCCCCAAGAAGCCGTGGTTTACAGTGAAATTAGAACAGCTAAGGGGCGTTGTTAGGCATGACGCGAAGCTAAACGGAACCTTCCGTTTTATAAAGCTGAATTAACTACTGTGCAGGGTCAGGTGTTAATGGCAGAGAGAGATGAAATAGGAAAAAATGCTGGAGTTAACACAGATGGTACAGCAGCATTCCTTACAAAAGTGCCAAATCTGACAGATGACAATACCAATGAGATGAACTGAGAGAATTCCTTGCTTAGAGTCAAGAAAGAGCATGAATTGCTCATTAAGACTGGAGGGAAACCCTCTTTAAATGAAGAAAACTGGCTGTGAATTGCAGAAAATTGGTGTAATGGTCCTACCAAACAAAAAGCCATGGTTGTACAGATGAAAAAGCTGTCGTATGCTAATTTGCACTAGCGTTATAGTGCCAAGCTCTACTGTGGTATTCTCTGAGAGGTCTGGCTCTGGTTTGTGCATTAACAAAGAAAGTTTTCATGTCTGTTTTTTGGGTACATCTCATCCATGGACTCTACTCTATGTGCTGTTCACTAATTAGCTCACATTGTCTCTCTTTTCTTATTCTTCCTGGAATCAGCCACAGCTGATCCAAACGTTTCCTCAAGCAACTGAATTATTGATTGGAAAAATTTTATGAATGCTGGCACTAACTAGTGATTTGTAAATTTGAACCTGGTGACATGTTTATATAAAAAATTTTTTTAAAAATCCAGAAAATTGTGTGATCTCACCAATACTGACTAAACACAGTAACCATGCCAACAATAAAACTAGGGCTGCACGATTAATCGAATGTGATTGTCATGCGCATCTTGTCAGTAAAGCCGGTTCTGTGATTAGTAGTAAATCTCCATCACCTGCTTTCAGATGGAGCAGCGTTTACTACACAGAGCTGTAGTTCACTGACAAGCTACGCAAAATCGTGTTCATAATCGCAGACGATTTAATCTGCGATTATAAAAGCTGTTTGCGTAGCTTGTCAGTGAACTACAGCTCTGTGTAGTAAATGCTGCTCCATCTGAAAGAATGTGAATATACTACATTTAATAACATATTTTTACTCCAAACTCACTTCATAACGTCAGTCGAGTGTTTGAAATAAATCCTTCTGTGAGATGATGTGGCTTCTTACACAGAATAAGACTAATATCGCAATACCAAATACCGGCACATGTCTAAGCATGAAACGGCATTCTAAAAATCATAATTCCTCGATTTATAAAGAATAAAATCATGGCAAAAATGTTAAATTACAATTAATCAACAAAATCAGAAAATTCGCTCAGCCCTATGTCCACCTTAATATTATTGTGGTCATATGAAATGGTGATACATTTTATTTTGATGAATATAAAGAAAAAAACGGAATTAATCTGAAACTGAAGTCTATTGTAACATGATGTCTTTACTGTAACTTATAAAAAGGATAATTTCTTTCAAAAAAGGATGGTAGTGTATATCAAATCTTGAGTGAAACTAACAAAATCTTACCTCACTAATGAAGCCAAGCTGGACCAATTCCACGGCCAACTCCTGTACATTCTCATCTAAAACACACAGAACACCATTCTTAAGTTTCACCAATACTCCGTTGGTGCAACAAGTCAAAATGCTGCTGGTGGAAAAGTGCCGTATGTGAACACTAGAGCCTGACCAAAATGGTTTTTTTGGGGCCAATACCGATATTAGGGAGTAAAAAAAGGCCAATACCGATATATCGGCCGATATTGTGTGAGTATATTATAGTACAGTACCAGTCAAAAGTTTGGACACTTTCCCATTCGTGAGTCCAAACATTTGACTGGTACTATATATAGAATACAGTATATACATAAACAGAATATATATACATAAACAAATTTTTTTGCAATGATCACTCAAATGTGGTGATCAAACACTTATAATGGTGACAGAGATATGTAAGGGCATTTAACAATTTAACAATAAACTTGCGATGAATAAAGTAACGGGGTGTTAGTTGTAACACACGTGGTTTGAATATTTATTTTACCATAGTAACATTTCAATTCTGGCTTAAGTAAATTTTTTATTATTCATTTAAAATGAGACAAATCTGCTATTATTTTAATCTCCAATCTGTTATTTATCAGTTCAGATAGTTTTTTAATGCTTTGATTACTAGCAGAAGACACTAACCAGTTTTAAATTCCAGTTGCGCAGATGGGGCACGTTGTAACACTGCGTTACAATGTGCTATTCTATGACATTAGCGATGTAATTTACACTATTTACTTTAATTTTAATGAGAAACAACGAGAAACAGGTGAATAAAGACTGACAGTCAATGTTTAATGTTTAGAAATTATTATTTCAAGACATGTAAAGCATTTTTGCTCGTTTGTGTGGGCCGTCCCAAGCATGGTTGCAATGTGTTCATTGTCAAACTCCGAAATCAGATTATTTTTAATGAACTTAAAAAACGCCATTATTTTATTTGAACCAAAAAAATATTATATATATATATATACATTTATTAACAAAATATTTTAGTTTGTCTTGTATATTTTTTTCATTCTCATGCACTTTAATGCCCTTTGAATGTAACGTGTACGTTCCCTTGGCACTGGAATCATGGCGGAATTTCATGTGAAGTCCACTTCGCAGGGCACTTACGGTCGAATAAGACAATGCGTGAATGCTGCCTGAACAAGAAACCTCCTTACTGAAGGGAAAGTGTTGACTGGTGTCACTATCTCGCGAACGCGCCGGTGGATCTCCACCAAATTCAGGGGATCCCTTCAGCTCGAGGAGCCCTCTCGAACGCCACCCGCCGCGCATCAGTAGCCCCCCGGGATCGCTAGATCGGTCGGTGCCGGACCGCAAATTTAACCACCCATAACTCCCGAACCCCAGGGGCTATCCACGCGGGGGTGGTCTCATTCGAAAGAGGGCCTCGAGACGTACACTCAATTCGCATTCGAGAGGGTTCCTTGAGCTGAAGAGATCCCCCAAATTTGGTGCGGATTCGCCGCGCCGTTACAGGCCGTTCAAAGTTTCAATGGTTTTCCATTGACTTAAGCTTTAAAGCGTTTCATCCAGGTCGCCAGTAGCAAACAATGGAACTGTCACCAGTTGCAAACTAAGTAATTACAACATTTCAAGCATTTTATCTGCATTATATGTTCTGTAAAAAAAAATTCCATATTGGCGGCATATTTGCCGATAACGATATATCGGCGACAGGCTCATATCGGCCGATAATATCGGCAAAACGATATATCGGTGGGGCTCTAGTGAACACAGTCACAATTCTAACCTGAACCTGATGCACTTCAGTGTATCTGCTCAACTCATGTTTTTGTATCAGAAAATGGTTTCATAATTTACAAATAAGAACAAAAACAAGAACAGAAACAAATTATGCAGGTACACAAATTTGATTGAAGGCACATGGTCATTGTAAATTGCTTGATTAACAGATTATTGCATCTGTGTTGGATTAAATCAGATGTGTATTCAGGTAGCTAGCTATAAACATGCTGACAGTTCAACTAACTCCGCAAGCTTCTTGATTCTGAGCAACTTTACTTGAAAGACAAAACCGATTGAGTTGATGCCCATTATAGCTGCGTCTCTTGCAGCTGAGAATGCAACACATACTTGTGTTTCATTCTGAAACATTTCAGAACACAACGGCATGTGAAATCAAGCTGTGTAGCTGGAAGCGTTTACACGCTTGTGTAGTGTGTTTGGGGCCTGATAAAGTACTCACTTGGTGCCAAATCACAACTCAAGTGTCGGTTCAACTTATCTTCCAGTTTTAGCAGTAAGGTCAGCTATAAAAAGAGCAGAGAGGAAATATAAACACAGAATTATCGTCTAACTTCAACGTTATTACAGCAATAAATAGGAAAAAGGCTTACATGATGTTTTGCTCCTTCCTCCACAGGCTCAATGTTGCACTGCATTTGCACGACCTTAAAGGAGAGAGATTATGTTTAAAACAAACATATGATGCTAAAAGACTGCAAATCCTGTTGACTTTGACTGTAACCACCCATCTAGGTTTGTCTGAGAGGGAAGTAGTAATACGCCACACAAAGACAGCCTGATCGACAGCGGGGGAAGGTGAGAAAACTGTGATTTATTCTTAATCATTGATAGTTGGTCACCGTCTCTTAAATCAGTCCATTTCTCACCTTCCTGGTCTCCAGCTCTGCAGGCTCAGGCGTAGGCGTTTTGACCGAGGGTGGCACGATGGGGGACTTGACAGCCTCTTGCTGAGGCTGCTGTGGGCAGGGCACGCCGAAGGCAGTCAGCGGATAGATCCCGTTCCTACATCACGAGAACCAAGAGCACATGTTGATATTATATTTGTGCTTGTTTGAACATTGTTACTGCTTTCTTAACATTTGAATCTGGCCCAACTAATTTCTTTTAAAAAAATTATAAATAATTTGTAAGATTATTAAGATTTTTTTTTTTTTAGCTCACCTCACATCTTCAAGAAACTTGTCAAGCTCCAAAGCAGGAAACTGCGAGAGTCTGATGGAAAAAGAGACAGGGTTTTTACGTGGCATGACAGCTTATTTGAAACCTAAATCTAAAATCAAGGCACAAATGAATCACAGGAGACTCACTTTAGTTGGACCTCTTTCCTTTCCATAATGACCTGGTTGGGGTCCATGTTCTTAGTCATTTCCTCTAAAGCATTTTCAGGGATCATGTCTAGAAGCCAAAAGGGAAAATGGTTTCAATGTGTTTAGCTTCATTGTATTACATTCATGAAGCCGACATGAAATGAAATGTCTGAATGATAATGAGATTAGCTCATGACTCACGCTGGTGACTGACAATACAGTGTGCAGCCAATAGTTTCAAAAGAGGCACTTCAAACAGAGCTTGATGGAAAAGCAGCTCTCTGGCTGTGGGCCTCTTACTGGGGTCCACCTCCAGACACTTCTGAATAAACTCCTAAAACACACACACACACATTACACTTTACATCCATTAGTACATACATATTAAGAATATCATTATTCTGTTGAAAAGTTGATCGGCTCTTACAGACACAGTCACCAATGGGGGTGTGTGGGAAAAAAGTTATGGTTACAATATTTAACCATAAATTCTTAAAGAGAGGAGGGAACCATTTCAGATGGTCAGGTGCTGTGTTATGCTACTACAGGTGCATAAGTTGAATTACTGAAATAAATTAACTTTTCCAAGACATTCTAATTTATTGAGATGCACCTGTATATGCATAATTCTTCATATTTCAGCTATACTGCAACACTCCGATTTACTGATGGATATTTGTGATTGTCATTTAAATTTAGTTGGATACATGCAACACACCATATTTTAGTGTGGGGGGAAACAATCTAACTGAATTACAGATTACAAATAAAATAAATAATTTGTATAAGCCTGTTGCAGATATGCATATTCAAATTCCACATGTATCTCATCTTACAGAATTATTCAATTGTGAACAAAAAAAACAAAACCAAACAAAAAAAAAACTGTACAACTTACACTACCATGCAAAGGTTTGGGTCTATAATTCAGGATAATTCAAAGGATGGATTTTAAAAAACATTACATTTATAATGTTACAAAAAAATGAATGTTTCAAATAAATATGGTTCTTCTGAACTTTTTAGTCATCAAAAATCCTGAAAAAAATATTTTATAAAAATTCCAAAGTTTTCATAAAAATATTAAGCTGCACAAGCGTTTTCAATAACGATAATAAATGTTTCTTGAGTAGCAAATAAGCATATTGGAATGATTTCTGAAGGATCATATGACAGTAAAGACTGGAGTAATGGCTGCTGAAAATTTTCAAAATAGAAATGTAGTTATTTTATATTATAATATTTCACAGTATTAAAATGTTTACCGTATTTTTAATCAAATAAATGCAGCCTTGCTCAGCATAAGAGATTGGCCCCATTTTAACAGTAGCCAATCTTTGAATGCAAATAATTTAAGTACTGACAATCTATACTCACTCTCTGCAGTGGGTCCTCCAGAGACTGGATGGCATTATTAATGGCTTCTTGTGACACATATGAGGACTCTCCATTACTTTGGATTTCCAGCACAGCCATCTAAGACAGTGGGAGAAAAACCTGAATCACTGGTTTGGTCAGACCGATACCCTGACGAATGATCAACAAACAGCACTCACCTCTAAGGCGCACATTCCAAAGGAATAGATGTCCACAGCTGTAGTGACATTGGCAACAGCTGAAGTGGATGAAGAAAAAAAAAAGCAAATTGTACAAAGCCATTTTTTACTTAACAAGTGCATTGAAACAAGACTGTAGAATGGGTTTTAAAACCTAATTTTACCTGCATACTCTGGAGCAAAGAAGTGCAAACTCTTCTGTTCCTCCCGACATGTTTTCACATGGTTATTAATGGTGTCTGGGGCCACTAGAAAAAGACACAGAAACATCAGCAACAATAATAAAATGTGTAACATTTAAACAGTCATACCCAACAGTGTGCTTCAGCCCACCTGAGCCGATTTTGATGAGTCCATTGTGCTGTATGAAAATGGTGTCACAGGTCAGGTTCCCATGGATAATGGCAGGTTCACATGAATGCAAATAGCTGAAGGAAGAACGGTGAGAAATGTGAGTGTAATAGGAGCTCTCCACGAGACTTGTAGTGGAACATCAAAACAAAAAGAAATGGATAGCTATAACAGTCACAGAAAACTTTCCAGCAACCAATGAGGAATTTGTCAACAGTTCCAATTATATCTCCACATTACTGGTAAACATCTTAGCATTTGAACAAAAAAATAAATAAATAACTAACTAGGGATAGAGAAAAGTACACACACCTTAAGGCAGATAATATCTGAGTGCACCAGCGTTTCCATGCCTAGAAGATTCCCAGAAAGAGTTATTGGCATTGACAAGACAAATAACCGTCTGATACTACAGCAGGTTTCTTCATTAATCCCATATAAATAATGCATTTAGTTTTTATGATATTTTATTTTATTTATTTATTATCCAAAGCGACTTACAAATGAGGACAATAAAAGCAGTCAAAACTAACAAAAGAACAACAATATATAAGTGCAAATGACAAGTCTCGGTTAGCCTAACGCAGTACACGTAGCAAGGTGTAATATATATATATATATATACACATACACACATATATACATACACACATACATATACACACACACGCACAAAGAAAAACAAGTAGATAGAATAGAAAAAATAGAAAGCTAGTGTTTGTTTGTTTTTTTTAATTAAAAAAAAGAAGATAAATATAGATAAAGTAGAACTAAAATAGAATAGAAAGTGCTAGAGTTAGAGGGTCAAATAAAGGTGGAACAGATGTGTTCTTAGTCATTTCTTGAAGATGGTTAAGGACTCAGCTGCTCAGATTGATTTGGGCAGGTCATTCCACCAGGAGGGAACAGTTAATGAAAATATATCATATGATATCTTATATTTGAAATTATTAAAATTGTACCAAAACTACTAGCAAATAGTACTCGCTCTCAAAAAAAAAAAAATTTACATTCAGAGTTTTAAACAAATCCGAGTTGTGTCATACGGATCAACCATTACTAACATTCAAGCAAGTAATTTAAGACAAAAGATATGTATTAGTCTGCAGTGCATTATGTTTTCACAGCTTTTTTGTCTATTTGTCTGAATAGACAGAGTAGCAATATTAGGCTACCTTCTCATTCATGGTCTTATGATTCTTCTTTGTCTTCTTTAGAAACTGCTTCAGGCTCCCAGAAGACATGTACTCTGTGATGAAAATAACCTGAAGGGGGTGACAAAAAAACGATTAAACTCCAAAAATAGGACATTTTTTATATTTTTGTTGTTGCGTTTCATACCCTGGCTCTGTTCTCCTTCACATCTGCCCAGTACTTGTGAAACTTTACTATATTCACATGTTCCAGCTGGATGAGGTTATCAAACACTGCCTTGACTTTTTCCTGAGAAATATAAGAAAATTAGATTAATTTAACCTTGCTTTATTATGCAATAACAACAAACTTATTTAAAAGATCAAGGGAAAAACTCCATTGCTTTTTATGTGTTTATGGGAAATGCAATCAGCATTGTAGAAGGCAAAGCCTGTCAAAACGCAACCTCTAAAATTACTTATTGAATTCCACAAAGAGTGTCTGCCAAGCAGAGCGGAGCGCAGCATGTGGACAGGCCAAACAGATGGCTGTCCACGACTCTATGCCAGGCATTAATGAATCGAGTTTGATTAAAAGAACTCACAGGCAATGAGTGAAGTATGCTATATTAGAAAGAGAAGAATGACCTTTTAAATATTTCAACACTTAAAAAGATAGTTACATAACCACAGAGAATGCTTTTCTTACAATACTTTTCATAAGTAGCTGAAGGCTCTGAGCAAGACTGCCGTTTCCATTAAGGCTTGGCAGCAAACAGGTCAGACCACTTTATGTAAGGAGCTTACACCCAAGAAATAAAGGTAAGTACACTCATTCTGTGAAGCAATCAAGCTGTCCTAACACTCATAGTTAAATACTCATTGGTATTGCTAATTCACGGCTTAACATGTTAGTAAGCAAGAACACAGGAAGCAGTACAGCTGAATCTGTGGCTATGTATGGAGATAATAATCACTGGTGAACTTTCACACCAGAACGCTCACGTCACGTTTAAATAAACATTCAGCAGCAAACTATCAGTTCATTCATACTGGTTACAACTAAGATCCACATGATATCAAACCTGACCCTATTTACTTTAACGCATGTTCCTTATAAACGGCAAGATTTTTTTTTTTTTTTAAAGAAACCTCACCAAGGCTGCATATTGGAACAAAAAAATACAGTAAAGAGTTTAATATTGTGAAATATTATTACAATCTAAAATAACTTTTCTATTTTAATATATTTTAAAATGCATTTTATTTCTATAATAGCAAACCTGAATTTTCAGCAGCCATTCAGTCACATGAGCCTTCAAAACACATACTAATATGCCGATTTGGTGCACAATGAAAAAATGTTCATTAGTTTTCAACCGTTGTGTTGCTTAATGTTAGTGGAAACCATGAAACTTTTTTTTAGCATTCTTTGATGAATAGAGAGTACAAAACAACAGAATTGATTTCAAACAGAAATCTTTTATAATCGTCTTTAATGTCAGTTTTGATCAATTGAATGCATCCTTGCTGAATAAAAGTATTATTATTATTTTTTTTTTTTTCATATTGACCCTAGACGATGTTATCTTCATCTGAAACAACTTTCCATCACAATGACATTGTTAAGGTGCATGCTATTGGACATTGTTAAAATAGATATGAAAGCAGGTTTTTAGCAAACATGCATTCAATCTGATTCCAATCTGGTATGTAACTGAAGCATAAAATCAAGTCACACCCCACATTTTTTCTTAATGAACATCATTGAAGTTTCAGCCGTTATTTCAGATAAAAGTCAGACTCCGTAGACTGCACAACTACCCGTCACTGCAAACCTTTGTCACAGAAACAACAAAGCAGGCACAAAATTAGTAGTTTTACCTCTTGTAGTTTGAAGTTCTTCCTTTCAGAAAACATGACCTCATTCCACACCACCTCCACACCTTCCTCTGTGTCCATGGCAAGATAAGCATTGTCGATACCTGGGACGTTGCGCTGGTTAACCTGTTGAGGAGGGGAACATTTATTTACTCATATTGCTTACATTTTGATCCATTCTTTACACAAAGCTATTGAAAGACTTGAACTGTACCTCTTCTCTCCGTTTCTGCCAGCGTCCACAGGGGCTTTCCTCCAGGATTTCAGATTCATCTTCGCTCTCCTCCTCCTCATCCTCAGTTGCAGGTAGTGCAGGCTGTGTTACTGTGGACACCGGAGGAGACACCGATGAAACCCCCTGGCCGGTAGGTGGCGAGGCTGTGGACTCAGACTTCGTGTCCATAGTGGATGCAGGGGCAGGGGTGGCGCTCTGCTTTCCTTCTTCTGACATCACTGACTGATAACTGACAGCCCTGTCCTGAACCGCCACAGAGAAGAAGACTGGCTGACTCACACCTCAAAGGCAGGAGGCAGAGAGCTGCAAAATCAGGAGTGATTCATCACAAGGAGTATAAACAGTATAAATATGTATTCAAGATCAAAACAAAATATTACGTTTAATAAATGAAATATATTGTCACAACTTTTATGATTCAGTTAACAGCTTTTTTCCTCCTTCAGTCAGTATCTCATAAAGACTGCTATCACAAAGCTAGCTTTTACAATATTTATATAATTTTTTTTTACTTTTTACTGTTTTGTTGATTTCCCTGATACTTTTCCGTGACCTGAAACTTGATGAAGGTGATTGTAAACTAAATACAGGTAAAGTGAGCCATACATTACACTTTTCAGGTTAACTGTTATATGATATCCCATGTAAAATTATGATTTTTACATGTGCCCAAATCTCAAATGAAAGTGAACCAGCAAAACATTCACTCTGAAACACTAAAAAACTTAAACTAACAACTTCAAATGTAAGAACATTTCTAAACAACATCAGAAACTGAACTGAATCACTTCAACTGTCAACTCAGTGTCAGTTTCAGTTAAAACTAGGGTAATTTTGACCTCCAAAACTGTACAAGTCTGTAACAGCTGCTGAGGCATTAACAGACTTTTGCGCTTTTGTAATGTTGACATAATTTCTCTCTCCTCATTGTCCTGTCCTCAATTCAACACAGGCCTCAGTTTATGTTCAAGCATTCAAAACATACTACGCCGACTATCCCACCTCACTGATAGGAAACAAAACACAACAAATACAACACCCTTCTCCCCAGCATATAAACTGCATTTTCGATTATCTTACTTTAGTCTATCCTGAGATGAGCGGCGTCCCCAGCTCGCCGGAAGCAGCTAGTCGGTGGAAGTTGAGGACACGGAGGAGGAAAATTTTCAGACAAGGAGAAAAAATTATAAATCCTCAAACAATATGAGTCCGTGTAGGAGTGTAGCTGTAAAGGGGAGAGTTAGTGGTCCACAGAATCTCCAAGATATGAAGTGACTGTTCAATTTCCCTTTTGCCGACTCGCGAATGAGAAGCTAGCAGCGCAGCTCCGCGGCCTCCGGAGGCTTCGCGATTATTATATCAGAGAAATAGATTTCCTTGGACGATATGATAAATGTTAAGAAAAATAATCAAAATATCAAAACTTTCCGGTCAGCAAAATCAGCTCAAACTGAAACAAATATTGCTAGCTGTCAGATTTGATGCGTTTAGTCAGATAGCCGCGGATGCTAACTTACACTCCCTGATATTCGCGTTCTTCAATGAACTCCTCACGGAACGATCTGTTTCTCCCGTAACACTTAAGTATTAGGCTACGACACGAATGGACTCAAATGAACTAAACACCGATATCCCTGAAAAAGCTACAGGTAAATGGCGACAGCTCCGAGTTTTATGGTGCGCTGTTGCTTATTCCTGTATGAACCGCTCTGTGGTTTATAAAGCGAGTGTAAAGTTGGACCAAGTTCACACAGCGCCATCTGCTGGATGACATTGACACCTGAGATCGGTAAAATAATCCATGTGACATCAGTGGTTCATCCGCAATTATACGAAGCTACGAGAATACTTTTTGTGCACAAAAGAAAAAAAAAACTTTATTCAATGATTCGTCTCCTCCGCATCACCCTGTAGCGCCATTTTGGAGAGTATCCGCTGGACATAAACAACGTATGCTGTTCTGTGTCAGCTGCGTCACGCCAGATCTGTTTCCCACGTTGTTGTGATTTGATCTGAAAGAAAACAGCGTATCGCATATGCTGTTTACGTCCAGCGGATACTCTCCAAAATGGCGCTACAGGGAGGAGACGAATTGTTGAATAAAGTTTTTTTTTTTTTTTTTTTTGTGCACAAAAAGTATTCTCGAAGCTTTGTATAATTGCGGATGAACCACTGATGTCACATGGATTATTTTACCGATCTCCTTGCTACGTTTCTGGATTCGGGAACTTTTCAGTTATGTTGCTGTCTATGCAGGGTCAGACAGCTCTCAGATTCCATCAAAAATATCTTAATTTGTGTTCCGAAGATGAACTTCGTTTGAAACGACATGAGGGTGAATAATTAATGACAGAATTTTCATTTTTTGGGTGAACTAACCCTTTAACCCTCAATGACCGATGGAGAGAAAATAACACACATTTATTCGTTCATCCTTTGTATATTAATTCACTACATATAGAGAGAGATTATTAAATATGATGTATTTATATGTTACATGATATATGATATTGTATATGATACGTTTGGCCTATTTACGCTTAGCTTACATGGACATATGAAATTAGTGTACAAAAGTTCTGTCCTGTAGAACCTATTCATTCATTCAATCATTCATTCATTCATTTACAGTCTTCAAAGTATTTGTCCTCTGTAGAGTCATGGAGTATTTATTCATTTATTTATTTTCATTTGTTCAAACCACTTGTTTCCTGTTTGTTTGTTTGATTGATTAAGTGCGAAATGACAAGAAGGTATGAAGAGTATGGGAAATTTCTTCAGAAAAAAATAAAATTAATATAGGACACACAAAGGCAAAGTCCATTGCCAGTTTTTTTTCTTTCTTTTTTTTCTTTTTCTTTTTGTCTTTTTCTTTTTATATAAAACGAGAGAGAAATCTATAATTTCTGAATATGTAAAATATACAACATGTGTATATTAGGTATTGTAGATGTATTAGAAGTAAATAGACATTTTAAGTATGTGTTCACTTAAAAAATTTCCATGAAGGATAATTTACTTTTTAACACCTGCATGTTCATCTGTAAACATCTATAGAAATAAACATTCGGGGGTTTTTACTTTTCTAATCTTTGACTGGACCTCTGTTATTCCCATTATCCGCATTGGAAATGTCTGAGGTCACCAGCTGGGAATCATGCCCCCATTAGACAGGCGAAAGAGAGAAACCCTCATGTCCCTGTAGGAGGCCTATAAATAGAGTTAGCTTCCAAGAGGAACAGGGAAAAGTTGCAAGCACATGTGAGCATGTGTGCATGTGTGTGAACCGGTGTAGATACTGATTGAATATTGATACTGAGCCCTATTCATTCATCGCTTCTTTGGCATCTGTCATCAAATAGCAATATGGCAGAAGAACAAAAGTTCTCAGAAACATCTGTCCAACTGACTGAGGCCGCTCCACAGACTGTGGGCAGTGGTTTTACTGCCCCGGGAAACATTTATTCAGCCATTTTAAGTCGCAACGAGACTGTTAAAGATGCTAGGCGTCTCAAGGACTTTCAGGAGCTCAGAGACAAATATGTACTCAAGAAAGTGCTGTTTGAAGACCCGCTGTTCCCTGCTGAGGATTCCTCTCTCTTTTACAGTGAAAAGTTCCCTCTAAAGCTTGAATGGAAGCGCCCGTCGGTGAGTGACCTACTATAACGTGGCACTGTGCATGAGATCAGTTACATCTGACCCTCTGTGGAACAGAGATGTTTTTGGATAAAATGATAATAGAATTTCTGCAGTTCTGCATGGGGATATTTTCTTCTTGGCTAATTCAAAATTAAAAATGTATTTTAATTGAACTGAATTTAATTGAATTTGAATAAATGAAATATTTTTAATTTAATTTGTGTTTTTAAAATATTATTTTATTTCATTTTTGCCATTTTGTAGACATTTAGCAGATGCTTTTATCCAAAGCGACTTACAAATGAGGACAATGGAAGCAATCAAAATCAACAAAAGAGCTATGATATGCAAGTGCTATAACAAGTCTTAGTTACCTTAATATTAATTAGTTTTATTAATATTTTAATGTTTTTTCTATTTTCTATTTTCTTTATTATTATTATTATTATTATTATCATTTTAGAAATATTGCCTAGGAAACTACATTAAAAGTATGTTTTTTTTTGTTTTATTTTATTTCAAGTAACAAAATGTTTTTTATGGTTTTAGTTTTAACCCTGGTCCCAACTGTAAAAAATGATTGTGATTTTAACAGTAAAAGACTGTAAAAATGCTACAGTAAAAACCTGTTAACTGGTTAACAGTAAGTTTCCATACTATATTTCTGAAGAGGGTGGTTCCTCATGACCAGAGCTTCACTGAAAACTATGCTGGCATTTTCCATTTCCAGGTATGAGCATCAAAACTGGACCGTCCTTTACTGTCTGATGAATGTAGCACAAACTTAACTCACTCTTTGTCTATTCTTCTAGTTCTGGCGCTATGGGGAGTGGGTGGATGTGGTTGTGGATGATCGACTTCCTACATACAAAAATCAGTTGGTGTTCACCAGGTCTGGACAGAAGAATGAATTTTGGAGTGCTCTTCTGGAGAAGGCATATGCAAAGTAAGTTTTTATATATATATATATATATAAATGTAACACAATACTTTGTCATTGTAGTCCATACTATATTCGGTGAATAAATGTAATTACATTTAATGTAATTCTACAGTAAAATACCAGACAGCTCTCGGCTATTTTCTGTGAAAAAGAAAAAGTCATTGTATAATTTACAGTGAAAAAAATGTAAATTGGCACTCCCAGAATTCCCTGCATGACACTTCATATTTGATGTTTTTTGTTGAAATAACATGTTCTTTTTAGTATTTTCTTATCAGTTGTGTACACTAGGGTTTAATCTTACATCTAATGTTGTTAAATTAATGTTTATTGCATTATTTCAGTATTATGTGTGTCACCATGATGGGGTTTAGTGTTTGTGTGAATGACACTGTGCAACTTCTATATATAAGTATTGTCCTCCTCAGCTCGCAGACAAGCTGTTTGTGATGCGCTTTAGTTCATCATGTGACTTTCTCATCACCACCAGTTTTTGGTGGTTATCAGTGCATTACAATGGTTCAAAACAGATTTTAGTACTTAAATATGTTGGTTTATTAACTTTACATCAGTTAATGAAAAACGGTATTTTATTGTGAATTTAGATTAAGTCTGTAAAAACTAAAATGTGGCTACCATATTTTTTATGGTGAAGTTCTGGCAACCACAGCTGCTGGTATTTTACCGTAAATGTCACAGATTTTTTTTTACAGTAGCATCAGCTGCATGTTTCAATGCAATAGCAAAAACCTTGTTCACAGGGTAAACGCAAGGATGGTAAAGACCTAATGATCCGTCTGGTTCGTGTGCGAGACCCCTGGGGAGTTGCCCCCCCTCCTGCCTGTAAGTCTAATGACTGGGCTGCACTAGCCACATCTGAGCAAGACAAGGAGAGACTCCGGCCTACAGAGCAAGGGGAGTTCTGGTTAGTTCACAGCTTTATGAGTCCCATCAGGCTTCCAGAAAGTCTCAAACAGTCTATTACACTTCATTTAATGCTCATAAATGGAAGCCGGTACCTCTTATAATTTTACTCATTTTTCTTCAAACAAGGATGTGCTTTGAGGAATTTAAGAAGAACTTCACCAAACTGGAGATTTGTAATGTCACCCCAGACACTCTTGAGGATGACCAGATGCTCAAGTGGAATGTGACCACACATGATGGCCGATGGGTGAAAGGCTGCTCTGCTGGTGGCTGCAGAAACTTTCCGGGTATCTAGTATTATCTTGCAAAATTGTAGACTCGTTTGTCCTCATGAGATGGTTTTAAAAGCACCTTACATTAACATTACTGATATTTTTCATGGAGATGTGGCTTATACTATATATATAATTTTTATTTTTAGATTTGCCATTTTCATGGTTTAAGTTTTTATTTTATTTTATTTTATTTCAGCTCATTTTTATTTAATTTCTAGTAATGGAAATGTTTTTATGGTTTTTAGTTGTTTTATTTATTTATTTGGAAATAAAAAAGTAAAAGTAAAAAAAAAAAAAAAAAAAGTCACAATAATCCCTTTCTGTCCATTTTGTCACAGATACATATTGGACAAACCCTCAATTCCGCCTGGTTCTTCTGGAGACGGATGCTAAAGAGAAGACCTGCACGGTGGTGGTGGCATTAATGCAGAAGGGCAGAAGAAAAGAGCGCTGCTCAGGTGCCACCCTACACAACATTGGGTTCGCCATCTATGAGGTGCGATCAATTAAACACACCCTCAGTACAAAGAACATTTCAACATACACTACATACATAATCAACACTCTTTATTGGCAACTATGGTTCCATAAAGAACCTTTGACATCCATAGAACCTTTCAAATGTGCAAAAGGTCCTTCAGGTTATGCTCTTTACACTAAAAACTGAGAACTGTTCACTGGAAGGGTCGTCTATATGGCATTGGTGTGAAAGCCCCTTTTTCAAACCTTAATTTTTAGACTAAATATGCAAGGCTAAAGTTAGTTACCTACAGTTTTTCAGTTAATTACCATGGTTGCTGATTTATTTCAACACTGTTTTACCCACTGTCTTTCCCAGGTTCCTAAAGAGGTATGACCACATCTTGAAGAGACCGCAATGATGACATTATATGTCAGTGTGACTGCATTTAAACAGACACATCTTTGTTGTTCGCCAGTATTTCATTCATTTTAAGTCCTTAAATCTGTTCATTACTGCATGATTCATTTGGTCATAGAAAACCTGTAAATATCAGGGAATTTTAAAGTTGTGATCTTAGGTCTGGAATAATATTTCTAAATAGAATACAGATTTTTCTAAGCTATAAAATATTTATTTAAATTGGCTAGACTACAAATCAACAACAACTAGATAAAAAAAGTAATATTTCTTGAAATATTGCCTTGAAATGTTCTATCTCCTATCCTGATTTTAGATGAAGGGCAACCAACAACAGCTGCCAAAGGATTTCTTCCTGTATAATGCTTCCACAGCTCGCTGCAAGTCTTATGTCAACATGCGTGAGGTGACGGAGCGTTTCTGCCTGAAACCGGGCGAGTATGTCATTATTCCATCCACCTTCGATCCCCACAAGGAAAGCGAGTTTCTGCTCAGAGTCTTCTCTGAAAGCAGGAGCACCTCAGAGTAAGTCTTCACATTGATTGTGCACGTCAAATCAGTCATTCTAATAATATTAACCAGTATTAATTACCAATACATTATCAGTTTAATTATAACAGCTGCATGTTCTCTCTCAGGGTTATAGATGCAGAGATTGAGGTGGAACCTGTGGTGAGTCCACACCTGTCTCTGTCTGTCTGTCATGTTCTGTGGCACCTCATACTACATCCTGTCTCTGTGCTTTGGTCTCTTGAATGTAGTAGATCATTAATTTAGTGCAACCGAAAACAAAAGTAGTTCAGTTTTTTCTTCTACATAATCACAAAAGATAATAAAAAATTTTTTTTTTTAATCTGATGTTTCACTTTCTTATACCAACAGACGGATGTCAAGAAGAAAATCAAGGTAAATATGGAAATGAGATTAAGATGTTGCATCAATTTATTTTCTTTCCTGTTTGATATTCTATGTCAGCCCATGTCAGATGATAGAAGGATTAAAAAAAGATGGAAAAGGAGATGAAAAATCATTGTGATGTGATGTTCTGTTAATTGGCTGCACTGCTGTAGACATGCAGCTCTGTTTTCATCTTCAGTTCTGCTTCAGTAATGACAAACAGCATGCACACAGCATGAGCTGGTACAGTATGTCAAAACTATCATTCAAAATGGCACTCAAAATCATAATAATAAGCACAAAACTGCCTTGTTGTGATGTAATTTTTACTTGCAACAGCGCTTTGGTCTCTTGAATGTAGTAGATCATTAATTTAGTGCAACCGAAAACAAAAGTAGTTCAGTTTTTTCTTCTACATAATCACAAAAGATAATAAAATTTTTTTTTTTTAATCTGATGTTTCACTTTCTTATACCAACAGACGGATGTCAAGAAGAAAATCAAGGTAAATATGGAAATGAGATTAAGATGTTGCATCAATTTATTTTCTTTCCTGTTTGATATTCTATGTCAGCCCATGTCAGATGATAGAAGGATTAAAAAAAAGATGGAAAAGGAGATGAAAAATCATTGTGATGTGATGTTCTGTTAATTGGCTGCACTGCTGTAGACATGCAGCTCTGTTTTCATCTTCAGTTCTGCTTCAGTAATGACAAACAGCATGCACACAGCATGAGCTGGTACAGTATGTCAAAACTATCATTCAAAATGGCACTTAAAATCATAATAATAAGCACAAAACTGCCTTGTTGTGATGTAATTTTTACTTGCAACAGCCATAGAAAAGGAAAAATGTAAAAGCTCTGATCTAAAGACCACTTATAAGCAAAGATTAAGTGGATTTGCTCTATAAACAAAATAAAATAAATATAAACACTGAACTATTTAAAGGCACATGCACACATATTTAGATGTCCACTAATTTAGTTTGTTGTACATTCAGTATTTCTTATTTCTCACGTTTAGCCATTTGAGGAGGAAGAGACTGAAGAGGAAAAACAGTTCAGAGCCATCTTTCAGCAGATAGCTGGAGATGTGAGTACAGTTATGGAAATGCACTTTTGAATGCCATATTCACTTCATACTATCAATATTGTGATTGTTTCTTCTTGCAGGACATGCAGATTAATGCCAATGAACTCAGAACCGTCCTTAACAGAGTGGTTGCCAAATGTGAGTATAATTGTCTTATTGTCTGCCACTGATTCTCTTCTGTATGTCTCTGTCTGCAGGGTTTTAATAATCAATCCCTTTCCTTTCCTCAGATAAAGAGTTGAAAACAGAGGGTTTCAGTCTGGAGAGCTGTAGAAGTATGATCGCACTTATGGATGTATCCTTCACTGTGCATTATGGACAAATAATGTATGTATGAAGTGAAGTGTGGCCAAGTATGGTGACCCATACCCGGAATTTGTGCTCTGCATTTAATAATCCGTGCCAGTGGCTTAGCAGAATGCGCCACTCAGTTGACATGAGTGTATGTGCATAATCCGGTCATGCCAAAAGGAATCGACATGATCAGAAGTTTCCCATGAGGGTGAAAAAGTTCCCCACACAGATGCTGCTCATTCTTAAGTTGGTCACATGAATTCGGCACATTAAAAAAAACAGAAACCTGATGGGTTCATACTTTTGAAATCGATTTTGAACTCGAAAATTCACTGAACAACGGTGAATGTGACTGCGCCTTAACACTTCAAAAACAAAGAAACAAGAGCCACTACATGCTCAGTGGTAGTATAAAAAATACACCGACAAAAATGGGGTTGTGAATGGTTGGCCACTATAAATTTAGGTAAGAACACGAAAGAAAAGCAATTACTCAGCTTAAACCAGAAAATGAACAAACAAACTGTGCCAAGACCAAAGTCACCCCCATACTCTTAAATAATACACTATTTGAAGGAACAGCCATTTATAATGGTGTCCAGAACTATAGTGGACATTATTAAGGGCACTCATTTAATCCTATGCCACACCGCAATAACGAGTGTACAACTGATGCATGCTCAACCACTAGCACCCTCATTTTCATAATAATAATTATAATAATAATAATTAGATATTACAATTGTGTAAATAATAATAATTAGATATTACAATTGTGTAAATAATCATAATAATTAGATATTACAAATGTGTTGCACATTTTATTGGTCCAGACTCCAGAGATATGTATTTTGTAAAACGTTTGCAACTGTTATTACTCAATCAGAAACACCACAATAATCATTCACAATAATCGCCATAAAATCATTGGGTGCCCTCTCCCAACTTTAGAGGACCTTCACAGTTCCTGCTGTCTCAAGAGGGCTCACAGTATCATAAAGGACTCATCACACCCTGGTCATTCTTTGTTCAATCTGTTACCATCAGGCAGACAGTACAGAGCCATTAAAACAAATACAAATCAACTCAAACACAGTTTTTATCCAATAGCTGTACAAGCTTTAAATGCCTCAGGACTAATGTGAAGAAATTATTTTGTGTATTTAATAGTATTTGCACTTGTGTGTGTTTTTTATGGGCTTTGTGCAATTTTTTTGAAAGTAAGTGGGTGTGTGCACTTTTTTTTGGAATGAGAGACAAAAAAGATTTTTCATTTGGACTGTCGGACAAATGACAATAAAGGTATTCGTTATAAAATTGCTCTGTAAACACTTGCATAAGTGTGTCCCATTGGGTAATGAAGAGTTTTACACACACTTGTGGTCTTCATGTCCACTTGAACACTAGAGCCAAATACAGGAAATAAGTAGAGGGCTCACAGTATCATAAAGGACTCATCACACCCTGGTCATTCTTTGTTCAATCTGTTACCATCAGGCAGACAGTACAGAGCCATTAAAACAAATACAAATCAACTCAAACACAGTTTTTATCCAATAGCTGTACAAGCTTTAAATGCCTCAGGACTAATGTGAAGAAATTATTTTGTGTATTTAATAGTATTTGCACTTGTGTGTGTTTTTTATGGGCTTTGTGCAATTTTTTTGAAAGTAAGTGGGTGTGTGCACTTTTTTTTGGAATGAGAGACAAAAAAGATTTTTCATTTGGACTGTCGGACAAATGACAATAAAGGTATTCGTTATAAAATTGCTCTGTAACTTGCATAAGTGTGTCCCATTGGGTAATGAAGAGTTTTACACACACTTATGGTCTTCATGTCCACTTGAACACTAGAGCCAAATACAGGAAATACGTCAAGTAAGCAGACAAGTGGTCAAGTGCAAATATGGCAAGTGTGGGTATTTGGACAGGCCCTGTGCATCCCTCTCCCATCTTCCTTTCTGTAGATTGAAATTTCTTGCTGCATGTGAACAGTGCCCCTTGTGGCCTGGATGATTTGTCACAAATAGTTTTGTTATTTCAAATTTGTCACATGCATGATGACACACATCCATACAAAGGTTCAGAAATGTAACTTAACCACGACTTAACCTTAGACTGATGGGACAGGCCACCTAAACCTGCAAGAGTTTAATCACTTATGGAACAAGATTAAAAAGTGGAAGGTATGCTATTGTTTTTGCCTTTATAAAGCAGGTCCAGTCATGTTCTTTTGTAATACACTGTATTAGTTAAAACCATTACACATGGTTTCTCTGTACATTTGTTTCAGCTGGTGTTCACACGTTATGACACAGACAAATCCAGTACGATCAGCAGTTTTGAAATGAGGAATGCTCTTACTGAAGCAGGTGAGGCAGTCAGATGTCTTTGTTTAACTTCTAATTTGACGATATACACATTTTTATTGGGCTGATCCCTTAGATATTTCTCTGTACCTCAGGTTTTCAACTCAACAATCAGCTGTATGACATTATTTGTATGCGATACGCCAATGAACACATGGAGTTGGATTTCGACAGCTACATTAGCTGCTTAGTGCGACTCGAGGGAATGTTCAGTAAGTGTGATAGTCTTTTCTGTTCAGACATATTTTTCTTCTAAAGTACCATTATGTTTATTCTTGTGAGACTTTGTGAAATTAGACTTTGTAGCGACCGGATACTTGTAGTAAAAGAGATTCTTTTACAGGGGCATTCAGAGCCTTTGACAGGGATGGAGATGGCATTATCAAGCTCAATGTTTTTGAGGTGAGCAGCATAATTTTTTTCTTCATTTGTTTATTGAATATTAACAGAATAAACATTTACAAGCAGCATGATTGTTAATCATATTTGTACTGATCACTGCTATTTACACCCTAAAACGTTTCTGTTTTCTACACTATATACACAGTGGCTTCAACTGACCATGTATGCCTAAAGACACAAACACAGATATAAGGTCAGCCTGGTGGAAAGTGAGTGGTCTTTTCCCATTTTCAACTTCCATTAAGCGGAGAAAGGTCTGGATCCGAATCAATTGTACTGTACACCACTGCAGCTTCTGTCTTCAGAAAATGCTGGTCTAGAACAAACTGGATTGATTATGAGCTTCTGAACGGACCATGATGGCTCATTTATGTCTATGAAAAAGCACTTATTTGGTCGACTATCCCTTTAAGGTGACAGAATGCTGTCATATTAAATGTCATGCCTAAAACGACACTCATTTGAACCCATCCTTGTAAAATGTGTGTGCTACTGTGCAACTGTAAATAATTCAACGGAATAAAGAGCACTGTTCTATTCCAGTTGTTACCATAGCCATGATTTGCAAAGCATAATCAAACAGCACATAATAGTACAATAGATGTGTGTCATGACTGCAAGCAAAGGACAAACATATGATGAACCGTGAGCATGAACAAAACTTCTTGTGCTGGAGTAGCAAGAACACAGATGATAAAAACAACCAAATGTTTTGAACACTTTAAAATATTATTCAGATTCCTATGAATAGAACAACTACAAACCTCTGAGAGCAAGTCTGAATGAATATGCTAGTATGTAGTCTTGTAAGCAAACTTAATTGCTGTTCTGAAAATCTTTTAACTGACCTGAATCATCAGATGGATGGAAGCTTTGTTGGACTCTGTAACATCTCCTTTCATGTCCTATTATTCAAAACTGTAGGCAAGCATGTCAAGATAGAAATGACATTTTATCATGCCAGAATCAGAGCATTTTTTTCTGTTGAATCAAATGAATGCATAATCCAGTGTGATTTGCCATAAAACTACTATAAAACTAGAATTAAAGTCTGTTCTAATAGTGCAGTTATGGGCTTTGCAATGCGGTACTTGCTCACAGAGCTCAATTTTGTGCACTGAGAGGTATGTTCAGCATCAGATACTTCTGGGAGTAGGTCCTGTGTTACAGCTGCTCTGTGAGGCTCATTGGGTTGCTGAAGACCAATCCTTTCATCAGAGGTTCACACAGCTGTCAAGATTCATTTAGCACCTCCTGCTGGTCACCAGGATCTGACAAAACATTTGAAGTACAAACAATGATAATGCATTATTGTAAACATGCATAATGACATGTATAATATTACATATTAATATCAGACATATATTTATTCAGAGTTGAACTGAATAAATATATTACAGATGTTACAAGAGCTCTTACTCGTCATATCCTGCAGAATCTTTATGCGCTTTGCCCTGAGCGAGGCCATTTCTGAGGTTACCTGACAACAGAGAAGTTTATTGTTTGCAAATAATTATTAATTACATTATGAATGTATTAATTGTACAGTTTACAGTATAATTAATATTCTAGTGCATTAGTATACATGTGACCCTGGGCCACAATACCAGTCATAAGGGTCAATTTTTGGAAATTGAGATTTATACATCATCTGAAAGCTGAATAAATAAATTTCCATTGATGTATGGTTTGTTATGATAGGACAATATTTGGCCGAGATACAACATCTGGAAAATCTGGAATCTGAGGGTGCAAAAAAAATCAAAATACTGAGAAAATCGCCTTTAAAGTTGTCCAAATGAAGTTCTTAGCAATGCATATTACTAATCAAAAATTAAGTTTTGATATATTTACGGTAGGAAATTTACAAAATATCTCCATGGAACATGATCTTTACTTAATATCCTAATGATTTTTGGCATAAATGAAAAATCGATAATTTTGACCCATACGATGTTTTTTTTTTGGCTATTGCTAAAAATATACCCAAGCGACTTAAGACTGGTTTTGTGGTCCAGGGTCACATATATTATAGTGCATTATAAATTTTAGGACTATAATTGTAGTATAAATTGGCTACAGAAAAGAAAAGTAGGGAAAATATATTTGTCTTACTATGAGCAAAGCTGCTCATGAAGTATGTAAAGAGCTTGTAATGCATATTAATAGAACAGCCATGTACCTCTTGTTTAACAGCTAGTAGACGCTGAACTTCTGTGTATGCGCTCTGCAGGGTGGAGTACGCCTGGAATAGCTGCTCACCTACATTCTCCAAAGAGCTGGTGAACTCCTCTTCTTTCAAAGACAGCGATATCAACTTGTTCACTTTTCCTGAGAATCATAAACACACAGGTGAACACTATGACATGTACTAGTGTGTTTCTGGACGAGACAGTGCTGAATTATCAGTTACAGCTGGTTTAACATCTATTAAATCATTCAGGACTAATTTGTGTTATATGGAACAAGGATATTTTAACATAATTGACTTATTCTCCCCATAAAATTTAAAATAGGAAATCTAAATTTGCATTTTTGCATTGATAAAATGAGATAATTTAAATAAAAATAATTCCATTCAAAATTTATTTAAATAAGAAATGTTAATTAAAGGAACACTCCACTATTTTTGAAAATAGGCTCATTTTCAAACTCCCCTAGAGCTAAACAGTTGAGTTTTACCGTTTTCTAATCCATCCACTCTCATTCCGGCGTAATAATCAAGGAACTTTGCTGCCGTACCATCGGTGCAGCAGGCGCA
The DNA here is from genome assembly GCF_001515645.1 of Sinocyclocheilus grahami. Classification (NCBI taxonomy): domain Eukaryota; kingdom Metazoa; phylum Chordata; class Actinopteri; order Cypriniformes; family Cyprinidae; genus Sinocyclocheilus; species Sinocyclocheilus grahami. The sequence continues at coordinate 172,052 of NW_015505723.1, read as the reverse complement.
ATGATATTACGCAGCGCCTGAAAATAGGCTAACTTCCGTCAACACAACCAACGTGACCACCTGCTTGCACAGGGAGCGTGCTGTGGACTATTTTCAGGCGCTGCGTAATATCATTGCGCCTGCTGCACCGATGGTACGGCAGCAAAGTTCCTTGATTATTACGCCGGAATGAGAGTGGATGGATTCGAAAACGGTAAAACTCAACTGTTTAACTCTAGGGGAGTTGTAAAATGAGCCTATTTTCAAAAATAGTGGAGTGTTCCTTTAAAGCTATAATAAAATGGAAAACTCACTTTTTCGGGATATTTTGTTGTTTGTCTCAGGAGTCAGATCATGTGAATCGTCCTGTAAAATGAATAAAACTCTATGATACATTTCTATGAATTCCAGATACTTCTATTAGACACAACATCCCCCTAAAACTCTTTTACTTGTTTTTTTGTCTTGGTTTTCTGGACGTTGCAGGAGATGGCTTCAAAGCTGTGGTGATGCTCCAATGATGTTTCTCCCTGTTCTGTCTCACACGCATCTGATTTGTTTTTCTGAACATGCGCAGTATGAGGCCGAACGTTTTCAACAATCCACATTTCCAACTCATTTTCTGAAGCCTGGCTTTCGAACATCTCAGCCGGGACAGATACAGGTGGAAGAGAATCTGCGTATGGTTCTGGTCCACTCATGCATTCTCTAGGGAACAAAAAAAAAAGATGTTAAAGAGATCATAGTTTAAATGTTATTTCATCTAAGGTTAGGAAGACTTTTAAGACTGAAACATGCTCTTGGATCCAATTTTATGGCTAACTCTCAAGAGACTATAAAAGAATGAGTCTCAAAGAATTTAAGCAAATAAAACTCATAATTTATTCACCTGGTCATGCCCTGTTCACTCTCTGATGTCGCTCTGTTTACTTTCAACATAGACTTTTTGGAACAAGTGTGTAGTGGAGGATTAAGAACAACAGCTTCATTCCCAGTTGCTGCCTTCTGTGTTAAACAAACTCCCCTTGCTGCTGTCAAGTTGGGTATGTTGGCCTCCATCCTGCTTTGGACCAGTCCAGGGTCACATGTCGGCTCAGCAGCAGCACCACATTCAGTTCCTGGAGTCATGTCGTTCACACAAACATCTTTACCTTTTCCATCACGGTTGGGACGAGTGCCATGAGCAGACATTACCTGAGGAATATTTTCTGATGGTCTCTCAAGACAAGGCCTTTTCACAAGCGGCCCATTTGATCTGTCCATATGAAGTATGCTCTCTTGTCTACGTGTAGGCAGGTTTTGGTTATGCTGGATAGATGCTGGATGGTCATTTTGATTTTCCCAAAAGGACATGAAATGGCATGATGGTGGCAACTGGTCAGTTTCAAACTCCTCATTCACCATGAAAGGTGTTGTACAATGCTCGTTCTCAGCTGTGCTTCTTATCTGAATGAACCTCATTGTCTTCGGCCTTTTTGCTTCTTTCCACTTCTCCATTTTCTCTTTCTTTTTCATAAATCTAACAAGAAAGAAGCAACAAGTCTTACAGCACAAAACTAATGCTATTGACCAAATAACTGACAAACGCAAATGCATTTGAATCATTCAACCATCAGCCATTCAGAAGATGTATAATTAAACAAATAACCACATGAATGAGCTGACAATGAGTTTACCTTTTATGGTCTCTTTGGGCACAAAGGTCTTTAAGCTCATTAAATTCAACACTGTAGTCCACTGTATTTTTTCCAAGTTTTCTATTCTTCGTCAATTCCAATAGCTTCATTTTGTGATTTTGGGTGGAAATATGCTTCCGAAACACTGCTATTCCTGTCATAGTCATTTCGCAGGCCCAACACTTATGCTCGTGTTCACTGTAAGAAGAAAAGCATATATTTGACATTGCATTAATAAAGATGAAGTTCAGCTTGTAATCATTTACTTACTCTTGTGCCTTTTTTCCACGGAAGTCAAAAGGAGTTATTAAGCAGAATGTCTAAGCGGCTTAAGGCTGATTTAGACGGGGCTCTTTTTGGAGCTTCACCAAGGCTGCATTTATTTGATCAAAAATCATTCTAATATGCTGATTTGCTGCTTAAGAAATATTTCATATTATTATCAATGTTGAAAACAGTTTTTTCTGCTAAACATTTTTTTGTGGAAACTGTCATATCTTTTTTTTCCAGGATTCTTTGATGAATAGAAAGTTCAAAAGAACACCATTTATTTTGAAATGGAAGTCTTTTGTAAGCTCATAAAAGTCTTTACTGTCCATTTTTAAATGAGGAGTAAATGATAAAATTATTTTCATTTCTGTGTGAACTTTCTTTTGAAGCAGGGCTTGACAAACAACACTTTTTAGTTCCATACCTGCCCTTCAGTTGCTCAGCTGTCTTATGGTGGATAAAACTGTGCATATGTTTGTCCCACTCCTGTTACAACAAAGACAAAGTTCATTAAGAATAGATCTATATCCATAGCCATAATGTGCCTAAACATTACAGCCTAAAATGACCCTAAAACATTCCATTTGGGAAAGCAAACACCAATGAGTTATAGGTCCACCATTACATCATACACAAAAGCATTACTTACTGATAATATGATTTTAATTCCCTGAAAAATGATAAAGCTGAATATTGTAGGCTCCATCCAACATTGGTTCTCTCATAGTGAAGGTAGTACTGTCCTGTACATTATTAAATCTACCAACTCTACTTCTACCATTACTCTACCCAAACACAAAATTACTGACCTGTTCAGGGAAACGATGAAGGCAGATAGAACATTTGTCCAGATCTTTTTTTTCTCTCCTAAAATAGATTAAAAAAAAATTTCAACTTTGGATCTAGTACACAAACAAATTATTATAGATAAAATAATAAGCAAACTCATTTTAAACAGCAAATGTATTCAAATTTAACAGCATGTAAATTTCAAAAACATGTATTATTATCAAAACAGATAGATGTATTTAATGTATAAGGTAACAAACTTACCTGTCTTGCCGTCTTAGATCAAAACGGGCTTTTAATTCATTATCATTTATGTCAATATTGTAGTCCGCTTTAAAATGCTTTCTTTTATGTCTTTTATCTTGGAGTTTACACAGATTTTGTGTGTGCTTGTGGGCGGCAATATGCTCCTTGTACTGCTCTAGTCCCATCACAGATACATCACATGCCCAACACTTATGCAGCTGTTCACTGCAACAACAAAAGTGCTGATTTCAACTTACTTTATATTGCTGAGAAAGACATGATAATCAGTTCAGTGTAATTCCATACCTGCCCTTGATCTTCTCAATTGCTTCATGGTGGAAATAAGAATGCATATGCTTATCTATAACCTGTAAAAACAAAATATATAAACATCTAATCAAGTAGTGAGAGGCATAAATGAAAATACATCGTTTTCATGCAATGTCTTCATTCTGAACTTCCTCTCCACTGAGTATTGCATTGCATTTAATATATTAAAAATGTACCAAAAATGTTGATGACTCATCCTGCACTCACTGGTGTTGTCCAATCAAATATCTACAATGCCCCGCCCCGTCGTGTCATCAGCAACAAACTAGCAAATACCAAATAATGGTTCATGGCTATGACGTAAAAATGTAGAAAGCAAAAGGGTGCGGGTCCTTCTATATACACTGCACACACACACAAAAAACGGTCTAAACCATATTTATTGTTTTTTTTATGTATCTGAAGCCACAATACTAAAGTGGCCATACCCTGTTTAAGGACGCAACAGAGAACAACAAATAATAAGCACCAATAATTAAAACACCAAATTGTTTCAAATAGAAATAGTTACAAACAAACAAACCTTCTGTTCGTACTGCTGACCGCAGATAGAACATCTAATGCCAAAGTTGACGTTGGTTTTCTTGGTCTTTTTGCTCATCGTTGTGGTGTCTCTGAGCGTAAATGAAAGAAAGAATTTCTCGTTCACAGTGTTTTGATTTACAAAATAGAGCTAGCGATTATATTTATAAATTTGAATCGATGCTAGGCATTCAGAGCATTCGCTCTAGCTGGAAGACTCCTGTCATTTACATTAATCAGGCCACCCACAGATAATCACAAATTGAGAGATTACTGATCAATTTCATATCAATCTTAAGAGATAACGGTCACAAAGGCAGTCCTTTCAGAAAAGACCGTTTTTATGAGTTTTCAGTCTGTTACGATGCCTGTCCACGTGTTTGCTGCTGAATCAGTTTATTGACTGGATTCTGTTGCCAGATATCGTAAAAACAAGCTATTACATATTATCCAACATATGCAAATTCTCTGATCAAAATAAGTCCAAATAGCGACCAAATTTAATTTAAATAAGACTGAAAAAACTTTCGGAAAATGTATGTTAGGGAAAGTGTCATTCGTGACTTTACACGTTTATACGACTTTTCGTGTATTTTCTGCAGACATGGCAACACTGCCAGCACTGACAGTGCCGGAGAATGCTTCCCCTAGTGGTGTGGCTGCAATTCATTTTACAATTAATTAGAAAAAATATTATGTTCAGTTTGTAATAAACAAGTATTGCGCAAATCTGCTAAAAATATTTATATGTGCAAAATGCAATTTCTGTTCATTATATTCAGAAATAAAAAAAAATGTATAATTAAACCATTTCTCTGCAGCAAGCCCTTACAGTCAAAATGCAATAAAATGGTTTGAGCTCCTTGTAATGTAGAGTTTACTGTAGAAATGATTTTGCATTTCTCATTTATTTATTTACTTACCTTCAATTCATTATTAGCTGTGATCGCAGATGTGATGAATGCACCGACGGAGGCACTACAGTTCGTACAGAGAATTCACCGAAGAAGAAGACGAACACGGAAGCGTCTCAGTGTTTCTAATCTGCACTACTGTATGTATTAGTTTTATTTGTCTGATACGAAATGTGTACTGGTTGTGTGCAGAAACAGTATCCTGACAGGGTGAGTTCATGATCAATGCTGACTGCACATTTGTCCGAATCCTTCTGCTATTAACTTACTTGCTATCTGCTCCTTTAATGCCATTAAAGTGTATAGAGGCAAATGTAGCGCTGGCTGTTGTTTTCCAGCTACAGTTGAATAGCACTGCACTCCTGTGTGCTGAATACTTTAAAAGTGTTTTTCTTCGAACCCAACTGAACTTGCATTAGGCATTTATTTACCTCTTTCTAAAAATTCCATTTGATAGCACGAAATTGAGTTTTTCTAATCTGCACTACTGTATGTATTAGTTTTATTTGTCTGATACGAAATGTGTACTGGTTGTGTGCAGAAACAGTATCCTGACAGGGTGAGTTCATGATCAATGCTGACTGCACATTTGTCCGAATCCTTCTGCTATTAACTTACTTGCTATCTGCTCCTTTAATGCCATTAAAGTGTATAGAGGCAAATGTAGCGCTGGCTGTTGTTTTCCAGCTACAGTTGAATAGCACTGCACTCCTGTGTGCTGAATACTTTAAAAGTGTTTTTCTTCGAACCCAACTGAACTTGCATTAGGCATTTACCTCTTTCTAAAAATTCCATTTGATAGCACGAAATTGAGTTTGTTTGTGTTGTGTGCATAAATAAAGGATTTTTTTTTTTTATCTCTCTTACGTGCATAGGGTCATACCTGTCTGGAGAATGGTTCATATCTTATGAACTTTCTCGGCTGTGCTAACTGTCACCAGCGGGACTTTGTGCTGATCAGCGACAGGACGATGGTGAATGAAGATGAGGAGGAGGTTGTCACTTACCTGCGTGAGTCACGTGACTTCAGTATATGTTAATATTCGTTCAAATTTGTCATCAGTAACGCCTGCTTTTCCTCAGATATGTGCAAGAACTGTGATCATGTCATAGCCAGACACGAGTACACCTTCACTGTGGTGGATGACTATCAGGTGAGCAGTGCACTCAATTCATTAACTGAATAAGAAAAGTTGAAAATGTATGTAAATAGTACATAAAAACTAAAATTTAGTTGTTTAGGCTTTTACAGGGAATTTTTATTTTCATATTTGTTAATCAATTTTGCAGGAATACACAATGTTGTGCATGTTGTGTGGAAAAGCAGAGGATTCCATCAGTGTGCTGCCAGACGATCCCAGACAAACAGCACCTCTGTTCTAGAGTATTTGCCCAGACACAGAGACAGGGAATTGACTTCTTTGTAAAGAGCATGGTTATGCATGATGGAGGGAGCCATAACACATGCAACATTTTATATACGCTTAGCACTGGAGAACATGTTTAATCCAGAAGAATATACAGCAGAATTCATTGTGCTCTTTGTTTCTACTGCTTCAGGGAAGGCTCTAAGGTTCACAGCACAGCTTTGACTCATAAAGATACATGCATTTGAGTCATTCACAAATATTAAACCTAATTAGGAATCGCTTGTGTTTATCTGATAATCATCCTGTTTGATTCACTCAAAGTGTATGGAACCCCGTTTCTGGCAAATAGAAAAATAAAAAAAGATAATTACAAATTTTTATCTCACAATTCACTTTTTTTCTTGCAATTTTGAGAAAAATTTCAAGAGTTTTCTGTTTCTGCTACGTTATAAAAAATAGACAAGGTAATTCTGACTTTTTATGTCACAATTCAGATTGTAAGATTCCAAATTGTAAGACAAAAAGTTGTAGTTACCTTGTCTATTTCATTCTGTGGCAGAAACAAGCTTCCATAAAAGTGTTATTTTATTTCCCATGTTAAAATGCTTTCTTATCCCATCTTAATATGCACAATGTTGCTCTGTTGCCAATTATATGAGTCTGATCTGTTTGACTGACCAAGAAAGGTTAGGTTTGAGTGGATTATCAGTTTGTTAACCAGATAGGATTTTTGTTTCTATGCAGCGCTTAGATATACATGAGTCAAGATTGGATTAGACAGATAAAATGTTTAAAATGGTACACACAAGAAAATAAACAGATTCCTGCATGTTATTACTGACACTTACTGTATTTCCAGTGTTAATGCAACAAAATATTTTGTATGCTTTCTTTAAATAAACTATGAAACAATGCATTTTTTCTCTCAGCTGCCCTGAGTTTGGTCCGATGTTCACGAAGAACATCGGATAACCAGGAGTTCGAGGGGGCAGCCCGTGCTGGCCTGGAGGTGAGAGGACAAATATCATCTAGACAAGAGGTTAAAGTAGAGCATAAAGTGTCAGTTGCTGCATTCACATCCAGAGATGAGAAATGGGTAGGTGAGGGAAGAGAGGAGGATACAACGGAGGAAAGATGGGAGGGGGAAAGGGAGCGTAGGTTTCATCTAAAAGTAACCGGTATGGGGGTTGGTGGCACACAGGTAGCAAAATGTAGTTGAAATGTAATGAAGAAATGATCAGAGATATGTAGGGGTTTGAGAATGTTGTCTGCAATACAATTGCGTGTGTAAATTAAGTCAAGTTGGTTGCCTGATTTGTGCGTGCTTGTGGTGGTAAGTCGTTTGAGATCAAACGTGTTTATTAAGCTAATGACAGCATAATATTGTCACAATATAAAGCATCAAGTACTTAAGAGTACTTATTTATTCCATTGATGTGAATACATATACATTCCAACATGGTAACTTTGTTTTTTGAATGATTGAATTGTTTGTTAGCAAAATACAGTACATGAAGCATGAGGTGGAATTTATTTTTCTTAATATATTTATATCTATATACAGTTCAGGTTATATACAGTTCTTAAGATAAACCATCAGTTGTACCAACAGTTGTGGGCCTATACTGATGCTTTTAAAGTAAAAGTACTTCCAGAGGACAAAATAGACGATCCAGAGCAAAACAATTATTCTAGCTGCACAGCACACAATGAAGTCGTGGTAATGACTCGGTAGCAACAATCCCTTTGTACATCACACGGGTCTCGCACTCCTCATACAACTGTCAATAAATGCCATGGTGGAGAATTCAATCCCAAAAACCGCAGAAGTGTCTTAGCATAAGCAGCCAACTCATCAAGCAGACATCTTGCTGTTGTATTCAAGTAATATGGTAATGGGACTATAGTGTTTGAATCAAGTTCATTTAAGGGTCCATAGTGTTTCACTGCAATATATCGGTAAGTTTCTTACTGACGTTATGACTATTTACAGGGATTATTAGTATGATATTGCAGGCATGGAAGAGATTATACTTGGCAATTGCAAGGTTGCTGACCCTTAATGTGATGGCGAATTCACTCAGTAGCAAGTAATAAAGCTACATCATCAGGTACATAACCACATCCAATAAATAAATAAATGCATTCTATAGATGATACAGTTTACAGTACATACATTCCCTGAAATACATATATACACATGCTTGCTTGTACCAGATGTCCCTATACATGAATGATAATACACTGTATAGATAGCTATCTGTTGAAATTAGCATTTAACCATAAACGCTTTGACCAATGATTAAAAAACAGAAAAATTATAGAAAATGTAAGGCTAGAGTATCTGGAGTGCCTAAAAACATGCATCTGTTTGACAGAATACAATGAGTTACTAAGTGCAGCCCCATTGTTTTCAGATTTCAAATGTTCTCACTGATAGTTAATGTTCAAAATCTGACATATCTTACATATGTCAGATTGTATGTAAACCAGAAAGTGCAAAAAACATGAAAAAGTAAACAGATAATTTACATAGCAAGAAGAAAAAGAATATATGGCACACACTATATAGATTTGGATTGCAATGGGCAATTTGTTTAGAAGAAAGTTACACAGCGTCACTGGAACATTTAGCATGTTAATATTTCAAATTTTTCAAAAATGTCCAAAACATGATGCTCTCAAGTAATCACAACCAACCGGCAAATACCAGGTCCTTTATCACTCTACTTATCAAAACACCACTTGTAAAAACGCTACAGTTCATCAAACGCTACTTTTGAAACCGGTTGTCAAATTACTGACAACTCACGCCATCGGTTACAAGCTTTTCTCTTTATTTGCTCATTTTGGTTGTGGTTTTGCTCTCAGGACTTCCGGCTCTGACTCTGGGGCAGAACCCTGATCCGTGATTTACTGTTAAGTCACTGATTCGAGGAGGCGGGGAGGCCGAGCAGCTATTTGGTGACTGGCTGTGACCCCCCTCAAAACGGGAAGGCGAGGAGCTTAACGAGCGCTGCAGAGAGGAGGCAGTAGTGCGTTGGTAACGTGAGGTGCTGACAGCCAGTCCTCCTCGCTCCTGCATGAGCTGAGAGAGGTTGTCCAAAAGGTCCGTGTCACCGGTGCTGCTAGCACGAATGCGGTAGCGCCTACGTCTGAAATGACAATAACTTTCAATATCACATTGATCATGTAGAGGTATATTTAGGAATTGGACTACATTGGCTGTGCTGTTGTTTTATATTAACTAAAAAGAACCAGGTGAGAATGAGAGTTGATTGTTTGTGAATCAGACTAGACTGGTCACGTTGTATGTTTTTGATTCACTTAAAAGAACCAGCTATTTCAAACTCTTTATTAAAAGAACCAAATTCTTCCATTTTAAAAATCGGACTACACTGGTTGTTCTGTATATTTTTGATTCACTAAAAAATGTTCATGAATCAGATTACACTGCTCTTGTTACATATATGTCTTTAATTTACTAAAAATAAATGAATCATTTGTTGAATCAGACTACACTGGTTGTGCTGTATGTTTTTGATTCACTATAAAGAGTGGGTTCATAAGAGTCATTTGTTCGTGAATCAGACTACATTGGTTGAACTATATGTTTTGGATTCAATAAAAAAAAAGAACTGGTTCATAAGAGCCATTTATTCATTAATTAAATTACACTGATCACACTCATTTTGATTCATTGATTCACTAAAAAAAGATCCAGCTCTTAATATGCATTTGTTTGTAAATTGGACAACCCTGTTCGTCTCTTATGTCTTGGCTTCACCAAAAAGAACAGGTTTGTAAAAGTCATTTGTTCATGAATTGACTACAAATTGGTCACTCTGTATGTTTTTGATTCGCTTAAAAGAACCAGTTATTTAAAACTCTTCATTAGAAGAACTCAATTCATCCATTTTCAAAAATCAGACTACACTGGTTGTTCTGTACGGTGACGCATTGCTGCCACACACATTATTTTTTCCACTCAATTATGTCGTAATAACGAGATGTTATGTTGTTTTAACGACATCTTTTCTCGTTTTAACGACATCTTTTCACGTTTTTACAACATCTTTTCTCGTTTTAACGACATCTTTTCTCATAATAACGAGATGTTTTCTCGTAAAAACGAAATTCTCATAATAACGACATGTTTTCTCCTTAAAACTACATCTTTTCTCATTAAAACGATTTTTTTTCTCGTAATAACAACATATTATGTCATAAAAACCACATGTTTCCAAATAATAATAATAATTTTTTTTTAAATTTTCTCTCAGCCTGTCTTTACTGCCTATCCCATCACACAGAATAAGAGTTAATCTCATGTACCGCTCTGCAAATTAGTCACAATAACGTTTCTTCAAACTGTCAGGCTGTTGTATAGGCTATATTTCTTGCAAATATAGATCTCATATGAAGCACAACACTGCTCTTCTTGGTTCGGCGGCACCGGCGCGTTCCCTTATACACGATAACAGAGGAAAGAAATGTCTGCTTTATTTTCTATACTTCCACAATAACAACAAAACGTTACAAATTGCTTTTGTAAAATAACAGTGAGCGCTTTCTGGCGCACCTCGTTATGTCTAAAGGTCTACTTAAATAAAACAATCGAAAACAAATTTGTGTTTATTTAATTCATATAGCCTAAATCCAACAAGAGGTAGGCTACTGTACAGTCTTTCCCGTCTGAGCTCATTTGTATTCCCATAAGAAGAACGCGATGCAATGCGCGGCTTGGTTCAGCTAAAGATATCCTTTAATAATATATAATCACTAATACATAATTACTATATAATCAGACTAAAGTATCAAAGCTGCCCACGCATGTGAAACAAATATTAAAGCATAAGCTCATTTGTTTACCCACGAAAAATCTAGCTTAATTTTCATTTGCTCGTTTTCAAACAGAACAAAATAATAATTAAAAAAAAAAAATAATAATAATAATAATAATTATTATTATTATTAGGTTATTATTAGACAGTTGCTTAGCTAGCTCACATAATGTACCATATAGCCTATCTATAATAACGGAAAACGTGTCGTTTTTATGACATAATATGTCGTTATTACGAGAAAAAAATGTCATTTTAACGAGAAAATATGTCGTTTTAAAAAGAAAAGATGTCGTTTTAACAAGAAAAGATGTCTTTAAAACGAGAAAAGATGTGGTTTTAACGAGAAACAATGTCGTTTTAATGAGAAAAGATGTAGTTAAAACAACATAACATCTTGTTATTACGACATAATTGAGTGGAAAAAAAAAATGTGTGTGGCAGCAATGCATCACCGTAGTTCTGTATGTTTCTGATTCACTAAAAAAGCACAGTTTCACAAGAGTCAATTGTTCATGAATCAGATTACACTGCCTGTGCCCTATGTCTTTGATTTACTAAAAATAAATGGCTCATAAGAGTCATTTGTTTGTGAATCAGATTACACTGGTTGTGCTGTATGTTTTTGATTCACTAAAAAGAATGGGTTCATGAGAGTCATTTGTTTGTGAATCAGACTACACTGGTTGAACGAAATGTTTTGGATAGAGTAAAAAATAACTGGTTCATAAGAGTCATTTATTCATGAATCAAACTTGCATTGAATTACACTGATCGCACTCACTGTATTTGTTTGACTAAAATGATCCAGCTCATAATAGACATTTGTTTGTAAATTGGACAACCCTGTTCATCTCATATGCCTTGGATTCACTAAAAAGAAAGGTTTGAAAGAATCATTTGTTCATGAATTGACTACAAATTGCTCACTCTATGTTTTTAATTCTCTAAAAAGAACCGGCTTTTGTTTTTGCATGCAGCCTGTGAAGATACAACTCAATACACTGACACAGGGAACCTTCTAACTTAGTACACGATGAAAGTATACATTTTTAAATTCTTGGTCCTCTCACCTGTTCTCGCCACCTGTGCGAAGGGGTGGTTTTCCTGGTGGCGGCCGTGGAATAAATCGTGCAGACAGCTGATCCGGCACTAGTGTGGGGCTCATGGGTCTTGGTATTTTACTCTTGCTCGACACAGGTCCTGAGGAGGAAGACAGAGAGTGTGGCTCCTCCACCTGCCAGTCGGACCCTCGAGAACCAGTGGGGAAAGTGAACTTGTCGCGCAGCAGTGCTAAGGGGAAGTGCTCACATGACAGTGACAGAGACGGAGAAAGCGGAGCTGGAAAACCCCTACGGGTTGGAGAGTCCAGGTCACGGATGGGGATGCGACTGGCTCGGGGTGAGAGTTCACGAGGTGATGCCGGAGCTGCATCAACACTGTGTCCAGTGGTCTCACCCTGGTTGGGGGTTGAAGAAGGCCCACCATCAGGACAGCCTGAGTCGCTCTCCACATCCTTGTCAGAGGCCTTGACAGAGATAATGTTTTCATCTGGCTTGGTAGGGCTTCATGTGAAACAAATATTAAAGCATAAGCTCATTTGTTTACCCACGAAAAATCTAGCTTAATTTTCATTTGCTCGTTTTCAAACAGAACAAAATAATAATAAAATAAATAAAATAAATAATAATAATAATAATTATTATTATTATTATTAGGTTATTATTAGACAGTTGCTTAGCTAGCTCACATAATGTACCATATAGCCTATCTATAATAACGGAAAACGTGTTGTTTTTATGACATAATATTTCGTTATTACGAGAAAAAAATGTCATTTTAACGAGAAAAGTTGTGCTCTTTTTCTGCAGGGCCTGATGGATTGTCAGGCTGGGAGTCGTCTCCTGTCTTCTGCTGTAGCACTGCATTGGATGACTGTGAAGGGAATAACATTAAGAGACAGGACATTATTAATGCAGCTCTGCAGGGAAAAACTCTTATACATCTGTTTTTCTTAGTGGTACCATCATCTGCTGAGCTCTGGTGAGCTTTGTGTCAGCTTCACTTTCGGTCTATTGATGTTTTTGATACAGTAATGTATAAATCCAAGTTGCTGGCCAAAATCCGAGACATAGTGATGTTGCAGTGAAACCACTGCAATGCACCCATAAACGATCACTGCTTACTGCTACAGTTTTCAATACACAATCAAACATATGTGACCCTGGACCACAAAACTAGTCATAAGAGTCATTTTTTTAAAATTGAGATTTATACATCATCTGAAAGCTGAATAAATAACAGAGATGCAAATAGTTAAGGGGGAAAAAAGGTGAGAACTTTGTGCGGATCAGGGGCATGCGCCACACAGAATTTCTATTGAAGATATTTGCTTTACATGCTCATTATTTCCAAAACGGTAATATCTCACAAAAAACTCAACAAAACCAAACACACAATTTTTTAACATCTTGTGATATTTTACAAAAATCAAGATTGAATATATTTGGTAAAATTCCCATGTTATAAAAGATGAAGTGCTATGCAGACTATTTAAGACAATATTGGCTGATTAGACGGCAACGCTGACCTAGAATGCAAAATGTTTGCCCTCTCTCTCTTCACCATTCCCACATCTCAGACCTCAAATACATATAATAATACCCTTTTTAGACATAGTTTTTGAAGTAAAGAGTAAAGAAAATACTATGCAAAACTTATTGAAATAACCTGTTTTTTATTTACCCTTGTAAAATCACAAATACCCTTGTAAGACCCACCCTCATAAAAACACTTTCTCATTGGATCCAAGCAAATCTCATAGGTGACTTATTTTGATCTCAAAAAAGAGAGTTGTCACTGAAAGGTGAGAAATTTGCATCTATGAAATAAGCTTTCCATTGATGTATGGTTTGTTATGATAGGACAATATTCGCCCGAGATACTATTTGAAAATCTGGAATCTGAGGGTGCAAAAAAATTTATATATTGAGAAAATCGCCTTTAAAGTTGTCCAAATTAAGTCCTTAGCAATGCATATTACTAATCAAAAATTAGGTTTTGATATATTTAGGGTAGGAAATGTACAAAATATCTTCATGGAACAAGATCTTTACTTAATTTCCTAATGATTTTTGGCATAAAATAAAAATTGATAATTTTGACCCATACAATTGTTGGCTATTGATACAAATATACCCGTGCGACTTATGACTGGTTTTGTGGTCCAGGTCACATTTCATGAGATAATTACACTATTATGTTCAAATTAATGACAAGGAATTTTGTCATAATATAATTGTTGTCTGACAATTCCTGCTGTATATTTCACAATGTTTAGAAATGCTAATACATCTACTTAAGAATGTAGCATGAGATACTGACCTGCTCAAGATAAGTCCTGCTTAGGACCACTGACGCAGGCTGTACTGTGGGCAGTCTTTTTAATCCAGACAGGCCTATCACTCCAGGCAAGCCTGGTAGTCTGGCGAATGGAGGACCAGTATGGCAGACGCCTGTGTGGAATTCTGCTGAACCAGGCAGACTGCTAGCGCGCTGAGGCAAGGGGTCAGACCAGGTGCGAGGGAGGGCGAAGGGGCTGGAGGAGCGTGGTGAGATCCCTGAGCGTTCCTCCTCATCCGGTTTGGATCCTGCTGAACCGCTACCGCCCTCAAGCTCTACTAGGACCCACTCCTGTGAGTCACCCTCTTGTGGGACGGGGCTGAGGTTGACGGCAACATAACCACTGCTGGCCGCACACTCCTCGTCCTCCAACGAGCCCTGCTCGACCCGACAGACAGACCTGTCTTGGGGCAAACCCGGACGATGCTTCCCTAAACTAATAAGATGAAGGAGAAGTGGTTATGATGTTTTTAGAGACCAATTCACATTTATAAGGAAGAATATTAGGATTTTGTTTACTGACTAGGCCTCAAGGAAGCGTTCAAGTGTGGGTTTGGGTTCAGGGGTCAATCTTTTGTCTAGCCCCATGCTCTGACTATGGCGCATCCTTCTCAGTAGAGGAGCAACACGGTCAATGAGCAAGGTCTCCGAGCGCACCCGTCTAGGAGAGCCCTGGATGGAGCCACTGTTGGGGCTCTGGTTGCCCTCTTTGCTTCGCTCCTC
>NW_015505723.1:125502-156284 GCF_001515645.1 Sinocyclocheilus grahami | reverse complement strand
TTTTTTGTGCAGCTCGTCAGTGAACAACGGCAGTGTTCAGTTTAGTTCAATAACTGTAAAGTTCATAAATCATGAAACAAGTTAAATTCAAGCTAAAAGCTACTTTACAGAAGACAACAGTGTCTTTATTCAACTCCAGTCAGTTCAGAGTTGATTCAATTCAGTTGATTAAGTGTCAATGGAATAAATAAAAGCATTATGAAATACATTTTATTCAGCTATAAAGCAGTGCTGTGCTTATAAATACTACTTTATTAAGCATCAAGACATTTTACTGAAAAGTGGTATGTCAATAACTGATGAATTGCAGGTATGTCAATAACTGATGAATAGTACCTTTCTGATTAGAGGCTGAACGTGGTTGAGGTTTCGGTCGCGGCTGTGCTCCATATCCTCCCAGACATCCGCTCCCTGTGCAGGCTGCATTGGGATGGGGGCGCAATTATCAGCCTCACTGAGGCGCTCACCCTGAAGGACATCCTCTGTGTTCTCACGCTGCAGATCGCCCGGGATCACGGAGGCATTGGCCATGCTGGAAGGAAATATATTCATTTAACCATGTAGACTTCAAACTGTTTATACAGAGAAACGTTATATCATTGAATCATTGCAGATACTAGATATCTACCCCAAATATGCCGGTGTGAGGCGGGTCAACTGCTGGGCTGTGGTTGCCAGGGTTCCAACATTAAGTGTGTCCTCTGAATCTGTCCTTTCCCAGTCATACGGATCATTTTCCACCACATTGTAGCTCTTCATGCTGTTGTCAAAGACTGACATCAGGAGCTGCAACCCAATGAGAGAGCATGTAAGTGATTGTCTACGTTTACAAAATCTATGGTCAAGAAAGGCTAAGAAAGTTCAGTACCTGATAATCGGGTTTAGTGAAGTAGTCCAGGTTGGAGATATGGTCGAGGAAAACGCTAAACTCATCTGGGAGTTGTTTGAGCATGAGGCGATGGTTGTACGTCTCCTTCATATTTCCGACCTGTTCCTGTATTGATGGCAGGACTGAGAACCGCAAATCTCTTATCCACGGAAAATTATGATCAGAGCAAAACTTACTTTATCTTTGATTTTTCTCCAGGGTAGCTGACCCACCATGAACTCCACAAGCATATAAAATAAAGACCAAAGGTCATCATGTCGACCCATTTCCTTTTTAAAGAACAAGAAGAATGTGCATTTTAGTGAAATATGAATAAGTAACATGACCTGCTATGTATAAGAAACCTGACCGGCATCCGCCATTGGCTTGAGAATGTAAGAGAGAGAAGTTACCCTATTCTTGTGAGCATTAACTGAAGCATAACGGACGGTTCCTCTGAATCCTGCCACTGGACGTGGCTTTAGACAAAAAATAAAAAAAAGAGAAGACATAAGTAAACATACAGAAACACATTACAGGAATAATTCACCCAAAAATGAAAATTCTGTCAAAATTCTGACATTGAAATTTGTGTTCATTTAAAAATCTTGACTTCCACCACTACCTTTTTTGGCGCATTCATGAGAGTTTGAGATGTAACAATTCACGAACAACTCATTTAGATAATTTCTGTGACCAAGATCAACTGATTAAAAAAACATATTTAACAGATCCATTCATTCTCAAATCGTACATCACTACTTTTCTCATGAGCAATTCTTCAGCAATTGCTTGAAATTTCTACTTTTGTGCTCCACGGAAGAAATAAAGTCTGGAAGTTTGGAAAGATTGTGAGTAAATGATGACTGAATTTTCATTTTGGGGTGAACTGTCTGTTTAAGTAACACTAATATGAAATTTCATAAACATTAATTTTTAAAGGACATCTGTGATTACTTACCGGACGGACTTCTTGACATGAGTTTGTAAATTGGCGTGCCAACCCAAAATCAAGCATATAACAGGTTCGGCACGTACTGGCAAGTCGACCCATTGCGAAGTTAGACTATTTGAGGAAAAAAAAGGTTTGATGACTAGTTTATATAGTCTAAAAATAAATAATGAGGCCCTCTTAAACATGAATTATAGTCAACATTAGAAATGCTTTTAGGCCCAGGGCTGTCTGTGAGAGAGCAGACTCTGTACAGCACTCTTACAGGTTTTATGTCTCTGTGCAGGAAGCCCACAGAGTGGATGCTTTCGATGGCTTCTAAGATTTGTCGGCCCAGCCTGAGTGTGGTGGAGAAGCTGAAGGTGCCGCGGCTCATGTTGCGTCGAAGGTCTGCCAAGTTCCTTCCCTGCAGTTCAATGGACAAACATCACTTCAGGTGACTGAAATCAGGGTTGTTGTATTACGTTGAGTTGCGATAACATCCATAAATTCAGAAACAAGAATAAATAATTTGATGCCCTACCTGAAGCTCCATAACCACATAGTTGAAGCGGTCATTGCGTCCACAGCCAACAAAACGACAAACATGGTCTTTACCTATGACATGGATCAAGGCAAAAATGGTTAATGTTATACAAATCCATATATTTTTAAGTAATATTCCCCTTGTGTTTGGCAATGTATGATTGCCCATAGAGTAGCATACACACAGTGCAAAATGACTGCTCAAATATTGTTTTCATGCTTGTTTTTATATACATTAACTCATTAAAAAAAATGTGATTCTTAAATATCTTATGTTCATTTTTACCCTGAAGTTTTTTCAAAACTGCTACTTCCATCTTAAGGACCTGTTTGGGTTGCTGGGCAGACTCCACTTTCAGAGCCACATTGACTTGGCTCACCTGGTCCAGGACTTCATAGATCTCACCAAAACCACCCCCACCAATTTTCTTCAACTAGTTAGGAAAGAGACATTTTTAATGAATGACTACTGTGCAAAACATTTTGGCCGATAAGATTTCTTCCATGTTTTTGGAAGTCTCTTATGCTCACCAAGGTTGGATTTATTTATTAAAATCATAGTAATATTGCAAAATATTATCAGTAATATACTTTAAAATGTATTCCTGTGATGACTAAGCTTAATTTTCAGCAGCCATTACTTCAGTCTTCAGTGTCACATGATCACATGATTTGCTTATTTGGTGCTCAAGAAATATTTATTATTATCAATGTTGAAAACAGTCGTGCAGCTTTATATTTTTGTGGAATCTGATACATTTAGCTTCTTAGGATTCTTTGATGAATAAAAAGTGCAAAAGAACAGCATTTATGTCACTTTTGATCAATCTGATGCATCATTGCTGAATAGGCTTACTGAAGTGCGATATCAGTCCTCTATGAGGAAGTATTGGTATAACTGTCTTTTTTAATGTGTATTGTTTTTTATTGTTTGTTTCTTGCTAATGGACCTTGAGTCTAGAAATAAAGTTGAATTGAATAAAATTATAAATTTTTCAAAAAGAAAAAAAAAAAAAACATATTTTGACCCCAAACCTTTGAACAGTAAAGTACTGTATATATGTTTCCTATAACTGAGTAGACAGCTTTCAAACTTGTGTCAGAGAACAGATATTACAACAGTTCTGTTCAGGCATGAAATGCTGTCTTAAAAAAATGCCCTAGCAAAACAACACTTTTATCATGAAATAAAATGCTGTGTCTCGTAACTATTTGTCAGCATGCTGTACAGTTTTCTGTGCTGATGTCAGCACTGCTCAACACACCTGCAGTGTATCGTTTGACTGAGCTCAAAAGAAAAAACCTCCTTGACTGAGTGAATGTTTACATGAAAGAATCTGACAGCTATCAGAACATCTCTACGAAACCAACAGTGAGTATTTGAATAGTCCTGAAGCCTTGTCCTCCTAAATACAGCTCCTTCAAAACAACTCACCACTCTCCATCGCTCCCGGACCATGCTCCCAACAGCCAAGATATCAGTCTGCTCCCCGGGCCCACTCATCCTGAGGCTCAAGAGTGGACTGAGCACACTCAGAGAAGATCTACACCTCACATCAGTGAGCTCGGGTCCACGCTGAAAAGATTAGATAAAACAGATCTGTAGATTTTAAAAATGCTTCATTTAGCTGGACCTGCATGGTTACTTCAGAAATGAAAGGCTCTAGAGACGTTTGCAGACATAAGGGAGATTTACCTACAGGGCTGTAGACAAGACAAAAATCATGAAAAATGCATTTTATTGGCTCCATCCATATTCTTAAGAAGGCCTTCTATGAAGGCACCCAAACTATATCAATCTGACCTGTCCTAAGGTTGTCTTTTGAGCAGAATAGGTAAGATCTGTAGAAGAACCTGTCCTGATTCTTTTTATGACTGTCACTGCTAGGATGCAGAAACTAAAGGAGCTAAATACAGTCAAATCCTTAAGGAACAGGCTTACTGTAGGCCTGAAACAAGAATACAATTCACTATATCTGCAAGACAGTGACTCAGGGAAACATAATCTGTAAATCTACATCACAAAGACTACAAAATACTATTTTACGGTATATGCATGCTTAGTTGTAAGACAGAGAACCTTGGCTCTGTTTGAACGTCAATGATAAAATAAAAATGCAATCAATACTATTTGCTAAGAAGCTAAATTAAACATTCTGCAAGTCATGTACACATCCGTTGGAGTGGTAAATATATGCATTATCTTGAGCAATATGTTTTTCTGTATATTATGCATGTATGTATGTGTATACTGTGTGTTTTATTCTTATTGCATACACTGTCAGTTTTATACTGTCATTATTTGACTGCAATGTTGGTGAATTATTAATTGTTGCACTTGTTTATATGGTGTAATCTGTTTTTTTTACCAATTACTAACATTTTGACATACACAAAACTGTTTTAGTTAGATACATGACACAGACATTACTTGTAATTAATCTAATAGTCACTGAGTGAAACAGTTCTCTCCTCTTCATGTTTTCATTGACAACAAACAACTGCATCCACAATGTACAAACAAGAATGTGAGAGGAATTTATACATTTATGCAGAGGACAGATTTGTGAAATGAAACGGATGTCAGTTAAATACTTCTAGTAAAAACTACATTGTTTTTGAGATTAGGGTCCCTTGTGTATTACTCTAAAAAAGAAAAAAAAAATGAAACGGTGATATTTACTGGCAGTAAACTCAGTGATACTTCCATATTTTTTATAAACCAAATATACACGGACTAACAGAAGATTTTCTTGTCAGTACACAATACCCGTTTCACAGATGACTATTACTCAAATAAAATGATTGGAGATATAATGTCCTCCCAACAACAGCACATCACGTAAACAAAAACGAATGGTTTTGAAACATATAAACTGCAGGATTAAAAACTTTTAAATATTATTTTAAGGATTTTTGGTATTAAAATCATGTAAAAATGATTCCCTTTCCTAAAGTAAAAATGTGCATTCAACCATTTTAAAATCTAAGCACAACTGTTCTTTGAGACATGCCCACAAAAATTGCTGTAGGCAATAAGTAGTGATGGTTCCCAAGTGTTGAATTAAACTCTAAAACAAAAACACAAAAATGTGATTCCTTCTTAAAATGGAAATAACAGTTAAAACAGTTAAAAGCTTTGTGGGCAGCATTTTGTTCAAAGTCCAATATTAGCTCTCGTTTGCAGCTTTTCCTGCACCAAGCAGTCTCTCTCTCTCTGGGGCTGCTCCCTCCTCTGCTCTCTGCTCTCCAGGGCAGCAGGGCAGTTTGGCCATCAAGGGCTTGTGGAGTCCATTGTATAGTGCTGTACCCACGAGTAGGATGATGAAGCCTAAAATCTGTAGGCCGTGGAATACCTCCCAACCCAGCAGTAAACTCATGACCCAGATGACCACAGTACGCAGACTGTCCAGTACCATGCGAGTAGTGGCACTTATTTCCTTGGTGACGCTGATGCCGGCAAAGTTAAAGAAGGCGATGCTCACGGTGTTGCCCAGCAGTGCCAGTAAAATAAGGGGCTTATGGCCAATCTGACAGAAGGCGTCCAAAGCATCTTCAAGGACCTGCCGTGGGTTGTCGGCAAAACTTCCCACATGGATGTAGAACATTGGGATGAGGAGCAAAGTGAGGATGACAAATCCGAAAAAACCTAAGAAAGAGAAGACAACTAAGCCACTGGGAAATAGACCAGTCTCAGAAGTGTTGCTAAACTGATACGTTTTTTTTTTTAATAATCAAAATTGCCTGTTTGTCAGTAGATGTTCATCATTAACAAAGGCATATTTGGCCGCATTGAATGGGGAGGATTGAGAGTAAAATAACCTCAGATATGCAGACGCTGCTTCAAATTAAGGTATCCTAAATGGAGTCTAGCAAACACCTATGGTAATGACAACATTTGGTTCTAAGCCAATTAGCATTGTTTGTTTCATTAATCTATACTACCTTTGATTTTTTTGCTGATTTAATCTTTTTAGCAGTTAGACTTTTCTAGTAATTGATCATACATAAAGACTAAATAAATAAAAGTTGTTCTTTTGAACTTTCTATTCAACTAAAAAAGTAAGTATCATGGTTTCCACAAAAACAGCACTGATAATAAGAAATATTTATTGAGCACTAAATCAGAATATTAGAATAATTTCTGAAGGGTCATGTGATACAGAAGACTGGTGTAATGGCTTCCGAAATTCAGCTTTACTGTCACAATAATAAATTACATTTTAAAATATTACATTTTTTAAATTATATTTCACAATATTACTGTTTTTGCTGTATTTTTGATCAAATAAACACAGCCTTAGCAAGTATTGGAGACTTCTTTCAAAAACATAAAAAAAAATCTTACTGGCCTGAAACTTTTAAACTGTAGTGTGTGACATAAGATAAATTCCTATCATTACCATTATAACAACATTATTAATACATAGCATTAATATACTTATACTAATATACTAAAACTTTACCTTCAGTCCCAACAGCCTTCAGTGGATGCACATTGTGCTTGTAAACAAACTTCTCCTCCAGGACCATCTGGACTGCAACAATAATCTGTGCCATGATGATCAAAAGGTCCCCTATAAGACAAGATCAACAGAAAATCAGTCCAGTCAGATAAAGTTGCAAGATATAATCAAATAAAGAAAAAAAATCCCGATATCCAGCCTACGAGAAGATTTTCTGATTTGTAAAAGGCAAATAATCATTACGTATGATTAAAACCATTCAGCAGCAGGTAACTACTGACCTGTGATAACCTCACTGAGCTTACGGGAGTCATCCCCATGGCCGCTCAGAAAATCAGCCAGGCCAACCACCACCAGACCAATGATGGTGACTAGGATCCCAATCCACTGGCTGGGCTGCAGCCGCCGTCCTAAGAACGCTACAGACAACAGTCCAGTGAAGATGATCACAGCTCCTCGCAGCATCTGGAAACTGGAGGCACTGGTCATGTTCAGTGCTAGAGAAAGAAAACACAAGTACAGATCCTGTTTAAAAAGAATGGATGTTTCAGCTATTATAAATCGAAACTTGTCTATATATAGTAAGATAATACACATTGTTCATTTACTTATAGTGCTGTCACTGTAACGATACAAGGCTGGTTGTAAATCAGTGAACCTACCCTTTAAGAACTAAAGACTATGGACACAATATACTTCACATGTTGGAAACTCACCAACATACATGATGGATGTTCCCAACATGTCACAAAGGGCAGGGGGGAGGAAAAGTAGGGGGTTGAAACTTTGGCCCGGATCCATCGTTGGCTCAGGTTTGCGCCGATCATGACAAAGGAGAATGTGGAACACCACCAGACAGGACAACTCTCCCAAAAACATTCCCACGGCCTGGAAAGGTGAGAGTAGGAGGTGTGTGGTGAAGAAATATTAAGAAGCATGCAGGAAAAGTAACAGAGATGGGGACAAGTGATATGAAGAGGAGGACACAGAGCCGACCAGTTCTCACTTTGCCAAAACATAAATAACACTTTCAGTTCTCGGTTTTCTTAGAGGTACTGAAAACAATGTGATGAGAGGGAAGTTTGATGTGAATGGTGTGCTGTTATCTTGAGGATTGATGAAAATCATTACCTGTACAAAAGGGTGGGAGAAGGCATGAGAGCCTGTGATGAGCATCATAGCGGCGAGAAAGAGCTGATATTTTGTCCAAGCCATGGTGAGTGTGGTACTGAGTGGCCGCGAACATCAGACTCCCAAACTGTCTTGAGATGTGTCTTTCTTGCTGATGAAGTGTACAGCTATCTAAACAGGTTGTTCCCCTGTATGCAAATCACATGATGGTGATCATGTGACACACCAGCTAACGAGTTATTTCCGCAGATTTTCAAAGTTGAGGTGCACTGATCTTCTATCTTAAGGGGTCATATCTGTCTGTCACGCGACTCTGTTCCCCTTTCGGCTTGAACTGGTGGTAAAACTAATGACATTATTTACTGTCTTAACATTTATTTTGAAAGATGAAGCTCGCTATTATAGTAAGGAGCCTTACATTTCCGACGAGTGCTTGCGGTGTTTGGCCAATCACAATGCACTGGGTCAGCTGGCCAATCAGAGCAGACTGCGCTTGTCGGAAGGAGGGACTTTGTAGAAAACGAAGCTTGAGAGAGGCGAGGCATATAGGACCTACAATAATGTACAGTATTTGAAAAATAATGTGTTTTTTGAACATTAAAGCATGTCAACATATTCTGTTACACCAAATACACAAAATAATGATCTTTAAAAAAAGCATCATATGACCCCTTTAATACGATATATGAATCATATATGAGCAGCCAAGCAATCAGAACAACACAGTAGTTTGAGAAAAATTATGTATAACGTTAACTACAATGTGTTCGACTACGATGTGTTTGTTTCCTGACTTGTTGGTAAAATAAATAATAATAAAACGGATATATTTTACTTTACAGTATTAGATAAATAGCTTTTAGCTGAAAACCTTTATTTAATTCAGGATATTATACAGTGAATTCTTATAAAAGATTTCTTCGTTCCAAATGTCTGTTGGGTTATATTTGTGCGGCGTTGGAATCACTTCAATGACTCGATTCTTTTGAACCCGTTGACCTAAAAGATTCGTTCAGATTTATTCTCTGACCTTTAGCATACCAGTAGGTGGCGTCGAGTTTCTTTTGTATGTTATCGGGGACAGTGAGTCATTGAATCTTTTACACCAATTCGTTAAAAAAAAGTTGTTAACAAGTCCGCCCCTTGTTTTCTTGTTATGAACAAAAACATTTAGTTGGTCAGCATATTTTTGTTCACTAACACGTTTTGTCTCTAGACTGCAAGTTTGTCCAGGAGGTCTTACAAATGATGTAATTCATAGACGCTTTTCTCAAGACTGGAATGATGCATTTCAACTGTCAGCATCATAAATAAAAATTTTTTTTTAAATGTATGTAAATTTATAACACTATACTTTGTATCACCTTTGCATCAAATAAAAAATAAATAAAAACCTAGTGAACGCTAATGCCAGGGTTTTTCTAATGCAGTGTCTCTGGGAGGGATGGTACATTTGACATGGTTCTCTCTTCAGAATGCCATTATCAGTCTCTCTCAATTTCCCTTTTTTGAAAGTCATGAAAACACTAGCATGGAGTTTTTAATTTGCTATTTGAGCAAATGGGAATGCAAAATATATATATATTTTTGTGGTACTCTCTCATTCACTGCTCTCCCAACTATGATGACGAAATGTGAAAAAGGTCCATTATGGTCCGATCTTCACAAGAGACTTCAGGGAATGAAAATAAAGCATGAAAATTAACTAAAATGATTCGCCCACTTAAAGAAATAATGTAAAAAATAAGATTAATAGTTTTATTCAATATACATGTTGTGGCAAGCCATAACATATCATTTAAATAATACTATATATTTGTTTGCTACTAGCACTTATGTTAATTACTACTATTCCATTACTTATTCATTAGACACTAGATCTTTTTTATTAGATGGTTGTACTTATTCAAATAGTGACTAGTATTTAATTATACTTGACTAGTTAAGAAAAATAAATTAAATCAGGATTTAATGTTAAAATGACTTGCCACAAGTCAGTGTATTAAGTTAGGCACACAAGGTGACGCTGTTTACCTGAAGTTTCTTTCTCATTGCTTGAATTTGGTACATTTGTGTGGTAGAGAGCTTGATGGATTACATTTATACGTTCAACATTATATAGAGAACCAAGATGTTTTTGTTGTTGTTGTTTTTTTGCATGTCAACATGCATTTTTAACATGAATGTAATGACACTGTTAACACATCATGCACTATATCTCGAAGTCATAAAAAGTGAAAGTGATATGGAAATATAAAGGTCTCCTGTTTCACTTGGTTTCACTAATTAAATATTACACATTCCAGCAGTGCGCGAGAAGTTCTTTCCGTCCAATCACAGCGTGCGCTTTTGCGCCTTGTATCGCCTCGCCTTCAATCCGAAACGAGCTGATTGTCTGCGTCAGTGCGAACTTGTTGTGTTGATAAATAACTTTGATGGATTGATTATTTTTCAAGAGGATCCTCGAACTCTGCACGTCCTGCAAACTGTATCGGTAAAATTGCGCTTAAACAGCAGATTGTAAACAGGAAAACATTTTTGGTGTCTACAGCTGAAGAGTTCAAATGTGTTCGGATACCAAAAGTTGTTAAATCTGTCAGCCTACATGTTGGAAAGGCCTCTCGATGCATTGTGACATGGTATTTTAGCGTATCAAATGTGCGCATTTACGTCTAGGAGATTACGACAGACTGCATTGTTCGCAGTGTGTATATGGTCATGCACGCTGTTGACTTTGCCCAGGGTTGGAACAGTTTTGTAAGGTGCTGTCACCCGAACTTGACAAGTAAGGAAGGAGGACATCAATATCATACTGCTACAGTGTAAGTACGCTGCAGTTTTAATCTGTTTTCATACACGACCTGTCGTTCAATAAACCAAGAAACGCAAATTGCACAAATATGAAGATGTCGTCTTACAGGGAAGTAAGCACTGCCGTTTGCTTTGATATGCAGCATTGGTTCTACATATCTTTTTTTATATATCAAATGTTTTCACAGTAGTTGCTAGTTTGGGAGGGGTCACCAATGGGCTGAAAAGTAGTTCTGCTTGTTCTCTCTCTCCTGTATTCTTTCCCCATCTCTCTCTCCCTTTTCCCTCTTCACTTCCTGTAATTCTTGTCGTCTTGCATTGCAATTTTCATGCCCCTCCCGTTCTGTCTGCTCTTGCCTTCTGCATTTGTGTTTGTCAAGTTTCCTGCTTTTAGGCCACTATGTTCCTTCTCTACGCACAGGTCTTACCAAACAGCCATTCATTAATGATGCGAAAGGAATTATTTGCATTTAGTTTCCTGTCATTGTCTGACTCAGGTTTGACATGCTATGGCCTGTTTTCTTATCGGTGATCTGAAGTTTACTTGACAACTCTTTCTATTTATAATTCATTTGAACTGTTGTGTAGCTGTAAATTGATTCGATTATTTAGGTGCCATTCACACATGACATTCTGGTTTACAAATAAGAGCATCCATGATAAATAAGTTTATACATATGTACTCTTTCTTTTGTTTTATTTTTAAGAAAAGTTTAATTTAATGACTTGTTTACTTTAATGTTGTTGTTTGTTTTTAGTTTTAGGATGTTGGCTTCCTGATGAGACTGAGTTTTCTGGTTTACTTTATAAGTTTTGTTTATTTTTAAAAAATTATAATAAAATAATAAAGGTTTATGTGAACCTACTCAAGTTTTCAAGCTTTTAATGATGCTCTTCATTCTAATATCTGCACAGTTGTTGTACCCTAACATCTTGAACTTTATGCCCTCCATAAATATTCAAATTAATTTTAATTCAGAAACTAAAATCATCATTATGGAGCCCCTAAGGGAACGTAATGATGAAAAAAGTGAGATTTAAAAATTATATTTCAGTGCTTCTGCGTTTGCAGTTTTGTGCCCCTAGAAACTGTTCACCCGCTATGTTTCTTGGGGGAACTTTAAATGTTTTGCAATGTTGCACAAAAATATTGAAATATAATTTTTCCTTAAATCTCATACTTTGTCCCTTTAGGGGCTCTGTACATCATAGAAGATGCATTTTTTATGTATTTTTGAATAAATTATTACATAGAGACAAATTAAAATACGTGTCATGTCATTGTCCTATTTTACGTTTACATTTTTTTGTCTTTTTGTTTATTTTGCATATAATACAGACATCATTATACCCCTATTGTGATTGTTTAAAACCTTACTTTTTGTCTTTCTCTCCTTTTTAGAACATTTCCTGTGACTGAGGAATGACTGAGTTCTTAAATATTTACACCACCTTTATACTGCAGTTTAGAAGCAAGAAGGGAGGTGGGGCTCCTAGACCCCACAAAATCTTGCATGTGCTCTGCTCTGTAAAACATTTTTTTTTTCATCCAGCCTTGTCATAGGCTTACTTAAAACTGAAGTGTTGAATGCCCCAGGTTTTTACTTGTCTTATAGTTTCACACAATTGCCATGAGTCTTTCTCCACACCAGAGAGGAACCTTAAACACTATTAGCAAGCAGAATGTTGAAGCCATTGGTGAAACAATGCAGCATTCAGGAGATCTGTTCTACAACATAGGCGCTCCCTCTTTGGAGCAAGCTCACAGCAGCCCAGAGATTTTGGTGGATTCTAGCCCTGAAGTCCAGAGCGTTTACAAATCTGATAAAGCATATCAGGTCCGGGGCCATTTTCAGCAATCGGGACCAGTAAAGTGGACCCCTCAAAACCCAATGCAGACTGCGACTTGGTTTCAGGGCGTCCCGAACCTGAATAAGTGGTCACAGAATTTTGGACCTTCTCTAGGTGGTATGGATGATCCAAGAGCCTTTCACAAAGGGCATGAAATGGAGGCTATAAAGTTGGAGAAGCATTCACCAAGTTCCTCACAGTCCTACACAGACACCGCTCACATTCCCGGGGAGGATTGGGACCATCACACGATGGCAGCCATGCATCATGCTCAATATCAGGCACTCCAACAAGGTCACAGACCTGCAGACCTCCAGTATCAGCCTCAGGGAATGCATCACGATATGTCTGACTCTACTCTGCAACCCTTCCAGTTGGCATTCGGACCTACCAAGCAACCACAGGCGCCTGGTTTCCAACAAGTCTTCCAAGGCAACAATGCATCTTTAAATATGAATTATAACGAGAAGCAGAAATCGCAACAGCAGCTCTTGCAGTTGCAACAGCAGCAGCTGCATCGCCAGCACCAGATGCAACAGCTGCAACAAATGCGTCAGTTGCAGCAGCAACAACAACAACAGCAGCAGCATCAAATGCAACAGCAGCAGCGGCTGCTTCAAATGCAACAGCAATACCAGCTGCAACAGATGCAGCAGCAACTGCAACAGCATGCTCAAGGTTTTCAACACCCAGAGCCTATAGAAAAGCAGCGAGTCAAACAAGAAATTGAGTCACAGGATCTAGCCAGTACTCGGGTGAAAACCGATTCAAGTCAGACCCAGCTCACCATCCCTCAAACACAACATCCTATCCCTCAGGGAGCAGATTATCAGGAATCGGGTCCTGCAGAGGCCACTCCAGTACTCCGAGAGACCCAAACCAAACGACAGGTCCTCCCTCGCCGCTCTCGACGGCTTTCCAAAGATGGAGTCTCTCCTCAAGGCAACCAGACATCCAAGGACAAGGTTTCTGCTCAGAATGGAGGAGTTGGTGGAGTCCACGGACCCGCAGTGGGGGTCATCCAAAGCACTCCGAGACAACGGAGGGCCTCAAAGGAGATCAACCTTGAGACTCTTGCTCAAAAGGCTTCAGAGATGGAGCTTTTGCCAGCAAAGGTGAGCTTGTTTCTTTTGGAAATCCGTTTGAAGCCTATTTTTACAACAATGGAATAGCAGAAATCTGTTTTAATATTAATGGTAACATATTAGAACATACTGGGCTGGAAATAATATGCTGATATGGTGCTCAGGAAACATTTTCTGTTATTATCAATGTTAAAAAACGTGTTGTGCTACTTAATATTTTCGTGTAAACCGTGATACATTTTTTTTCAGGATTCTTTGATGCATGGTAATTTTAAAACAACAGCATTTATTTGAAATAAATGTTTTTACTGTCACTTTTAAAAAATGTGTCATTGCTAAATAGAAGTATTTATTTAACTGACCACAAACATGTGAAAGGTTATCATGCATTAAATATATGCTAGAAGGTCTCCTAAGCTTTTTTGTTGTTGTTTAAACCAGGTAGTGAATTAGCTCATTCAAAACCTAAACATTTCCATTGCTGACTCTAGTAAGAAGTTGAAGCTGGGTGAAATGTGTCATCAGCTTTATAACTAATCAAACTATAAAAGTAAACACTACAGTACAAACTCAGCTCAGAGTAGTGTTTGCTATCAGGCTTCCCCAATCACGTACAGTGGAGTTTATGGAGTTATTGAGCATTGTAAAGCAGTCTGGTGAGCGGCTGCATGTCTGCACACCTTCACATTCCACACTCTCTCAAAATCCATTCAGTTGGATTTGGGAGGGGCTGATTCACCAAGCCCTATTTGCTAACATCTATCTGATCCAAGCCTCACAAAACAAGACGTTTCTGGTATGATTTTATTCTTTAAAATGTCTTAGACTTCAGATATTGCAGTGTACAGTAACAGGGTAGAGACAGCTCTATTTGTTTGAGATGGTTGTTTAAAAAAAATTTTTTTCAAAACTTGGCCTGTAAAGGTGTTTTTGGGGCAGAGTAACTCAACTAGCGCTATGACTCACTTAAACGCTGCCGGTTGCTTACGCACACTTTTATTTGTGCTTCTCTGTCCTTTGTTTTTTCTCTTCTCCATTTACATTTTATTCTGTCTTTTTCTTATCTTCTCTTAATAGTGTGAGGACGTTACTCCTGGTAGACCAGCAGGCATGACACCCCTAGTCATCCCAGTCTCAGTGCCAGTTCGGAAAGGTCAAATGGAAGCGCCGGGCAGCTGGACACAGCTGGATAATGTTCGACATCCCTCAGAGATTTCACATCAACAAAACCAGCCTGATCGTAAACCCTCGGTTATTGTTGCACGCCGGCACTCAATAAAGAGCTCAGCATCCGAGAGCTTCATCCAGGTTAATACAGTTAATACAGGTTAATGCCAGTGTTGCCAGATCCACTTATTATAAGCGATTTTAGGCTTGTTTATTCAAGAAGTCACTTATAGATTTGGGTAGTTGTGAGGTTGTGTTTTTTGGAGCTTTTTTTTTCAGAATACTTTTGTGCATTTGGGCTTGTTAGTGATCGGCACCTATAGGACTAAACAGCTTTATCAATATGTGTGATGATGATGTTCTTCAGTCTGTAAATGTCACTGACATGCATTGGTTTTCCCCTTTTTCCATCAAAAGAATGTTGTAATTTATGCTAGAGCCGTTTGTAGTAATTTAATTCAGCATCTTTTTGCCATCACAAGCTGCTTTTGATGAAACCGCAAGAGATTTCAGTAACATTTTACAATAAGTTTGACATGATATATGTATGCCCCTACCCCAAGACTAGGGGTTGCTTATATTGGGCTTATTTTTTCTGACCATATCGCTTATTTCTTTAGTGAAACCTGGTAACGCTGGTTAATGCTCTTAAAACATCTCAAATGGTTGTCAAATGATTTTTAAGTTAATGTTATGCCTTTTTCCACAAACTGTTTATGGCTTTTAAAAATAGTTGTTAAAATATTCGTTCTTTCATTTGTTTGAATCAGGGTAAAGGGCAAGAGGACAAATCCAGGCGCCGCCCACGTCCCGAGCCTCTGGTCATACCTCAACCTTGCACATTCATCACCCCCTCTGTTTACTCCAGCATCACTCCCTACCAGAGCAATCTGCGGTCCCCAGTACGCCTGCTAGACCATGCCAGTATCATCCCACCATACACCCCTCCACCCATTCTTTCACCCGTGCGAGAAGGCTCTGGGCTGTACTTCTCTGCTGTCCTCTCTTCTATGGCAGCAGGCAGCCAGGTCCTGCCACCTCCATCCACACCCCGCAGCGCCACTCGAAGTTTGCTACATGCTACAAGTGTGTTCCATATCTTTTTGTTTTAAAGGACTTTTTGTATTAGTAAGGATTTACAGTAAGGTTCTAAACATTTGCTAATGCATTAGTTATGGTAAACTACCAAGGAAAAATTGTTTCTTTCAGCATTTATTCATCTAGTTTCATGTTCATTTACAGTATAAACACAGTATTGTTCATTGATAGTTCATTAAGTTTGTAATAGAACTTTTAATAATAAGGCATTAATATAATGCATTATTAGTTAACTATTGTGCTAACTAATGTAACCTTTTTAACTTCACTCTTTGTTTATTCATACATATTAATAGATAAAGAAATTAACATTAATTAGATATCCTGAACTATCAATAAACTGGACATTCGTAGAGCATTTATTAATCATTCATGTAAATTTACAGTATAAATGCACTATTATTTATTTGTTATTTCATGTTCACAATGCATTAACTAATTTTAATTTAAATAAAAGTTGATGTTAAAAATCTATTAGTATACCCTAGTAAAAAAGTCATATATTTAAAATACATTTCATTTCAATTACATATCACTCGAGACATACTGATTTAGAAATTCTAATTACACTTTATTTGGAGTATCACTTGTGCACAATGCACATTTATTAATATTAAGACTAAAATGTGTTTTAATATCACTATTGATGAGAATTGTATGATCTTTGAATACTATCGGTCTTTAAATGCAAGTTATTTTAAGTGTACCTAAAGTATACTTGCAATAGTTCCAACATTAGCACAATCAAATATACTTCAGCATATCTTTAGTTGGACTTCAGCACTACTTACACACAATTAAACTGCATTAAGTACAAAATTAGTTGTTCCAATTTAGCATTGCAGGGTATTTTTTATAAATACATAAATATGTAAATGTAGTTGTAGTCTACTTGGGATGAAATAAATGTATTTCAAATGCATTTTAGTATATTTGTTTTTCACTAGGGTATGTAAAAATAAAACTAGATGAGTAAAAGCTGTAGTTTATTAGTTAATGCATCGTAAATCATAATGTATCGTGAACTAATAATGTTAACACATTTTTTACGTGTTGTGTATTACTGTATTATTAGCTGTTAGTTTGTGTTAAATAATGGTAACTTATAAGCCTTAATGTCAAGTGTTATGTTTTTCACTATTTGTTTATTTGTGTTTATTCTTACTTAATGAATTGCAAGTGTAGATGAATTGTAGATCACATCATTGATCACAATGAACTTTGATTAATTTCTATATCTCTCTTGCTGACTTTATTTTCTGCACTTTAGGCAGTTCTGAAATCACCCCTCCTGCACTCTCAGTGATTGGAGAAGCAAAGCCTGTCAGCCTAGAACCGTGAGCATTTATAAAAAAAAAAATCATCACAATCACTGTCCTCTATTCTAATATATTCTCTCTCTTATGCACATTTTAGGCGCATAAACATCGGCTCTCGGTATCAGGCAGAAATTCCTGAACTATTGGATGGAACACTGGCCCTACAGGACCAGCATGAAGCCACTTTGGTCTGGCTCCCTAATTCAAAGGCTGATTCTACACCCTCCCAGGATACAAGACGTAACTTATCTTTAGACTGCATTGATATAGCTGAGGTTTACCAGCTGCATATAACATAGACATATGTCTCACATACTTCCATTCCAATCCTTCCATTCCCACTATTTTCCAGTTGATGATCTGATGAACCTGGTCTGCTCCAGTGTCACGTATGGAGGAGGAACCAACCCAGAGCTAGCAATGCACTGCCTACATGAGTGCAGAGGGGATGTCATGGTGAGCACAGTTAAATATACAGTGGTACCAAAAAGTGTTTGGACACTTGAGTCACACTGAAAAATGTCTGACTTAAGACATCTAAAAATCACATTGACACCAGTTAGGAAAAATGTTAGTTCACAAATGCGCTTTGATATTTTTTGTCAAATGAAATGAAATTCATACACTTTTAAGGACTCCGACTACAACTCAAAAGTTTGGTATGAGTAGTGTTTGTGGAAGAGGTCTCTTGTGCTCTTAAAGGTGCATTTATTTAATAAAAATACAGTAAAACACTAATATTGTGAAACAGTATTACAATTAAAAAGAACTGTTTTCTGTTTTAATATATTTTAAGATGTTGTTTATTCCTGTGATGGCAAAAGATGTCTTCAGTGTCACATGATCCTTCAGAAATCATTGTGATATCCTGTTTTGATGCTCAGGGAACGTTTCTTATTATTATCAGTTCTGAAAACTGTTGTGCTGCTTAATATATTTGTGGGAAATGTGATACATTTTTTCAGGATTCTTTGATGAATAGAAAGTTCAAAAGAATAGCATTTATTTGAAATAGAAATCTATTGTAACACTGTAAACGTTTTAGTTTCCTTTTTAATTTAAAGTTTCGATTTAAAGCGTCCTTCCTGAAATAAGTATTCATTTCTTTCATAATAACTTCAAACATTTGAACATTAGTGTATGCATCTAAAAGTGTCCAAATACTTGTTGGGGACACTGTATATGATGCATATGCATGTGACTTTGCCTGTGAAAACCCAGCTAAAGTCATTTTTTTGTGATGTACTGTTTTCTACATAAAATCGTATTGTAGAATGTAGTAATGTACAGAACATTCTGTGAAAATACAAACTTGATATCTTTAACACTGACTGAATAAGACCATGGTAAAACTTGAAATGATAATGAAATTAATAGGTGAAATCAAACTTTGAGGCTTGTTATCTCAGAATTAGATTTTTAGACTTTTTTTAAACTGGTTTTCACAGGCAGGGTCACATATGTTTTCAGGATAAACAACAAATCTATTTTGACTCTAGGAAGCTCTGGAAATGATGTTGATGAAGAATCCCATCTTCTCCAAGAACCACGATCTGGCGAACTACCACTACGCAGGTAGAAATTCATTTACATCTAATTGCAGAGCTCGCTGTGTTCACTTAGAAACATTAAACATGATTCAGCATGCTGTGACTGTAAATGGATATAGTTTTGCAATGCAGCAGAATGTTTGTAATGTATAGCGGATAGAAAGAACCTAATGTCCCTTAAATATTGGCAGGATCAGACTGCTGGACTGTGGATGAAAAAAGATGCTTCAACAAGGGAATTTCTGCTTACAGGAGAGATTTCTTCTTGGTGCAAAAACTGGTATACAATCTTTTTTGTTTACTGGTCTTATATAGATTCATGTAAATCAAATTTCCCCTTTTTAAGGTGACATTGTGTTTCTATTTTGGCAGGTGAGGAATAAAACAGTGGCACAGTGTGTGGAGTTCTACTACACCTATAAGAAACAAGCAAAGGTTGGCCGTAATGGCACATATACATATGGACCTTTAGAGCCAGAGGATAACATCCCTGTGGTAAAGGCTATTACTGCTTTTAGACATTGTTTTGACTAAAGAGCTAATAGCACATGTACAGTAAATTAATAATTATTCATAATAATTATTCAAAAAGGAAATTTGTATGAATGCTTACAAAATCTGTGCTAAAACAATCTGTACATTGTGATACATGAGTGCTGGTCAGACTTGTCTGTTCTTTTATCTCTAACAAGATTAAAGTGAAACAAGAAGAAGAAAATGATAGCAGACAACAGGAGGCCACACAAGACAATGTGGATCACAGTCTACAAAATGTGACCAAGACACTTCAGAACATTAAGAATGTAAGTATTTGGATTGAAGGCATTCTCGTTTGTATATAAATATAGTGAATACACCATCATGTTTCTCTGGGCTGGAATGTTAAATGTCCAGAATGAATAGCTAAATCTGATTGCGTGGTTCTGTTTACTAATTTGTCCAGGAGAGAGCAGACGTGGCTCATGAGGACCAGAAGAACAGCTTTGTGGAAGAGTCTTCTGGCCTGATGCCAGCTACTCAACCCTCCTTCAAAACTCCTTCCCCTGCACCTCCAAAGCCTCGCTCTGACAGCACCGGGAAGAAAAACAGGGCCTCAACTGGCAACAAAAGTCAGGGAGAGCCAGAGGGTATTTTCCCTTGCAAGAAGTGCAGTAGGTGAGTCAGTGTTTATATAACAGTATGTGTCTTTGAATTTCTACTCATTCAATTTGAAGCATCCCAGCTTGTCCTAGTTGCTTTTACTTCAAAAGACAGTTGAGAACAGT
The DNA here is from genome assembly GCF_001515645.1 of Sinocyclocheilus grahami. NCBI lineage: Eukaryota > Metazoa > Chordata > Actinopteri > Cypriniformes > Cyprinidae > Sinocyclocheilus > Sinocyclocheilus grahami. The sequence continues at coordinate 136,196 of NW_015505723.1, read as the reverse complement.
TTTGTTCCAGAGTAAGAATTCTGCTCACTGTACACTCGGTATCTCTGATCTCCAATATAGTTTGTCTGAAATATTGAAAGTAATATTTCTATATTTGAATATCAAGTCCCCAGTGTTAATATTATCATCACAATTAATTTATTAATATATTGCAGTATTTTATTTTAATATTTTATTAATATATGATGGTAATGTCCCAATATTATATCATCTAGGCTGTGATTTTTCTCCAAATTACTTAATATATCAATATTTTAATATAAGTGTTGTTATTTTTATTATTATTATAATTACAACCATGAATATGAATTCATGTTTTATAATAATAAATTATATGTGACCCTGGACCACAAAACCAGTCTTAAGTGTCAATTTTTCGAAATTGAGATTTATACATCATATGAAAGCTGCATAAATAAGCGTTCCATTGATGTATGGTTTGTTAGGATAGGACAATATTTGGCCGAAATACAACTATTTGAAAATCTGGAATCTGAGGGTGCAAAAAAAAAATCAAAATATTGAGAAAATCACCTTTAAAGTTGTCCAAATGAAGTTCTTCGCAATGCATATTACTAATCAGAAATTAAGTTTTAATATATTTACAGTAGGGAATTTACAAAATCTCTTCATGGAACATGATCTTTACTTAATATCCTAATGATTTTTGCCATAAAAGACAAATCAATAATTTTGACCCATACAATGTATTTTTGGCTATTGCTACAAATATACCCCAGCGACTTAAGACTGGATTTGTGCTCCAGGGTCACATATTACAATTCAGTATTTTAAAATAAAATATTGTTTCATTAATAATAATTTCCTAGTACTTTAATATGTAATTAATTTAATAGCAACACACCTTAAATAGCAAAACAGCAAAACTCTTAAATGTTCAAAAACATTTCGGTGATATATAAAAAGATCTGTAAGGACAAGTGCTTTTTAAATTCTTTTCTCATGCCCATGCTTTCTCATGACCATTCACTCTAGTTTTTTTGCTAGTTAGTGGCTTTATACAGTGGGGCAAAAAAGTATTTAGTCAGCCACCAATTGTGCAAGTTCTCCCACTTAAAAAGATGAGAGAGGCCTGTAATTTTCATCACAGGTATACCTCAACTATGAGAGACAAAATGAGAAAAAAAAATCCAGAAAATCACATTGTAGGATTTTTGACATGAAATTCTCACCAGATGTCGGGAACAATCCAAGTAATCCATACATACAAAGAAAACAATACAAATAGGTTCAGAAATTAAGTTCTGTGTAATAAAATTGAATGACCCAGGAAAAAAGTATTGAACACGCTTACTGAAATTTGGTAATGCCTTTGTTGATAATGACAGCTTCAAGACACCTCCTGTATGGAGAAACTAGTCGCATACATTGCTCAGGTGTGATTTTGGCCCATTCTTCCACACAAACAGTCTTCAAATCTTGAAGGTCTTGAAGGCCTCTTCTATGAACTCTGATCTGTTGTTCTTTCCATAGATTTTCTATTGGATTCAAGTCAGGTGATTGGCTGGGCCATTCTAGCAGCTTTACTTTCTTTCTCTGAAACCGAATGAGAGTTTCCTTGGCTGTGTGTTTGGGATCATTGTCTTGCTGAATGTCCACCCTTGTTTCATCTTCATCATCCTGGTAGATGGCAGCAGATTTTTATCAAGAATGTCTCGGTACATTTTTCCATTTATCCTTCCTTCAATTCTATGAATTTTGCCAGTGCCACATCATGATGTTTTGGGGTGATGTGCAGTGCCATTTGACCTCCAAACATGGTGTGTATTATGGCATCCAAAGAGTACAATTTGTGTCTCATCTGACCAGACTATATTCTCCCAGTATTTCACAGGCTTGTCTAGATGTTGTACAGCAAACTTTAATCGAGCTTCAACATGTTTTTTCTTCAGCAATAGAGCCTTGCGTGGTGAGCCTGCATACAGGCTACGGCGGTTGAGTGCATTACTTTTTGTACTTATTATTTTCTTTGAAACAGTTGTACCTGCTAATTCCAGGTCTTTCTGAAGATCTCCACAAGTGGTCCTTGGCTCTTAGAAAACTCTTCTGATAAGTTTTTTCACTGCTCTGTCAGAAATCTTGCAAGGAGCACCTGGTCGTGGCTGGTTTATGGTGAAATTATGTTCTTTCCACTTCCGGAGTATGGCCCCAACAGTGCTCACTGGAACATTCAGAAGTATAGAAATCCTTCTGTAAACAATGCCATCAGTATGTTTTGCAACAATAAGGTTGCAAAGGTCTTGAGAGAGCTCTTTGCTTTTACCCATCATGAAATGTTTCTTGTGTGACACGTTGGTCATGAGACACCTTTTTATAGGCCATCAGTTGGGACTGAACCAACTAATATTAATTTCCACTGACAAGGGGCAGGATTGCTTTCTAATTACTAATAGATTTCTGCTGGTGTCTTGGCTTTCAATGCTTTTTTTCACCTCCCTTTCTTCATGTGTTTCTTCATAAGTTCTTTATTACACAGAACTTAATTTCTGAACTTATTTGTTTTGCTTTCTTTGTATGTATGGATTACTTGGATTGTTACGACATCTGGTGAAAATTTCATGTCAACAGCACCTTTAGAAATGTATTTACTGAGAAAAATGGTGATGTGTTCAATACTTATTTTACCCGCTGTATGTAAAGCAGTTTCTTGACTTCAATAAATTCTAATGAGGTCTGTATATACAGGGTGTTCTATAAGGTGAAGAGTCGCAGCGCTCACATGAAGAGTCACGCCGAGCAGGAGAAGAAGGCAGCAGCACAGCGAAGAGAAGAGGAGGAGCGGGCCGCTAAGGCAAGGCAGGAGATGCTGGAGGCAGCAAGGAGGAAAGCGGCACAAAGAGGAGGGCAAGAAGAGAGTAGTGGAGCTGAGGAAAGCTCAGTAGAGCTGGATGATGAGCAGGATGTGGACTGGGATTGAGCAAGTACAAGACTCTTTTAGTACTCTTCTTTAGTACCAGTTGGTACCAAAAATGTGCAACTAGTGCATCCCAGTTAAGGGCAGTTGGGATGTTTGAAAAGATAAAGGTGTCTGAAATGCCTTTTTTTTTTTTTTACCAAAATTTTATAAGAACTTTCCTTTGGTATGTATTTTTTTAAAAGTGCAGATGTATGTCAGTTTAGCATCATAAATGTGATGCTTACGAAACAATGATACAGTAAATATGATAACATGTAAAAAGGTTTGCAGAGCTGATTTTGATCAAAATACCTGAACAAATCTTGTTTGCATTCAGCGAGACTGTATTTTTTTTTACATGTTTATGTAATATGCATACAGTAATATGTAATCAAGAGCACAAACTAAAATTCCCCCTTCAATTAAATATTTCTTGTGCATGAAATGTATATAATGCTTCGAAATATATATGTTGACCTCTGTGTATTATACTGTGTGCAATATTGATGCAGTTGTGTGTGTGTTTTTCAGTACTTTAAACTTCAACGAATGTGTATTTATGTTTTGAATGCACTTAAAGGGAAGTGGAATATGTGGGATTAAGGGATTTTTATAAAAACTCACATGTAAATAAAATCTGAAGTTTAGCAAATCACAAATACATTTGTTGACTGTTGTGACCATGCTTGATATTTGCTATATTTCATAAATGTCTGCACAATAAAAACAAACTTCCAGTATAAACTTGTATAATTTTACTTTATATAATAAATATAAAAGGAAAAAGTTCAGTTATCACCATCACATTCAGCACTGGAAGAAGTCTTTGTTTAATAGACATTTGTGATTGTAGTGTTCTTAGTTTAAATGTATTTTGGGCTTGCTGATCGCTAGTTAGTTTTGGCAAATCTCTTCAAATTAAGGTTAAGATCATTATCATTAGTAGCAGAAGGCTCAAAGACACCTTGATTCTTCCACTGCTCCCACCTGCCAAAAAGAACAGTTAATGTCATTAATTGGGTATTACATTTTCTTAAAATTCTAGCAGGTAGAAAAAGCTAAATGGGTAAAATAATCTTTTAGACTGATGGGAGAGGCCATTTTTGAATGAAAGCCTTCTGAGAGTCAATTCAAATGCTTACCAGCATCAAAGTTATCCACTAGCATGTCTTTGGTGTCACTGAGACTTCCATTGTTTGCTTCTGGAACTACACCCAACAGCTTACACATCAATGGATAGATGCTGACACTCAAATGGCTCAGCCAAGAAATTGTCCCGAAAGTCTGGCCCAAAGGCTCGAAAGATCATTTTCATATCCATTTCCTCATTACTGAATCCATGATCTCCTTTGTTGATATGCAAAATGACCCTCTGCACAAACAGCAAACAAAAAGTTAGAGTAGAAGACAAACTGTTTAATAAATTCACCCTCTTCCAGTACTTTACATGTAGCTTTAAGCAATATTTACTATTTACACTACTATTTTTTAAAGAAATTAATGCTTTTTATTCATCATGGACACATTAAATTGGTCAAAAGTGACAGCAAAGACATTTATAATGTTCCAAAAGATTTATATTCAAATAAATGCTGTTAATATGAACTTTCAAATCATCTTTGAATCCTGAAAAAAAAATTGTATCAGGGTTTCTGCAAAAAAATATTAGACCGCACAACTGTTTTCAACATTGATAATAGAAATGTTTCTTGAGAACCAAATCAGAATGATTTGATTGAAGGATCATGTGACACTGAAGACTGGAGTAACAATGCTAAAAAAAATCAGTTTTGCATCCCAGGAATACATTACATTTTAAAATATGTTTTAATAGAAAACAGTTCATTTAAACTGAAATAATGTTTCACCCACAATATTACTGTTTTTACTGTTTCCAAATCTCACTAATCTCAAATTTAAGACATATTTATTGATATTTTACTGATACGGACTGTAAACTGGCTAAATAATGTGAAGCTAGTATGACATAATTAGCATGTTTGACTACAATATTTTATTATTTGAGCTTTCAAACAACTGGCTAAAATGAGGGATATTTATTTTCAAAGAGACTTACAGAGTTGATATTGAAGCCCAGGTCAGCCAGAAGGACGATGGGTTGAATTCTCTCATGTTTGCGTATGTGAAAGTGTTCTGGTATCTCTTCTTGCTTATAGACTGTCAGATTGGGATGTGCGTTCTTCAGGGAATCATAAACTTCCTGTCCTTTGCCCTCCCTAGGTGTAATCATCCCAAACCCACCGTAGTCAAGCAGGTCAAAGCGGGCTAGATTGAATAAACTCATGTAATTGCGAAGTTTTATCTCATTAACCTCACTGGCCATTTTAACAGTGGTCATGCCATGGTCTGAGCTCAGGATGACGTTAAGATGATCAGTCAAACCATTTTTGTGAATTGCCTCCCTGAGGTAGCCAATAATGCGGTCGATCTGTTCAATGATCTTTATTCTCTCTGGGGTTTTGGGGCCGAAAGTGTGACCCACGTTGTCTGGTGCTTCAGACCCTTTGAAATATATTGGAGACATTATTGGAGAAGAGCAGTATTAATTTGTTAATTAATTTACAATGAGGAATGCTTTTACTGGACATATTTACATACACTGTAAGGAACATATGTGAAATTTATGGTAAAAAACAACAACAACAGTAACAACAACAGCTGTGGTTGTCAGAACATTACAATAATTTTTTTTTTTGTGATTTAACTAACATTTTCATTAAAAAAAACATATATTTGATTAACTGAATAATGATAATATACAGTACCAACCTACTGAAGTACTAAAAATCTGTTTTGTACCTTTATAATACAATGATAACCAGCAAAACACGGGGTAAAGAGAAAACCACATGACAAATCAAGTTAATCACAAGTAGCTTTTCCACAAGCTGAGCTAAATACTATATATAATTGTATATATACAGTTATATATATATAGTATAAACAATAAAATAATGCAATAAATATTAATTTAACAACATAAGATATAACATAAAACACTAATGTACATAACTCATAAGAAAAGAAAGAAAGTAAAAGTTATTTCAATGAAAAGCCACCAAATGTGAAGTGTCATACAAGGAATTCTGGGAATGTCAGTAAGTTCACCTGATTCTGGGCTGTTATCCACAGGGGCAAAGCACCATTATCCCACCATTCTGATCTTTTCAGTGTTGCCTTGTGTGGAACTCTCAGGCCAGTTTTATCATTAAACATCAGGTTATGGACAACACCGTGATCCTCTATCCATCTCACTGAAGAAAAGATTAAGATACAGTCATACTGATATATAATAAGTATACATTTAACATTGAAAATTGGATTCAGTTAGATCAACCAATATGTTTCTGTGGTCAAATAGTGTATTTCAATAAACTAAAATGACTTGTTATGGCAGCGTGCATGTAAACCCACATTTCGTAATACTCTTATACATGACTCGATACACTGTAAATTGGCCACTGAGCAAGGTTTATGAACAAGGAACACTGATTATGCAAATAACCTTTAAACTGGAGTTTGTGCTAATTTTGCACGTCATTTAATGAGGCTGAGGTAATTGGCCCAGTAAGTGTGTGCTCAGCAGCTCTCAGAAGACAGCTTAAGACTTTGAACATCATGATATTGCAGACTGGACAAGAATATGTACATTAACACAGAGTAAACTATGGTGAAGCAGGTGCATGAATTTATGCACTTTTGTTTCAAAATGATATTAAACAATACAATTTTATTAAAATGTATACAATACATTATAATATTATAATATATAATTATATTCTTTACTAAGTTATATTTTTTATTTAAAATGTATTAAATGTGTCATTTACACATTTTATTCATTAAATTATTATTAAAGTTCAGTATTATTAAAATATCATAAATTAATTAAATTATTTGACATTTGAGTTGTTTCTTTCAGTGTCTATTTTTTAACTGATGTAAAACATGCAGTGATACTCAGTCTAACCAGACCAAATCATATGAGAACCACTGATTTAAATGTTATAATATTCAGTACGCATTACAAAATTATAGCTACCAACTGAGTACTTGGATGAATTAGGCATTTGAACATGTGTTAGAGCTTCTGTTTTGTTCTTTTTTTTGTCTGTAAGTGTGTATTCTGACTACACATAAGCCAATAAATAAGCAGAAAGTCGAGCCTTACCAGTAATAGTTGTAAAGTGTGATGGAGATGTCATGGTGATCGCTGGGGGATTTATGTATTTTGCCTTGACTCCTTCTTTAACTAGTTTGTCCAGATTTGGTGTGTTGGCATCTTGGTCATAATCCCACCTGAAACCATCAAAGGAGATCAGCAGCAACTTATTATACGTCCTGCTTTTGGACAGGGGTTTACTGCTCACACAGAGAGACAAGGCCAACACCAGCAGAAGTTCTGACTTCATCTTGAGACGCTGTTAAGCAGAGTGAAAATCGGCAGAAGCTGATCTTGGTTTTATAAGCATTATCAGGGCACTGATAAGACAATCTATTTTCTGTAGTTCTCAGTCAGTTTATTGCCAAACCAGTTAGCCTACATTTCCAGTGTGATTAAATTATACATTCTAAAACAAATCTGAAATGCACTGTATTGAAAAGTGGAAAACTTTTATTATTACCATCCACACACAAGTCAGTTCCCTTTTTAGTTTTCATTTTTGACCCACATGGGCCATGAGAGGGTTTATCTTGAGAGATACGGATAGAGCTGATAAACTGTATGGATACTATGTTTAGAGCTCTGATATATTATTGATCATCAGTTTATATTATCTTTATATGCACACAAGATCTATTGAATTAAAATCATTCTTAAATATATCGTGGCTTGCAATTGTTCGGTTCCATAATTATAATGAAAATGCACAACATAGAATTAAGGGACTTTTACTGTAGAAACACTAACCGGAAACAGGAAGTGTACAGTTTTCGAGTTCACACTGCTCTCAGGGCAGGGTCCCTGACAGATGATGTGATATTCAGAAAAAAAGCTTTTATTTTTACCAAATACAAGTTAAAGCGTTAGAGAAGGCATTTTCGTCGCTCACTTGGATAAACTTAAGGTAAGATTCGACTAACGTCGCAGTTTATTAGCTTCCCGAGAAGGCCACAGTGCTGTTTACTGTGTCAGCTGACCTTTCATAAAACAATCTGTTACTATAACAATAAAGACATGTTCATCTATATACAAAACCGATTTAAATAATCGTCGAACCACGAAAAAAATCACGAACTCTGCATTTAAGAAAAGTATTAACGTTACTCTGCAACTGACGGTATTCTTCTAACGTATTATTCTGATGTATGTCATATTAATTAATAATTATCATATTCATACACTGTGGTATTTACATGGGATCACCCTGGTAGATTCTAGTACAGTTCTGTGAATGAAGGGCAAATGTACCTTTAAGTCTACATGAATAAAATTGAATGAATTTGATCTTTTAATTTTAATAAACACCTTTGTTTGCGTGAATGCTTCAGCCAAATTTGTAATGTCTTATTGTGTCTTGTATACTTGATTATTGTTGTAAACTGACAGATGACAGATGAAGTATCTGCTAAAATCTGAATTTTTTGTATACAAAATAATTCACTTTTGAATGACTTGGACAGCGTCAACGAGCAGAAGGCCCTTTCAGCTTACATTTGTTTAGTGAAAACAAATGCAATGAGCCAATTGTGCTTTTAATTTCAGGATTAAACATGACTGCCATCAAGCACGCCCTTCAGAGGGATATTTTCACCCCCAATGACGAGCGTCTGCTGAGCATCGTCAATGTCTGCAAGGCAGGGAAAAAGAAAAAGAACTGTTTCCTGTGTGCCACAGGTAGAGCAGAGACACCGATCCATGACAGAGAATGTCCATAAACACTCTTTTATTGTTTATTTGACCTCTGTCAGTTCTGTTTATCTTCTTTAGTGACTACAGAGCGCCCAGTGCAGGTGAAGGTGGTGAAAGTGAAGAAGTCAGATAAAGGAGATTTCTATAAGAGACAGATGGCATGGGAACTACGGGACCTGACAGAGGTTGATGCCAAAGATGCCAATAAGGTCAGAGGTCATATGTGAAAGATTCAATTCAGACATTAAATAAAGCTCAGTAATAAAATAACTATTACTAAATATTATGGATACATAATATTACCTGTTTCAGATTGCTTATCGGATGATATCGGATACAGTGTTATTTTAGTATTATTTATATAGGCCTACGCCTACTATAAAAGTAATAGTACTTCAGCTTATTTTATTTCAGTTTCTAATTTTCATTTTTTTATGTTTAAGTTTTTCATCTAATATTTATACTAGATATAATAACTTTATTTTATTTAACAAAGACATTTTTATTTTAGTTTAGTTTCCAATAATTACACCAGATGGATTTCATTTAAATGTTAGATTACCTTTTCCATCACTGAAGGCTCACTTAAAATTAATCTTTAAAAACACTAATAATTTAATAACTATTAAAACTGTTCAATTTAATCTTTCGCAAATCTCAAATAAACCATACTGTGCATAAATAATGTTGTTATACCTAAATTCACTTATAGCACTTAAAGTGATTGAATTTACTTTTTATTGTTTTGTATTTAAATTATTGAAACATACTTATGGAACATATTTATGGAAATTGGGGTAACATGAAAATAATTATTGACCTGGAATCGACCTGAATTTACTGAGCAAATCTTGGACTTCTCCATCCTTCAGGAGAACCCAGAGTTTGACCTTCATTTTGAGAAGGTTTATCGGTGGGTGGCGAGCAGCACTGCAGAGAAGAATTCGTTCATCTCGTGTATCTGGAAGCTGAACCAGCGCTACCTTCGGAAGAAAGTGGAGTTTGTAAATGTCAGTCCACAGCTGCTGGAAGGTGTGGCTCACTACTGCTCCCGGTGTTGTGGAAGTGTAATAGCATGTTGTTAAACTACCTGTGGAATTCTAATATGTAAGGAAAAGAGTCTGAAAGCTTGAATGTAGAACTATTACATTTGCAGTGGTAGGAACTCAAACTAGTTTCTGTTTTCCTGTGGCTAGTGCTCTCTCTCTGTCTTTTTCTGAGCTCTTTGGGATTCTGCAATGTGTCTTTTTGAGTGTCCTTTAATGCTTTAGTTTAACCTGATCTCTGCTGTTCTCTCTAAATCTCTCACTGGCCAGAGCTTCCTAAAGCGGAAGGTTTGTACGCTGTTTTTTTTCTTCCATCTTTCATCCTTCTCCATTTCCCTATTCCAGTTTCCACCTTCTGCTATTGTTTCCCCCTCATTAATTGTCTTTCTTTCTTCACATTAATTCATTTTGCTTAGTCACATAGTTATCTGGGAACATTTACCCACTGCTCACTCTCTAGATTGTGTTTGTGTACATGTGTTACTTACATTGCATTTATGGAGTAGTTTAGTTAATATACTCATATGCTCACACTCACTACCATTCAAAAGTTTGGCTATGTTTTATGAAGTCTCTTATGCTCAACAAGGCTGCATTTATTTAATCAAAAATACAGTAAAAACAATATTGTGAAAAATTGTTACAATCTTTCTGTTGTAATGTAATGTCATTCTGTTATAATCTGACAATTTTTCTATTACATTTAAACATGTAATTTATGCATGTAATGGCAAAGCTACATTTTCAAAATTCAAAAGAACAGCATTTATTTGGATTATAAATGTCTTTACTGTCATATAACATGTCGTTTCTTTTTTTTTTTTTTTTTTTTTAAAGATTTTGTTGACCCCAGACT
>NW_015505723.1:94514-125448 GCF_001515645.1 Sinocyclocheilus grahami | reverse complement strand
ATGTTTTTTCTTTCATATAACATTTTGTTTTTTTTTTTTTTTTTTTTTTTTAAAGATCTTGCTGACACCAGACTTTTGAATGGTAGCTTATACAGTAATAAACATTTGAGGTTAATAAGCACTTTTTTCATGTATCTTTCCTTCTTCTCAGAGTCGGTCCCGAGCGGAGAGAGTCAGAGTGTTGCAGGGGGAGATGAGGATGCTCTGGACGATTACCAGGAGCTGAACGCCCGCGAGGAGCAGGACATTGAGAGCATGATGGAGGTCTGCGAGTATGCCATTTCCAACGCAGAGGCCTTTGCTGAGAAACTGTCTCGTGAGCTACAGGTCCTAGATGGGGTGAGTTTGTTTAATTGTTTCCTGAAATAAAACACTGGTGTGTTAGCACTAGACATAGTGGAAAGTATTGATTGCACCTGTCATCAGGAGTTTATAATTAACTTTACCTATATTGAACTAAGTGAAACAATTATCTAACGGTCAAGGTAAATGTGGATTGAAGTCTGTTTGATTAGGGAATAGCAGTTTATTCTGAGTAGTCTTATTGTTTGACAGTCACATCAAAGAAAAAACAAGGCTTATTTTTGTTATTGTGAATAGTAATCTCTGTTCTTCTCTGCTCAGGCTAACATCCAGTCCATCATGGCCTCTGAGAAGCAGGTGAACATCCTGATGCAGCTGCTGGATCGGGCTCTGGGAGAGGTGGACAACATCGAGGGGAAGTTGCTCAGTTATGAGGAGATGCTGCAGAGCGTGAAAGAACAGATGGACCAGATCTCCCAGAGCAACCGTCTCATCCAGATCAGCAACACCAACAATGGCAAACTACTGGATGAGATCCAGTTCCTTGTGGTATGTTGGGACACAGTAGAGATAGATCCCAGAAAACTTTCCTTTGATGAGTGGAACACAACATTAACAAAATAATTCTAGGTAAACTAGTCGATCTTATTAAACAGGTTGATGAGGTTGGTGGATGACTAGCCTACCATTGTGACCCATCAGTAACTGCCCCTTTAAAAACATTAAACAATAAATACTGGGATAGCAGTTTTTTGTCACAGAAATTCCAACCTGACTTGAGGTGCTCGGCAGCTTTGTTGCCTGTGGTGGACTCTTGCCACCTTTATTTCAGGACTCAGACTTGCAACTAACAAGTCTAATCAGTCTAGACTATTTAATCATGTGATAAGCATGCATACATATTTCTGAAAACACTTCCACTTCCAATCTTTTATTGAAAACTATAAAATAAGGGATTCAGAAACCTTTTTGTCAGAAAAAAACCTTTGACCTCAAATGTTTACTGGAAATACCATTTTTACAGTAAAAATACAGATTTTAAGTAACACAACACATTCGCATGTTCAAAGTTCTCTGATGATGGTTAATGGTCACATGGAGTGCAGGCAAACATAAAATATATGTGTTTTATTTGGATTTGTTTTAGAAATGTGGAAATGTTGGATCCACATTTCTTAAAGCTGGCAGCTGATTTGATTGCGCCACCACTAACCTATCTTTTTAATCTTTCTTTAGCTACAAATGAAATTCCTTCTATCTTCTATCTTGGTGTGATCCAACTGTATTGAATAATTATAGGCCTATTTCGAAATTGTCTATTTTATCAAAGGTTTGGGAATCGCTTGTGAATTATCAATTAAAATAATTTCTATATTCTAAAAATGCCTTATCAGAGTTCCAATCCAGTTTTAGGAAAAAACATAGTACATCCACAGCAATTATAAAAGTATTAAATTATTTAATGGTTTCATTGGAAAAACCATAGTGCTGCTCTTTTTATCGATTTATCCAAAGCTTTTAATTCCGTAGATCATGAAATTTTGAAGCAGAGGCTACTTAGTGTAGGTTTATCAGTAAATACTGTCGGATGGTTTGTTAATTACTTATCGGATAGATCTCAATGTATAAATATAGAGGGACTCACTTCTTGTACTCTGAATGTAAATATCAGAGTACCACAGGGATCGGTCCTTGGGCCATTATTATTTATATTATATATTAATAATATTGGGAATAATCTTGCACATTCAAGTTTTCATTTATACGCTGATGATATGGTGATTTACTCCTCTGCATCAACATTGGATCAGGCTCTGAGTCATCTTCAATCTGATTTTGATGCAGTTCAGCATACATTGAGTGATTTAAAACTTTGACTGAGTTTTGACTTTAAAACTGAGTGATTTAAATGCGGAGAAATCTAAACTTATGATGTTTACAAAAAGAAAGTCTGCACTTTCAAACTCATGCTCAATTACTACTCTTCAAGGTTTGGAGATTGAAGTAGTATCTAAATATAAATACTTGGGATTTTTAATTGATGATTCTCTTTCTTTTGGGCCTCATATTCAGTACCTTGTGAGAAAATTCAAAGTCGAAACGGGGTCTTTTTTAGAGTCAAGTATTGTCTTTCTTTTGCAGCAAGGAAGAGATTGGTAGCAGCTACATTTTTGACAGTGTTGGATTATTGTGATAATTTGGGTATTTAGGTTTACTTCCTTCGTATTTACAGCAGAATATCTTACAAAAAGGTGTAACGAATTATGGGATTTTCTCACAAGACTATTATCTTTTAAGCATCCCTAAAGTTCGTACTAATATGGGTCAACGGGCATTTAGTTATGCTGCTCCATTTGATTGGAATCAACTACAAGATAACTTATGCTTAAAAGAGTTGGTAACACTAAATTATTTTAAATGTATTTTAAAGGATCTATTTGTAGAGGCACCTGATTGTAAATGTTTTGAGGGATTTGTGTATGTTTCTGTGTATGTAAACGAATGTATTTTGTTTTATGTGTAACTAAATGTGCTGCCTATCTTGGCCAGGACCCTCTTGTAAATGAGATTTTAAATCTCAAGAGTTTTTAATTTCCTGGTTAAATAAAGGTAAAAAATATTCTAAAATTATGTTAATTTTACATTTTTTTAATTTAATGAATTATTAGCTTTTTTTTATAAAGCCCCTGCAATTCCTCCACAGACCCCCGTTTGGGAAACACTGTATTAAATTATAAATATAATTAATTGTATTTTGCTTAATTGTAGCATAATTAAAAAAAAAATTATCTGAACTTCTGTATTTTTGTTTATTAACTTTTCAGCCAGGGTGAACAAAGTTAAAGATGTTTTGAGTGTGCTTCTTTACTGTTTTGTTTGATACTAAAACAAAACTCAAATAAAAGATTACTGGTATGATTAAAATTCTAATATGTCTATAATGATCTCTCTGTTAATATTTTTGTATTTTTTCCATGATAGAACTACATGGATCTATCAAAAGGGCACATCAAGGCTTTGCAGGAAGGAGATTTGTCTTCTCCTAAGGGTATCGAGGCCTGCATCAATGCTTCTGAGGCTCTGTCACAGTGCATGAACGTAACGCTCAAACCAGGTACTGCTCTCAAACTTCACCCACTGTGTGAAAACAGCACTTAGAGTTGTGCATGAGAAGCATTAATCTTGTTTGTGTGATGTTCTGTTACAGGCCATGAGAAGCTGATGGCAGTCAAGCTGCAGCAGCATCTGTTTTCTGAGCTCAGAGATGCTTTTGCCCGACGTCTCACCAACCACCTCAACAACGTGTTTGTGCACCAGGTAACATTATTACACATGTTCCAGGTAAAGAACACGTACAACTTACATATATGAGGAGTGTTAGGCTTTCTTTCATTTTCTATTGAGTCTTTTATCTGCCTCTATCTGATCAATTCTTTCTCCTGTGTTCCTGTTTGGCCACCAGCGTGTCTCTCTATATCACTTTACTTCACTGTGCTCTCTGTTCCTCTGTCAGTTCAACCACTTCAGTCACTTCAAAATGACCATCCCTCAGTTCTATAGGTCGTCCTGTCTGTCACTCCCTGTGAGTACGCCCACTCCAGCACCCTGTTTGACCCGCCCACTCTAACAGTCACGCAACTCCACTTCTTTAGACCTAACTGTCTCATCAATGCTTCTCTCTCTTCATGGAAACATTCCGTTTAAGCATGTTCATGGTGATGTAATCCAGACATTCTCATCTTAGGGTTTCTAAGATGATCGCCCCATAAACCTCCTAGCCAACATCATTCTCGTGTTAGTAGCTGTTGATTTTGTCCCCTGAAGATGTAAAGGGGTCTTCATTGCCTTGTTTGCTCACTCTCCGATGGAATTGTGAGGTGCTCGTGAGAAGAAATGGCCTGGTCAGCATGCAGTTCCTGCAGTATTTGCTTTTATGATGTGTATGTTTCATAGATGCATTGAGAAGGAACTGCTTGACTGTGAGAATATAGCACTACTGTGGCAGTCTTCCTGGATTTGTGAGGCTTGGTGATTTTTGCCCAATTAATTACTGTTTGAGCTCGACGTCACTGTAATATAACAGCGACCGTTTGTGTGGGAGTAGAGCTGGGTGTTTATATAGATTTCCTCCATATGAAAATATATTTTCGTTCCGCTAATGCTTGTATACAGGAAAGGGTTTTAGTCTGATTCACCGATTCGTTTAACACCTTTTTTAGAATCATACTGTATGTGTTGAAAAGAATAGTTATTTGTTTGTAAATCATACCTCACTGGTCACGCTGTATGCTGTTGATTCTCTAAAGAACTGGTTCATAAGAGTCGTTTGTTCATGAATCAAACTGCTGTGTCCGTTCTATATGTTTTCGATTTACGAAAAATAACTAATTCATAAGAGTCATTTGTTCATGAATCAGACTACACCGGTCATGATGTATGATGCTGTTTCACAAAAAAGAACTGGTTGTTAAGAGTCAGTTGTTTATGAATCAGACTTTCCAAACTGTATGTTTTTGATTCACTAAAAATAATTAGTTTATTAAAGTAATTTGTTCATGAATCAATCAGACTGCAGAGTCTGTTCTGTATGTTTTCAATTTATGAAAAAGAACCAGTTCATAAGAGACATTTGTTCATGAATCAGACTTTCCAAACTGTATGTTTTCGATTCACTAAAAATAATTAGTTTATAAAAGTAATTAGTTGATGAATCAGACTGCAGTGTCTGTTTTGTATGTTTTCAATTTACAAAAAAGAACCAGTTCATAAGAGTCATTTGTTCATGAATCAGACTGGACTGTTCCCTCTAGGTTTTTGATATACTGAAAAGAACCTGTTTAAAAGACTAATTTTTTCCATGAATGAGATGATTTTTGCTTTCAGCCCACAAGGACTGCTCAAGAGAAAGATGTTTTTGCCATTATTTTGCGGTACCATTTGCATCACATTCAATACGGATTGTGAACAGATGTTCGCAACACAAATGTAAAATATGATTTGTAAAATGTTTTTGTAAAAACACAGCTACTTAAAAAAAATCATTAAGCAAACAAAATGCCAAATTTGAATTTTTGTTTTTTTTGGAAAATCTATATTTTTACCCAGCTCTTTGTGGGAATGAGTGTGTGTGTGTGTTTTCCATAATATTAACTTGCTTGGACAGTGAACTTTTTTCATACTGAGTTTCCACTCACTGAGTGTGTCTGTGTGTTCGTGTGTGTAGGGACACGATCAGAGCTCCACACTGTCCCAGCACACAGCTGAGCTGACACTACCCAAACACAGCCCTCTGCACAGAGACCTGCTCCGATACGCCAAACTCATGGAGTGGCTGAAGAACACCCAGAGAGAGAAATATGAGGGACTTTCCAGGGTGAGTGTTTATCACTTCCATCACTGTGCTGATATCACAGTAATTGTTATCATGACGGATGTCAGACACCATTAGGGTTTGAAAGCACTCAGTCACGTTTGTACAAATTGTTCTATCTTGATAAAGTTGTAAACTGTGTGACAAAAGTCAAGGACAAAAACATTATTAAATACTGTAACATTCTTAATTTTCCTGACACTGCAGATTATTAGTATTACAGAATTGCAATATCGCAATATCCATAGCTGCTGTTTGCAACCAATTTTACTTACCTACCCCTTATGTATTTGAGTGAAAGAGGATGTTTAATAAAAAAATGGAGGGCGGGACTTTATTTAATACTCCACTTGAAAAAAAGTGTGTTGCATAGACATCAGAATGCCAGAGTAAATGTGAATATGAACACATATTAAAAGGCATACAGTAGTGATTCAGGACAAGACAAACATTTAAAAGATTGATTCATGATTCATGCTCATTATATACATTTTGTACATTTTGAACAAAAAAGTTACATATTATACCTTTAATAAGACAAACAGTCCCATTATTGCTGTATGTTTTATTGTATAAGCATTATACTGTATGTTTTAACAATTTGACAGTTACAATCACCAACAGTAATCACAACTAAAAAAAAAAACTGTTATCATTTATGACCACTGACACAGTACCCTTATGATCAGTTACAGTAACCATTAAAATGCCATCATAATAATGCTGCAATATCCTGATGTCCTCTGAGAGCCAGTGGTTTTGCTTTTGAAATGGCAATGCCTTAGTAGAGGAAAATAGGAGTTATATTTAATTTTAGCTCTGATCAGACTTAATAGTACTGTTAATGTTATTCTACAAACATTAGACCAAGGGCAAGGCCATATTTAAGGGTTTAGTCAGAACGATTAGGTCTTTTCTGATCATCGCTCAGTGCTAATCTGATTCCCAAATGTTTTAGATGCATTTATTTCTGCCCTCTATTATTAAACTGTCTTTAAAATCCAAATGTGATGGCAGATGTGGCCTAGATGTTGCTGTGTGTGCTCTGGGAGATTGGATTTGTGTCTGGTTCCCAGTCCTGTTCTCTCTATCTGTCTCATTCACTGTTATTTCCTGTGATCTTTCTAACATCCTCTAAATGAGAAAAACGCTGACAAATAAAAAATCTAAATTTGGTAAAATTGCTGATCTTCCCTTATGTTTTTATAGACCTATGTGGATTACATGACCCGATTGTATGAGCGGGAAATTAAGGACTTCTTTGAAGTGGCAAAGATCAAAATGGCAGGCACTAGTAAGGATGGGAAAGGAAAATTCGGTAAGACCTCAATAAAAAACTTTTATATATATACAGTGGGTACGGAGTAATGTCTTATATAGACAGGTGTGTGGCTTTTCTAATCAAGTCCAATCAGTATAATCAAACACAGCTGGACTCAAATGAAGGTGTAGAACGATCTCAAGGATGATCAGAAGAAATGGACAGCACCTGAGTTAAATATATGAGTGTCACAGCAAAGGGTCTGAATACTTAGGACCATGTGATATTTCAGTTTTTCTTTTTTAATAAATCTGCAAAAATGTCAACAATTCTGTGTTTTTCTGTCAATATGGGATGCTGTGTGCACATTAATGAGGGGAAAAAATTAACTTAAATGATTTTAGCAAATGGCTGCAATATAACAAAGAGTGAAAAATTTAAGGGGGTCTGAATACTTTCCGTACCCACTGTATATATATATGTATATATTTGTTTATCAGGAAATCTACTCTTGGAAAGGGATTTTTGTCCATGCTGTTTCTTCAGTCTCTGTGTGTCCTGTGAATGCTATGTTGAGTTTTGTCTGTATGTGTGTGTTTTTTCTTACACTAATGTTAAACTACATGACAAACACTGAAATGATTCAACAGTTCTCTAGTAAAATCATTGAGATGTCAGTCGTTGCTTGTCTCTGAAATGATGGTGTGCAATGTCACATGTTTTCATTGTAATGTCCTGACATGTGCTGCAAGGCCCACAGTGTGTGCACTATTACACATGGCATTAAATGCATACTAGAGGCATGACAAACAAAATATTCTGTGGGGGAAAAAACCCTAAATACATAAGATTTCAGGATTATTAGAACAGTGTAGTACATTTCTCAGAATGCTTGTAAATGGTATAAAGAGAGACTTTTTTTAATGTTTATGAAATAAACATGGTCTGTGTGGGCATTTTTCCCACACCATTAGCATCAAAATAAGACTTTGTGTTAAGTTAAAAAAACAACAACAGTACTTTCAAAAACATCTCTCATTCCATTGTGCACCATTGAACTATTTCTAATTTTGATGACTGCAACATCATATTAAATAAAATGATTGTGTTATCTTTTACTAATATTTAAATTTGTTTGATGATCTGAAACATTAAAGTGTGACAAACATGCAAAAAAATAAGAAATCAGGAAGGGGGCCAACACTTTTTCACACCACCATTTTTTACATGTTTGCATATCATTACAACAGGATTTTCATTTATGTAAAATGTTTTGAAGTTGGGGGAAAAGGTGATTGATCACTGCTGTCATTTCCAAGTACTCTGTTACTTGTGCCCATCCCTATTGGAAACATTTATCCCTGCTTACGCTGGTACACTTCCAGGCCTTAGTAAGATGTTCCTCTTGTTTCAAAAGCTTTTTCCTCCACGTGATGAAATAAAATGAGCTTTTTGTTTCCAAAGGCCAAAGAGCCCAAAGCCTAAATTCAGCCACTGCAGTGCATGTCATATTTGAAAACTTTGACCTTTAACCCCTAACTCTGGCACCATGCTGCATGTTGTAAGCCTAACGTGTCTCTGTCTCTGATGCCTGCCTTTCTAACCGGCCTCCAGCCACACTTCCGCGGAAAGAGAGTGCTCTCAAACAGGAGACGGAGAGTAAGTATCAGCGCCACATGCCATGCCTATCCCATAATGCCTTGCTTCCTCTCTTCCTCATAAGCACAGTAAACCATTATCTTAACTTCAGTTTCAATGTTTCATGGATATGCAAAACATGTTTACAATGTTTTTTTAAGTTACAAGCACCTTTTTATGGATTTTATCTTGCCTTATTTACTTCTCATTCAAAGCTAACTTCAAATATGTCTACCAGTTTATCAAATATTACAATCTTTAATGTTAATGCATCAGTGGTTAAAGGGGAGATTGATTATTTAATCACGCCGTAAAGCCTCTGTGATCTGTATGAGATTTTTAGTAGTTGG
Organism: Sinocyclocheilus grahami; assembly: GCF_001515645.1. Lineage (NCBI taxonomy): Eukaryota > Metazoa > Chordata > Actinopteri > Cypriniformes > Cyprinidae > Sinocyclocheilus > Sinocyclocheilus grahami. The sequence continues at coordinate 116,525 of NW_015505723.1, read as the reverse complement.
GTTGCATGTCTGTTATGACCCCTTTCAGATCAACATGTACTTTACAAGGTAAGTTTAATAAGCCATATAGATGAGGTGATTTTAATATAAATCAAGTACAACTGACTTGTATGTTTTATATGGAGTTCATGTTCTGATGGTTTCTCCTCTGATGGTGTCTCTCAGGCCTGCATGGAAGCTCTGGGAAGCTTACAGGCTCCACATCAAGTCTGAATAAACTCGCTGTGAGCAGCTCCAACAGCAGGCGCTCTCAGTCGTCTTCTCTGCTTGATATGGGCAACATGTCTGCCTCTGACCTGGACGTAGCAGACAGGACCAGGTTTGATAAGGTGCACCACCGCTAAATGTGACTAAATACTGAAAGTTGTTGTCCAAAGTATAATCATAAACACTGATGTTCCAATATTTGGGGTCAATTTAATACTTTTATTCATGCATTAATTTGTATAAATATCTAAATTATCATGTGACACTGATAACTGGAATAATGGCTGCTGAAAGTTCATCTTTGGCATCACAAGGAGTAAATTCCATTTTAAAGTGCCCCTATTATGCCTTTTCGAATATTACCTTTCATGCAGTGTGTCATGTAGCTGTACGTGATGTGAACATAAACTATCTGCAAAGTTGTGCAGCCGACAGTGCACGATAAATAAAGTTACTGTCTATCAAAAAAAAGTCGGCTCGCAATTGCCTAAACGAGTCGTCAGGAATTCGAATCTTATTCTGTTACGGCTCTACGTCACGAAGTAACACATTTGCATAATGTCTGCCCATGTTCTACGTCGCCAACTTGCCCGCCCACAAACAGTAAAACATCCGTGTGGTTAACATCATGTCGAGAAGACGCTGTATCCTACGCTGTGAGTATTTGTTTTATCACATCTTATAATTACCACAAACTTGTTAACACTTGACACTTACCACTGAGAAACGTCCTGCTCCAGTCGTGCTTGCGAATCAGTCTCTTGTCGATCAGCCACTTCAACCGTTTCATCATCAGACTCCGGCTCGAATTGGTAAGGTACAATCGATACCATCTTTTCTATGTATTGACAAGTCTCTAGGGCTGTCATTCCGTCATGGCAATGAGTGTTTCGTTTCCGACATGTGCTGTACGCGGTAGACCAATCCAGAGCCAATCTCTCTACGACTCTGGACCAATCACAAAGGACAGCAGGGAGGGCTCACGGAAAGGAGGGGTTTAGAGAGACTGATTCTTTGAACTGCTTCGCACGAGTCGTTTATGATTCGAATCATTTAGAAATTAGGTAAAATTAAATCTTTTTTTTTTTTTTCCTTGCATGCATGTATTTTAGGAGACTCATAAAACAATATTAGCAACCTTAAAAATGGCATAATAGGGGCACTTTAAATATATTCACATAGAAAATAGTTATTTTAAATAATATAGAAATTAAGTAATTTTATTACAGAAAATAGTTATGTAATAAAATAGATTTTCACAATATTACTGTTTTTGCTATATTTTAAATGCCTTGGTGAGCATTAAATCGTGCTAACCCTACACTTTTAACGATAGTGTACATATGCCCATTGAGGGCCCTTCTTTGTGTGGTTTTCTAGATTTTTGAGCAGGTTTTGAGTGAGCTAGAGCCGTTGTGTCTGGCTGAACAGGACTTTATCAGCAAATTCTTCAAGCTGCAGCAAAATCCTACACTAGCTCAGGTGAGTATCAGATACAGTACGGCTCAGATCTGTGTGTGTATTGTATTTGTGTGATTTAATGATGTTATAAATCCCTCATTAGGGAGAGAATGTGGATGACAGCGATGGAATGGTTCACTCCAGACCCCCCAGTGAACACAGACATTCAATATCTGAGTGAGTGACAGTTCTCTTGAGCTCTCTTTAGTTCGTTCAAATTTTACTGTTTTTGCTATATTTTAAATGCCTTGGTGAGCATTAAATCGTGCTAACCCTACACTTTTAACGATAGTGTACATATGCCCATTGAGGGCCCTTCTTTGTGTGGTTTTCTAGATTTTTGAGCAGGTTTTGAGTGAGCTAGAGCCGTTGTGTCTGGCTGAACAGGACTTTATCAGCAAATTCTTCAAGCTGCAGCAAAATCCTACACTAGCTCAGGTGAGTATCAGATACAGTATGGATCAGATCTGTGTGTGTATTGTATTTGTGTGATTTAATGATGTTATAAATCCCTCATTAGGGAGAGAATGTGGATGACAGCGATGGAATGGTTCACTCCAGACCCCCCAGTGAACACAGACATTCAATATCTGAGTGAGTGACAGTTCTCTTGAGCTCTCTTTAGTTCGTTCAAATTTAGTTTTTAAGCAGATTACAAAAAAATGATCATGCATCCATTTCTCTTGCAGAAAGGACATGGTTCGGATGATGATGAATAAGATCTTTCAGAGCATCGAGACGGAGCTGAACAGTCTGATAGCTTTAGGCGATAAGATCGACAGCTTCAACTCTCTCTACATGCTGGTAAAGATGAGTCACCACGTCTGGACGGCCGAAAATGTTGATCCCGCGTCCTATCTCAGCACGACGCTGGGCAACGTGCTGGTCACTGTCAAGAGAAACTTTGATAAATGCATTGTAAGTGGAGCTCATGTCAAGCATTGTTTGATGTATCAATGGCAAGACCAGTATTTAAATCTTCTGATGTGTTTGTTGCTGTTTTAGTCTGGACAGATTCGTCAGATGGAGGAGGTGAAGATTTCAAAGAAGAGTAAAGTGGGCATCCTGCCGTTTGTCACCGGCTTTGAGGAGTTTGCTAAGCTAGCTGAGGCTATTTTCCGAAACGCAGAAAGACGCGGTGATCTGGATAAGGCCTATATCAAACTCATGAGAGCTGTCTTCAATAACGGTGAGGAGCATCATAATCTCATACATTTGTTTATTCATCACTAGTTGTTAGAATGTGCAAGAAGCCCTAAATTAATTGAAATGCTGCTTTTAAAAAAAAAAAATTCAACATGAAGAGAAAGAAAGCATGATAGCATTATTTTTTATACTTATATACATATTATTTATTATTATTTTGCATTTCTCCAAATATGTATTTTTATATACATATCAAAATATAAATATAATATATTATTTAAATATACATATTATTTCAAGATATTATATTTGCAGTTTAGTTAATTTTCATTTCTTTAAGTTTTAGTAATTTTTGTGCTTTTGTCGTTTTTATTAGTTTTAATATTTTTATTTCGGTTTTAGTCATTTTGGTTTTTCAGCTTCAACATATTTCACTACGGCAACATTTCACAGTTTTCAAGTTTGTCATCTAAGTATTTAAATTTATTTCAGCTTTAATTCAATTACTGAAAACCAATAACAACACTGTTACGATCCATCCATTAATAGAGAATGTAACTAATTCTTCATGTACATTTTCAGTGTTTGCGGTTCTGCTTTCTCTTTAGTTTTCAACACTCTTGTTCTGCTTGGTCTCTTTCTGTTTGCATATCCATAGTGGAGAAAGTGGCCAACGAGAGCCAGAAGACTCCGCGTGATGTGGTGATGATGGAGAACTTCCACCATATCTTCTCAACACTGTCCAGCCTGAAGATCTCCTGTCTGGAGGCAGAGAGGAAGGAGGCCAAGCAGAAGTACACAGAACACCTGCAGTCCTACGTCATCAACTCACTGGGCCAACCGCTTGAGAAACTTAATGTAAGCCAAATCTTCATGGAAATCAGGATTGAGCAGTATTACAGTAGAACATCCGTGTAAATCACAATTTTAGAAATGAAACGAAGATGTGTTAATGTAAATGGATTCTTCAGCTTTTATGTTTATGAACCATTTTTTCATTTTCTTCCCATTTTGCAGCACTTCTTTGAGGGAGTGGAGGCTCGTGTAGCTCAGGGTGTCCATGAAGAGGAAGTGAGCTACCAACTGGCCTTCAATAAACAGGAATTGCGTAAGGTTATTAAAGAATACCCTGGGAAGGAGGTAAAAAAAGGCCTGGACAACCTCTACAAGAAGGTGGATAAGCATCTGTGTGAAGAGGAGAATCTGTTACAGGTGAATAAAACGAGGAAAATAACACTAAATGGCTCAATTAAATGGCATTTGTAATGCTTGTGAGATTCTTGAGTGTTAATGTGAATTTTGTTCTGTCCACTAGGTCGTGTGGCACTCCATGCAAGACGAGTTCATTCGGCAATACAAGCACTTTGAGGGCCTGATAAACCGCTGCTACCCGGGGTCTGGAATCACTATGGAGTTCACCATTCTAGACATGCTGGAGTACTTCTCCAGTATCGCTCAGTCCCACTAAAACAGGAAGCTGAATGATTGTTAGATTGCGCAGAGTGAGAAGAAAAGTGCTGTGTGTGAGAGAGAAAGAGAATGAGTGCTTATATTGTACATATATTACAGTGCAGTTTTGCTTGTAATGTTGTGTCATAACTAACACTGGAACCCTGTTTGTAACATGCAACTTGAGTTTCTGTTGTTACTGATTTCATGAAAACTAAAATTGCTTTATAACACATTAGTATAGTGAATCGCATATGACTGAACTTTCTCATTACTTCTACAAAACCTCAACACTAAAAATGTGTGGCTGATTTTTCATGCACATGAATGCTGATGAGAATCAACACATTAAAAAAAGGCCTGGAGTCATGTAAAAAAAATAAAGCATACTTTTGAAAGTTAATTTCCTTTTCTTCTTGTAATTTATTGTGATGATAAATTTATTATAAAACAGATAATTGTCTGTTCACAAAAATAAACCCCTATAACATAAGCAACACTAATATAAGTAACTTTATTAGCGTCCAAACCAATAGACCATAACATTAAGTTGTTGGATAGTAATTCTGATGTTTTTATTCTTCATCGGTTAAAAATAACTGCTCTGAAAGTGATTCTTCTGCGTCTTTATCATTATCATTGTGGTGTGGAACTCCCCATTGAAGCCTGTTCTCACAGAGGGTGAAAACATTAAAGTTTTAACAGTCATTCTGTCTATGGGGATAGGTGAGTCCACACCACAGCTATAACAATAACGACACAGTTGCAATCACTTTCAATCACAGAAACATTGTCAGCAAATCAACTCGACTCAAGTTCACAAAAAGCTCGAGAATTTAAAGCGGCAGGCGACATAACTTCAGCGCAAGTTTATAGCCCAATAAGCTGAAAATCATTCTTGGTGTGAAAGAGAACGATTTTTAAAACTGTATGGTTACTGTTAACGTTATTGTGAACGGTCCTTGAAAACAACGTTTTAATTAAAGAAAAAAAAAGCTAAAATATTTTCAATATTTAGTAACCGTTTTATAGGCGATACAAGGCAAGAGAGGCTGTACGACTAAAGATTTTACATTTGAGTATGTTTCTATATTCATAATGCAGCAGCACAATTCTTTGAGTGCATTTTTCTCTTATTTCACTTTTCGTTTGCATAGCTGGTAATTCTAGCTACTTTGTTTTCTGCACTTTTGTTTAGTTTACAAAGCAGCTCACAATGGAGATGCTGGAACCAGTTATTAATGTATCTGTGTAATTTTAAAGCGGCTTGACTAGTGTCCTGACTGCGTAAGTTTCCCCCGAAATCTGTCCACGCCCCCCTTGCTCAAGACTTCATTTCCCATCATGCTCTCTCAAACAGCTTCCCCCCCCTCCTTTTCACAGAAAGCACTGAAATCAGAAGTTGGTTAGCTGCTTCACTGAAGCGATGGACGTGTTCTGATCTGTCGGTATTTTGAGTCAGTGAGCCTCAATAACCGGACGGAGACAGACTCTTGTACGCATGTGATTCACTATGCCGCCTCGAAAGAAGGAGTACGGGATTAAACGAGCGAGCGGATCCCTGGTCCACTTCAGACCGCCAGTGAGCGCGACCACCGGTCGCCGACACTCCGCCGTCGTTCCCTCGGTGCTGACGTTCGCCGTCATCGTGGCATCCGGAGGCCTGTTGCTCCTGATAGAGAAGGGAATGCTGAACAGCGTGCAGACTCCGCCGCCTCGCGCCGACGGGAAGAAAGTGGAATACCGACTGAGGGACAGCGACGCGGCGGTGGACGTGGAGTCTCAGGTAAGGGAACGTTAGCCGAATAGAGACACAGGCTCGCTAGATTAAGAATAAACTGTGACGTTTTTTTGAGAAACTCATAAATGTTTTAATATGTTTGCATGAAGTCATCAGACTTCCTTTGAGTTTCACGAGTCTGAACAGCAATTAATTTTCATGAGAACTCTGGCTGCGTCTCAAAACCTAGTGAGCCTCCTACCTAGACAGCATCTGGATGTTCAGTAGTGTCCCCAATTATTACTTGGACAATTTAGCCACACGTATTAATGTTTAAATGTCGTTGCCTTGAATAACAGTGATTATTTTAAACAAATAATGTACAAACTCATGTTTCAAGCGAGGCATTTAATAAAAATAAGTTTGGTAGGTTTCATACGAAACGATAAATACACTTTTTAAAAACGTCAAAGGAGTATGTTGATCAGAAATCTTAAGTTCTGCAGACTGAAATCTAAAAGAATGGCTCCTAAAGTGTCTCAAGTGGTGTTTGCCCAGCTAGTGTACAACTCTGAATATGCAACCTGGACAGAAAAGAGAGAACACTTTTATGGGGAATAAAAACACTCAAGACACTCACTCTACAGTAGTCAACATTTGAAGTGGATCAAAAAAGTTCTTCAAAGTTTTCCTAAGACAAGAACGCATTTTGGTTTTAGTTTTAGGACAACTTTGATAAAAGGTTTTGATCCACTTTAAGTGTTGACTAGTATAGTCAATGTGTAATCCTCTCAAGTCATTTGGTTTGTCAAAACCTCTCAACATCTTTTCCTCTGCTATTACACTTTATTTCTGTACCATCTGTGTATTTAACTTGTGGACAGTAGAGTAAAATAAGTCATTTTAAAGGGATAGTTCACCCAAAAATGAAAATTCTGTCATTAATTAGTCACCCTCATGTCGTTTCAAACCTGTAAGACCTTCGTTCATCTTCGGAACACAAATTAAGATATTTTTGATGGAATCTGAGAGCTGTCTGACCCTGCATAGACCGCAACTTAAATTTTCCCAAGTCCAGAAACATAGCAAGGAGATCTGTAAAATAATCCATGTGACATCAGTGGTTCATCCGCAATTATACGAAGCTACGAGAGTACTTTTTTGTGCACAAAAAACAAAAACGACTTTATTCAACAATTCGTCTCCTCCGCATCACCCTGTAGCGCCATTTTGGAGAGTATCCGCTGGATGTAAACAACGTATGCTGTTCTGTGTCAGCTGCGTCACGCCAGATCTGTTTCCTACGTTGTTGTGATTTGATCTGAAAGAAAACAGATCCGGCGTGACGCAAAATGGCACTAGAGTGATGCGGAGGAGACGAATTGAATAAAGTCGTTTTTTTCTTTTGTGCACAAAAAGTATTCTCGTAGCTTTGTATAATTGCGGATGAATCACTGATGTCACATGGATTATTTTACCGATCTCCTTGCTACGTTTCTGGACTCGGGAACATTTCAGTTGTATTGCTGTCTATGCAGGGTCAGACAGCTCTCAGATTCCATCAAAAATATCTTAATTTGTGTTCCGAAGATGAACGAAGGTCTTACGGGTTTGAAACGACACAAGGGTGAGTAATGAATGACAGAATTTTCATCTTTGGGTGAACTAACACTTCAAGGCGTAAAATCCGATTATACTTATTTATATATGATTAATCCTATTATACTGTCCTATTATTACTCCACTGGAGGATCTATGGATTTAGTTAAATTTGGTATGTGGAAAGCTTTTTTGATGCAACAGAGAAACTCCATATTTCATTCCAGAAAATATTAAACAGCTGCTTACCTTCAAGCCAAGATATGAAATATGAAACTTGGGGCCAATTCTTTCAAGTTAAGATTCCTGCTGTGCTCTTGACAGAAGAGTACAGTCACATGACAGTTCAGCTACCTTTTCTGATCTCTCTCAACCGCTGACATGAAATCTAAACTTTTATCAAAATGACAACTCTGTGTGAAGTGAACATGCTTCTTATGCTGATAGAAAAGTCTTTAGTGTATGTATTTGCAAAGGTGAAAAAAGTGCACTTCCATATGCACTGAATGTACTGAAAGTGCTCTATTTTCACACTAATTTTGTACTTAATATACTAAAAGTGATTCTTTAGTACTTCTTAAGATAAACTTAAGATCAACTAAGTGTATACAACTGTGCTATTTTGTGACACCATGAATATGAACTAAAATGCGCTTTTAGCATACTATCTCTGTATTTAAAAAAATTTATTTAGTTACCACTTATAGTACATTTGAACCCATCTTTCATAGTACACTTAAGTGTACTACAAGTGGTGACTAAATACATTTTATAAATACAGAGGTAGTATGTTAAAAGTGCATTTTAGTTCATATTCATGGTGTCCAAAAATAGCACAGTTGAGTACACTTAGATGATCTTAAGTTTATCTTAAGAAGTACTAAAGAATCACTTTTAGTATATTAAGTACAAAATTAGTGCGCAAAAATAGACCACTTTAAGTAAATTATGGAAGTATACTTTTTTATATTTTTTTACCTGGGTGTATATTTTGCAACATTTGAATGTGTTGTTCTTGTTGTGTATGTATCTTGAAAATGATTGATGATTTAGTTTTAAGTGCAGTTCACATGATCCAGTGGAATGTCTAGAGTAAATATTCTGTTGTGTTAAGTAAAACATTTTAATGTTTCATCTGCTTTTGGGTCGATGGAGAGATGTTTATGGAAATTGTGCTAACTAAACATAGTTTGCTATTTTTATATGTAAATATTTTTTATTGGTAGTGTACAAAATTATATTTAGAGCAGACTGAATGAGTTGAGTTGAGACCTTTTTAGTAAAGTCACCTATATTGTACTGTACAATATACCAATATTTTGGTACACTGTTGGAGCACACCATATTTCCATTTTTACAGGTTTCTCTAAAATATTTGATTCTGTTTGGTCAGTTTTGCCCATGCAGGGCTCAGATTTGCAACAGTGTCCTATCCAGCCACTATTTGAGTGGACAGAATTGTTTCTCCATTTATTTTTCCCATAGCAATTTTCAAGTCTTTGTTAAAGCATACCAAGCCATCATCCAAATCAACTACAGGGTGAATCACAACATTACAAACTTAACAAAAAAACAACAACATAACAAAACGTAGCATAACAACATAACAAAACGTATTTGAAAATTTGACACACAAAAAAGACAAGTGTGTACTTAATGGCTTTGAGTGGAAAAAACTACAATCCCATGAAGCAATTTTTAACAAGGTAAACCCATTAACAACCTTGTAGCTCACAGTAGGTCTATACAACATGAAACTGAATTTATGTGTGGGTTTTTATTTATTTACAGGCAAACCAAAAATTATTCAGACACCAGATATAATTTGATATCTTTTTACTAGTGGGTGCAGGACACTATAGTTAATTTATGTAATGCCCGGTTCAGACTACACGATTTTGCCACTGTTTGCTTGACGTAGGGTGTCGTGGGGATTCGTAAACAACAATGGGCGTCGGAACGTAAGATTCCATCGTTTCAGCACGTGTAGTGTGTCATAGTGGACGACAACCGATTCCGCATCTGCGATGCTTCACGACAGAAAGACTAGCATGTTTAATTTTTTTTCCCGTCGTCCACGACGAGTTCTGTCACATTGGTGACCTAAATTGGTATTATCTAATTGTGTACTTAAATTGAACTGCTGACAGCTTTTCAACCTAATTCATTACATACCTTTCTATCAAAGTTATCTGACATTATCAAGATGAATTTGTTCTGACACAGTTTAGCTCTGAGTTCTTGTCATATTTTATTACCATTTTCTAAACTATAACGAATAAACTGTGATAATGTGAGAAAGGTTGAAGGTGTCTGAATAAATTTTGGTTTGACTGTATATCGTTCTAAAATTCTATATGCCTCTTCCCCCCAGATTGTACAAGAGATCCGCAATCGCACCATAAGATCGATGTGTGGTCAGAAGAACATGCCTCACAGCGTGTGGTCTCTCAGTCCGCTGCAGAGGAAGACTCTCCTCCAGCACATACTAGTGAACGACGAGCATCACTTCCTCTACTGCTACGTCCCCAAAGTGGCCTGTTCCAACTGGAAACGAGTGCTGAAGGTGCTGAGTGGCACTCTAGCCAACGTGGATGTCAAAGTGAAGATGGACCATCGTGCTGATTTGGTCTTTCTTTCGGACTTTCCCCCCGAAGAGATTCGCCATCGACTACGGCATTATTTTAAATTCATGTTCGTGCGAGAGCCGATGGCACGCTTGCTTTCAGCCTATCGCAACAAGTTTGGCGAAATTCAGGCGTATCAGCGTAAATACGGTGCAGAGATCATACGCCGCTATAGAAAAGGCTACGCAAAGGATAAAAAAATAGCAGGCAATGACGTGACGTTCACCGAGTTTGTGCGTTATTTGCTCGACGAAGACCCGGAGCGAATGAACGAACACTGGATGCCCATCTACAACCTGTGCCAACCCTGCGCCATAGAATATGACTTCATAGGCTCGTACGAGAGGCTGGAGAGTGATGCCACTTACGTGCTGGAACATGTCGGAGCGCCGCAACATGTAAGTTTCCCTGAACGCCAAACATGGTACAAACCCGTTACCAAAGAAACGCTGCATTATTACTTATGCACTGTTCCACAGAAGTTTCTCAAAGAGCTCCTGCCCAAGTATATTTTGGACTTCTCTCTGTTCGGTTATCCTTTACCCAACACAACCACTGAATACTGTAGGCATTAACAAAGGCATTGGTTTATTCCAGTTTTGTAAGACGGTCTATAATCTTTCAATACTGTAAAAAATGACCGTGAATTTAACGGTAAAAGACAAAAAATGCTACAGTAAAAACCTGTTAAATGGTTAACGGTAAATTCCCCAACTATATATGTTGAAAAACTGTATTGGACATTAATTTTACGGTAGTATACCGTATAATTTACAGTGAATAACCGTAAATTGACATTCCCAGAATTCCCTGCGTTACATTTCAAATTTGATGTTTTTTTGTTGAAATAACTTTCTTCTTAGTTTTTTCTTATCAGTTTTGTATATTAGGGTTGTGTTACACCTAATGTTGTTAAATGAATGTTTATTGCATTATTTCAGTTTCATGTGTGTTACCATGAAGGTGTTTAGTGTTTGTGTGAATGACACTGTGCACATTCTATATATGTTATTATTTAAAAGCTGCTTGTGATGGGCTTTGGTTCATCATGTGACTTTCTCATCACCACCTGCATTTGGTGGTTATCAGTGTATTACAAAGGTACAAAACAGATTTCAGTACTTCAATAAGGTTGGTATATTAACATTATATCAGTTAATGAAATTACGGTATTTAACTGTAAATTTAAGTTAAAACTGTAAAACCTAAAACGTTGCTAATGTATTTTTTACGGTAAAATTCTGGCAACCATAACTGCCGGTTTTTAACCGTAAATTTTATGGAATTTTTTTTGCAGTGTATGTTCATATTTTAATACTTTTTTAACAGTTTTTTTTACCTGTACAGAATTGAAAATATATTTGAATATAAGCCTCAGTACAGTGTATTTGAGAGCTATTTACGTTCAAACCACTATTTAAAAATACTCTATCAGCTATTTTTATTCATGAGATGCAGTAGAGTGTCCATAATAATGGGCATAAAATGAAGGACATTGTGCTGTGTGCAAGACTATCGTAAGAGTTTTATATTAGTAAGCACAAGCGTCCACCATTTTTTCACTTGTCATTGCAGTATTAAAGTTTCCAGTGTTTTTCTTTTTGGTTATTTGGATAATCATTACCTCTGCTGTCACCCTTATGATGTTGTTGATTAATCCTTTTACTAAATGAAATGTGAAACCCATAGAGAGAAATCGAGTCTCTAAATAACATTTGAGGCTGTTCCTATCTGTATCTATTGAATTGTGTTGCGAGCGTGTAGTTTCATACGAACAAAACAAATATTTCTGACCACAAACTTGAACCCTTCCCATCTGCCACTTCCTCTGAAAAGATGAGACTCTGAGTTGAATCCCTTAAGAGATTATGAGGAATGCAGTTTAACATCCAAAAGCAGAAGTACTGTACAATGAGGAAATAAAAAATCTTTAAAACCCACAAGTTGTATTTTTTTTTCTTGGTCTGAGCATAATATTTATATTAAAGAACTAAGCCAGAAACAAGCTAATGGTGATTTATATCCTACCAGCAAAATGAGAAAAAAAGTGGGAGGATGTGAAAGCTCCGATGACACCCAAAAGGTCAGTCTGGATAATACCAGGAAATAAATTGAAGGGCTGTTCACATCAAGAACTGCAAGATAACTACATCCATAAAGTATTAAAAATAGTTGTGTATAAGAATACCAAAGAAGATCAACAATATTGTTGATTCACTTTCAGAGCATTTCTATCAGAGGTTATGGATTGTGTTATGATTGGTTATCAGCCCAGCTAACAGTCTTTGGTTCTCATAATGCTCTGGGAATGTTAATTTTTGTTAGAAAAAATAACCGACAGAGAACATTACCAGAATGTTATTATTTGCTTCTCCTGGAACCGTATACTGATGTGAAGTTAGGGGATTGTTCTGTGTTTGCTGAGAGGGTGTTGCTCGTTGGGTTCTTAAGTGTTCTGAGTGGTTTCTAATGCATTGCCAAGCAGTTGTTAGGGGCCGTTCACACAGAATGCATTTTTCCATTGCATGAAGGCCACAGAATGTGTGAACAGTTCATTAGTGAACAGCTCATTAGGGTGTTGTGGGTAGCTGCTTACAAGTCAAGAGCTGAGAACTCAAGTCTTAATCATATACTTTTATATATTTTTACTGGTTATTCCACTTATGATTTTTTTTTTGATGGCTAACAATAAAACAGTCATTTGACATAATGGCACACTTCAGTAAGCCCCCTCATTCATGTAGCAAATGAAAGGGTGTTATATTAGGCTAAGTTTTAGCTCTTTAGATACATTTTCTAGATTAAGAGGATGCATGTTATTTTGCTATGTCCCATGCACTGCTCATTAAATTTGAATGAAGTAGAATGTAGTAGTATATGAGTAGAATATAGTAAAATCATAATTTAAAAAAAAAAAAATCTCCTATTAATATTTTGTTAAATAAGAGATTACTCAATTTGAGTGTATTGATCAGTTGGTAATAAAAACAATATTTTTATTTAATAAAAAAAAAAAAAAGTTTGTTCATGTCCCTTGAATGGTTGTCCACCCTGTGGTATTGGGGAATCTGTTCCTTTAAGTAAAGGCCATCCCCTTTATTGACGTCAGGACAACAGATTTCTTGTCTCTTCATTGGCTGGAATTTCAACGGCTGAGGAAAGTTGGTTTTTTTAATTGACAAATTTTCTTTGTATGAGTTTGCTTTCTTGCTTTGCCAAAGCTTAAAATGACCACCCTGTCGGCATAAAATATGCCAGAAGTGATTACTAGAATACAGTATTTTCAAAATATGTTAGTTTAAATATACCAAATTCTCTTCAACAACCAGACTATTTAGCTAGTCAGTTTGTTGTAAGCAAATATGCTAATTGAAGCTTAAAATGTCCAGTGTTGGCCACTTAGACTCGATAGAGCGGTCATAGACATGACAGGGTGGACATAGCATTAATCTGTAGTTAATATTACTAAAAACTAAAATGAATGTGGGGGGTGGGGGGTGTATATCAATGTGATTGAGAATATAATTATATTATTTATTTTTTTCCCAAGTTGAATAAATGTTTCATTGTCATATTTTGTGTTCTGCTTTGTGTCCAGCCCGTCACGTGCTGGTCCACCCTGTCATCTTGATATTTTAAAGGGGTCATAGGATGCTACATGTACTTTTACAAGTTGTTTGAACTGAAATGTGTGTTGGCAGTGTGTACACACAACCACCCTATAATGATAAAAATCCAACCAGTGTTTTAAAAAAAAAAGTTTTCCCCTTTCTCAGATCGAGCTGATCTCAGATGCCTGTCTGTGTGATGTCACACAGACAGGCCCCTCCCACGATAGTTTGATTGACAGTGGCGTTTCAGCAGACTGGACAGGCGTCTTACCTTAGACCCGCCCTGAGTGAGCTGTCGTCAGTCCGCCATTGTTTCACCGCTGGAGCAGATGTAGACAAGAATGACTCCTAACAAGCGATTGAGATGTTCTGTTGTTGGATGTAATAATGAATATAGCAGTCATCGTTTACTCCCGGCATCAGAGCCGCTGAAGATGCAGTGGATTACATCGTTTCTGAAGGGAATGCGCCCCGATCTACATAAATGCGTCTTATGTTCGCCCGAATCATTCATGATCCAGCCTCATCTACAGAAGAAGTGAGTATGTTTTGTAATGAATCTTTGCAAATCACCTTTCCTAATAATGTGCCAAGTAGCAAGTTTCAGTCTCCTATGACCCCTTTAATCATATCTATATAATCCAGTGTGTTCAATAGCTAGGTGTGGGGGCAATAACATCCAAACAAAAAAATGCATCCAAATATCAGTTTTCTCCAAATAAGAAAAAATACATTTTAAAAACACAGTTTACATAAAATCTTTTATGTATTTATAATTTGAAAGCAAACAACCCTGTTTAGGACAGGGACATCATACCTTTCAGAAAATATAATTTGCATCTTAATATTGCAATGAAAACTTATTTAACAGTAATATATGTTCATGACAGGGTGGACGTATCATGGTTTATGCTTCGAATAATGGCCCATAATTATTACAAAAAAATGTGTGGGAGCTCAGCTAATATGTCTCTATAGTACTTGAGTGTCTACTATTTATGACAAGACAAAGCGAATGGGAAATTAAGATGAAAATTTGCGAGTATTGTGAGGGTTGAAAGGCACTCTATGGTGATATTGACCCAAATGGTGTAGAATGAGTTACATGCCAATGTTATACATACCGTTGATGAGCACGGCTTAGCAAGTATCGCTAATTAAAAAGCAAGTTAAAAAGAAATGTTAAAAACATTCAAAAAAAGAGATGTTCAGCACATGTATCTGTTTAAAACTTTGTTACAGATATTACATGCTGTTAACCATCAAATAAAAGCGAAAAGAAAGAACAGGAAGGCATGCTGAATAATCATTGTACTCCAGATTTTTTCTCCTATTTTATAAGGAAAAAAGAACAGTGATTGATTTCTCATCAGCCCAAATGAAATGTCACTCTGATATCCAAACACATAAAAAAAATATATTAACAGTAGTACACCGTGCCAAGGGTAAATACTAAACCTGAAATAGATGATATTAAAAACTATTCATGTTTATTCATAAGTTAATCAGTCAACATACGTTCTATTATTTATACATACATACACATTTAAAACACAGGTTGGAGTGGTAGTGTGACATTAACACAGCCCTGAGTAACATGGCCATAACTTCTGAAGACCTCTTTGGTCACTTGCATTGCCAGTTCATTTCAGACATGTTTTAGATCAGTTTCTCTTAAGTGTAAGTTTTTATTAAAACTCTGCCATGTAAGGATGATAAAAATATAAAATACATTGAGTGCTACAAGCTGCCTCATTTTCCATTCACAAATCTAAAACTATTAAGAACAATAATGACAATACAACTACTGCAAAACAATTTCTTTCAAGTTATTACAAAGTGTATAAATTAACAAAAGACACTGCTCGACATATTGGCTTTGGTGGCATAATCTTCCCTTTGACCTTATAGATATACAAGCACTTCCCTTTTAGAAGCCCAAGAAAATATCTTCTGGACAGATCTCAGAGACATCTCTGGCCCAACACAATGTATTCTCAGAACTGACTAAACACAAGAATCTTCCACATAACGTGTCTTTTGTCAGTGAAAATGGGACAGGCTGAATCATTTCCTTCACCGCTACTCCTTAAAGCTCACACTTCTAAAAAATGTAAAGTAAACAGAGGTTGATTTCAATCATATATGCATGGTTACGAATATCTATGGAAGCCCATTTCTGCCACTGAATAAAAAAATTAAAATGTACTTTTTATCTCAGAATTGTGAGATAAACTTACAATTGTGAGAAACTTAATTGCGAGTTAGTCATTATTGCAAGATGTAAACTTTGAGATAAACAATATAAAGATAAAAGATATAAACAATTCTGAAAAATGAAGTCAGAATTGTGAGATTATAAAATGTGAATTTCGAGATAACCTTGCAATTGCAAGAAAAAAGAGTCATCTTTTATATCTCGCAATTCTGACTTTACTTCTCGCAATTGCAAGTTTATATCCTGCTATTCTTTATAATGTGCAAATTTGGGTTTAATATTACACAACTGAGAAAAAAAAACTATTCAGACGAACTTGCAATTACAAGTTCCTATCTCACAATTCTGGGAAATAAAAAGTCTGAATTGCAAGATGTAAACTCGCATTTGCAAGTGAGATAAATTGTCAGATAAAAAGTCGCGATTACCTTTTTTTAAATTTTTTATTCAGTGGCGGAAACGGCCTTCCATAAATATCACACAAGAACTGATATCTACTGCAGATAAATGATATTACACATGCAGGATTTAGGCAATACTCACTTTTCTGGCATTTTGTCTACGGAGTGCTCTGGTGTGCGGAGGATGGAGGGACTGAGAGAGGTGCTGAGAGGGGAGGAGCTACGCAGTGAAGAGAAAGATAAGCCCTGTCTGCGCATTTCCTGCACAGCTCTCTCCCTACCACAGAAAAACACAGCCACACATCAACAAACCTCTGACAGAACAACATACCAAGATCACAGCAACCACATACTCAAAAGAAAATTCAAGATTTTTCAAGTTAACGTACATACTAAAATAGTTGTAATTAAAAATGAATTCTTTTACCTAATATTTGCCTCATTCATTTATATTCTTATTAGAGTACTGTGCCCTTAACTTAGCAACATGCTAATCTCAAACACTTTTTGTTTAACTATATAGTTAATGTCACTTACAATACATTCTATGATGGTTAGGCAGCTCACTAGGTTTTGTAATAAAGCCAAGGCCTAACCTTTCAAAGCGCTCAGTGGTTAGCTGCCTCTTGAGGACGTCCATTTCTGTCTGTAGCTGAGACAGCTTTCCACGCAGCTGAGATACCTCTCTAGCATGACTAGCCCTACAAATAAACACATTTTGAGATCTTAGAAGAAAGGGCAAAAATATTGTTATAACCAGTTTGTATTGCTTTTAAACTGCTGAAGTGGATTAAGACATCCTCATTTGATTGATGTATTTGTTCCACATGCTGCTATCAGTGATCGCCATGGCAATTGCACAATTACACTAGTCGGCACTATTGAGAAACTGCTTGTTGTTGGAGGAAAGCAACATTGAATGGACTCTTTATGCACCCTTAAAGAGGACACAGTCCTCTGTGTTTGCCAGTGACAAATGCTTCACACAGCTCCCTGTGTAACAGGACTCCTAGGAAACAATAATAAATGTTACTAATACACACACATATATATATATATATATATATATATATACATGTGCGCAAAGAATACAAAAATAAGCAGATACGCCGTTTACGCTTTGATCTGAACGTAAACAGCGTATCCGCGTACATACTTCGCATAATTTTTTTATGTATGTGATACTCTCCAAAATGGCGCTACAGGGGTGACATGGAGGAGATGAATAAAGTCGTTATTTTTGCTTTCTTTGCGCACAAAAAGTATTCTCGTAGCTTCGTAAAGTTACGGTTGAACCACTGATGTCACATGGATTATTTTAATGATCTCCTTGCTACGTTTCTGGACTTGATCATGTAAGAATCCTTGCCGTCTATGGGAGGGTCAGAGAGCTCATGGAATGCATAAAAAAAAAATCTCAATTTGTGTTTCGAAGATGAACGAAGGTCTTACGGGTTTGGAATGACATGAGGGTGAGTAATTAATGACAGAATTTGAATTTTTGGGTGAACTGTCCCTTTAACATATTTAGTTTAACGGAGCATGGATATTTTTGCTTACCTTTTACACAACTGAAAAAGCACACTTTACAGGAGACTTTACATTATTTTAACCATAATTTTTGTATAGCCAACGCTGACTGAAGCAGCAACCTCCCGACATGTTTTAATCTCCCGCTCTGCTCCATCAGAGGTGTGCGTCAATAAAGACCGGTGGATCACACTATAGCCACACGCAGTCGAGGGGAGCTGTTTTCATTTTATGCAAAAGGCATTTTGTCTAAAAAGTGAACTAATGTTATTCAGTAATAAAGCAAATTATTATAAAACCAACAATTTTCAAGGATTTCAAGCACCCGTACGAACCCTATAACTTACAGACTTTTGAAAGGTAGTGTAACAGTCACAAAAGCGTTATAAATGGCCCTTTTGCCCACTGTTTTTCCACTTACGTTTTGCTGTCAGCAAGAGCCAGGCGGTCCTTCAGCACTTTGAGCTCAGATTCTTTCTCACTGGCACTCAGGTGCTTCTGAAACTCCTTCTGTCGATTGGTGGAGAGCAGTGTCTCTAGATTGCGTACCGTCAGCCGCTCGCTGGCCAACTGCTTTTTCAGAAGCTCTGCCTCAGAGCGCACATCCTCCAGTTCCCCCGTCACCTGAGTTTGACATTCAAAGGTTAGTGTTGGTTGCTTGCATATTTGCTCATTTTCAAACCCTTTCTAAAGATGTAGTAGGATGATGTGTGCGTCTTACTCTCTCCAGCTCCATGCTCTTAGCTGTCAGCTGGCGAATGGTGAGCTCTTTGCTGGAGTCGAGTTTGACGCACAGTTCTCTGACAGAGGCCAGATCTGCCAACACTGAGGCTTTCTCAGCTCGAGTCGCCTGGATCTCCTCTTCCAAACGAGACATTGCCCGTGCCAGCGATGACACCTGAGCTTCATATGCTTGCAGAGCGTTCAAGTGCTGAAGGAAAACAGAGGCGATGAGGCAATGAAAAACGGCCTTTATTGTGCTTCTCATGCTCAGAGTCACTCACCTCCTGTATCTCCCTGTCCTGCAGTGAGACTCTCTCTCGGAGGTGTCTGCGTTCTGTGTCAGATGAGAGCAGCTCCAGTCTGATAGAGTTGTTTAGCCCCTCAGCCTGCTGCAGCTTCATCTCTCTATCCTCCGACTCGGTGTGGATGGTCCGGAAACGCTCCAGCATGTCCCTGTTTTCCTGTTCCTATACACAACATAAAACAGCGTCAGTGCAAAATCTTAAATTGCATCTGATAAAATCGACACTTCTGACTTCAAATTGGAGCGTTCAAAAAATATTAAAAAATTAGTTTTTTTTCTTAAAGCTGCAGTCCGTAAGTTTTGCCTTTTTGTCGCCATCTCTGTTTGAACAAAAACGAATAAGATGAGGCATGGCACACACCACATGCTATATTTAGCAAACACTGAGAAATCAAATAAATAAATAAAAGAGATCCTCCATAGCGTAATGTGAGGTAAACAGCAAAGATACGTTTTTCAAAAATGAAAACAAAAAGAAAAGTAAAACTAACGGTGAGTGCTTGCATTTCCATATCTTAATGTGAGGGACAGAATTTAGGTTTACAGAAACTCATCCTCCTTCTGCTGCAGCTGTCAGTCATTCTCCGCTCAGTATTCAAACAGCACGTCACGTTCAGTTATGACAGTCGGCATAAAACTCTCTCTCCAAGATGATATATTCCCATTATAATACTTTAAGTTTAAGGAAGGAATTATCACAATCAGAAAGATTAGAAGCCTTTCTTTTTCTCATGATTTCGATCTTATATTCATGAATGTATTTTGTAAGACTACAAATAGTTAACAGAATAAACATGTTTAAATTGTATAATGTGCACCAAAGATTTTTTTTTCAAGATATTGTTTTTGCCGCTAAATTATACAGTCAGCTAGTTTAATTTCATAGCTTATATATTTTTATTCAAATGTAGTTTTTCTCTGTAATGAGGAAGTGAGTATTTAGTGGATTGTGTTTAACAAAGGGTTTAAAAGAGTGACCATTAGTTCCACAAACACAGTATTGATATTCTGTAGTGGTGTAGAAACAAAATAGGCGCTGGTGTTGGATCGGTATTGGCCAATTCTTAGAATTTGGAATACTCTATGTAATCTTACACTACAAAATAATAACACAAAAAGATTAAAAGATAACATTATAATTATTTACTGAACCCTTAAATTAATCTATTATATAATGAAAGCCCTAAAACAGACAATTAATCGCAATAACCATGACTATTTTTAGACGATTAATCGTCAGCCGAATTTCATAATCGTGACAGCCCTACTTCAAACTGGTTTTCTTTAAAATACAAATCTTTGTAATCCCAGGCTATCTGTAATCAGAAGCACATTTATAACTAGAATATAATTTAATTTCATTCACATCTGTTTCATAAACACAATATTTTATGGATTACAATCCACCATCAAAATGATACATTTAATTATTCTGGCTGCTGTGAGAAAAGGCTATAAACGATCTGCCACCTGCAGGATCCTCACATGCCATAGCCTAGTAGCCGGGACAACTTCTTTATGTTTACCGACGTGACGTAACGATGCAGTGCCATGCTCGAATTTTCCGCGAAAACCTACCCATACCACTCAAATTCGAAAACATTATTATAAGCTAACCGTTGTGAATCAGGCTAAAGGAAGACAATACTTTCGAACACTGGCTGGTTATGTACTTGCTCAAATATTGATTTCGGATCATTTTTAACCAAAAAAAAAAGTTACGGACTGCAGCTTTAAGTTAATGTAGTATTTTCATCACCTACTTTAATTTTCCTGTGAAAAATAGTTTGAGATCAATAATTGTAAACAATAATTAGTGGCCACTGTAACCCTGGTTTATTTAATTTAACTGTTTACTGAACATTGGTGTCTTTAATCAAATTACTTATTTTTGGTGTTTTTTCCTCTCCATTTCTCACCTTGGCAGCCATCATGCTTTCTATCCGTGCCACTTCTGAGATATACGAGTGAACCCTGAGCTTCAGTTCATCCCTCTCATTCAGAGCTTCCTGCATCTCTCCGTGCACCGCCTGGAGAAAGGACCACAAGAACGTGAGCATGTGTGTGTATATGAAGTTCACTGGTCATAGATGGTCATGTGAACAGAAGTGGGTTCACCTTTACCATTTGGAAGGGGTGGGAAGAAGAAAAACAAGGAAAAAAGGAGAGGTCTGTTGTGGATGTATGCACCTGGTTTTCTCTGGTCATGGTTGCCAGATCATCCTGTAACCTGCGGTTCTCTCTCAGCGCAACCTCTCTGTCTCGACTGACGGCTGAGAGCTCCTCTTGTGATTGGTCCAGCTGTCTGCGCAGACTAGCGATTTCCCTCTCTCGACTGCTCAACGTCACCTTCAGCTGACTGAAATACATGACATATGTACATCCAAGGCCTTCTATTCTTCCCCTAAAAGACAGAAACATCTCATCATCCTAAGAACATTCATGTTACTTACTCCAGAGAGTTCTCCAAGTCTGTGACTGTAAGCCGGACTTCCAAAAGAGTTTTCTCCTGTAGAGCAAAACCAACTTTATAAAGCAGTACCCAGAGCAATTTTCATGATTTACTGATTGCAGCTGTTTATCTTCTCTACAAATATTACAAAACATTCTGTTTTGGGAACAGGGCTACAATAAAACATCCCCTCATACTGTGTGTCAAGTATCAGCAGTACCTTCCTGTGGATGTCCTCTTGTAGCAGCACCATACTCTCAGTCTTCTGGTCCACGGCATCCTGCAGGGCGTCTTTCTCTCGGTCTAGAGAAGCTATTGTGCTCTGCAGAGCTGCAACCTCATCCTTCTGAGATGAACCGTGTATACTCAGATCAGCTACACAAAAAACACAGCGATCACAATCTTCTTTCTACTACAAAAGGATTTACAACTGTACAGTGAAAGAATGTCATGATACCCAAATTTCAAATGCATCTCATTAACACTAAACTAATATGCTATTGAATACCCCCCCCCCCCCCAAAAAAAAAAAACATGCCAAAAATTTTGGCTGGGTTAGTTTT
>NW_015505723.1:89775-94467 GCF_001515645.1 Sinocyclocheilus grahami | reverse complement strand
AATTTTGTTTTTATCCCCCCCCCCCCCCCCAAAAAAAAAGTTCAGTTCAAAAGTTTGGCGTTAGTTAGATTTTTAAAAAATATTTTTGTAGTCTTTTGAAGTATTTTTAAGCTCACAATGGCTAAATTAATTTGATCAAATTTATAATGTAATTTCAGAAATCATTCTAATATGTTGATCTGGTGTTGAAGAAACATTATCATCAATATATTTACTAATTAATTTGAAACAATGGCATATCGCCTTTAAGCATTTCTCAGTTAAGTAACTTTCTCAATTAGTTAGATAATACTATAAGAACAATGAAATAAATGTGTTGGCTAGATACCAAAGTAAAGGTACTTCTGACAAGCCTAATACAGAGAGACAGATGCATGAGAGAAAACAGGAAGGAAGAGACAGAACAGCTAATAATTAGATAAAGATGTGCACTTGAGAAAATTCGAAGAGTGCAATACAAGACACTGTTCTGACACACACCGATTTTCTCTTCTAGTTTGTCAATCTGTTGGTGAGCTGCTCTCAGTTCATTGGTCTTGACAGATAATCTGTGCTGAACATCTGAGAGAGACTGCTCCATCTGCTCCTGCAGAAGCCTAAACGCAAACCCACACACATATGTGAAATATCAAGGGGATTTATAATTTTGGGTACAACTGCTAGGTACAATTTAAGCACAACCAAGACAGACAGGAATGTCCATCTACAGCGGTGCTACACAAACAAACACAAACACAAACACACACAGACCTGAGTGCACAGCTCTCGGCTCTCTGCTGTGTGGCCTCTTCTACATTCTGCAGCAGCACCGCTGACTGAGCCTTCAGCTCCTTCTCAACAGCAACATGACTCTCCTTGAGCACAGCCACCTGAGCACGCAGATCAGCCCTCTCTCTCTCCAGCTACACACACACAGTAATGTTTCAAATTATGATTTTTTAAAACCTAAAAATAACCTCACATATAGGGCAAATTTATAAGTGAGCATTTCTTTTGCCCTACCCACAAACAAGGCAAAGGGCACTTTAAAGGGTGTATTGCATTGCTCTCATATATGTGCACTTTTGTGAAATCCAGAAGGTTACCCTCATAACATACAATCAAAACCTATGTTTATAGTTTTTAGGTTAAGTTTAAGTTGTTAATATAAGTTTTGTGTCAAATATCCAAATGGGTTTAATCCAAGTTTACTTGCGCTGTTTTCAGTGTGCCACTTGGGGGTGGAAAATGAAAAATACGGGGAGAACGTTTTCTGCTATTAGTATACCAAGTATAATACAATTTTTATTCATGAGAGCAATTCAGGTCTCACAATAAGTAATAAAAACTTCCCACCCAGGATCAAATGATCATAAATTGCAAATTACAAATGTACAGGTCACAAAATGTCTTTTGGAAGGGATTCAGTTTAATTTTTAACATCCCTACAAGTACGGTCCCCTTCCTGCAGTGCCCTCAAGACATCTGGAATTAGCATATGACTATCCAGACATGACAAAACACACTGGTGAAGTTTGTGAAACTATAAACAGTGCAAGCTCTGTTAGTGTAGTACCATCTCAATGGTGTTCTCCAGGTCAAGAATCCTGATCTCCTCCTGTTCTCTGTCTGTCAGAGCTGTGCTCTGTGCAACCTGCAAAGTCCGAAAGAAGATTTATCTTGGCAACTCTCCCTTTAACACACAGTTATATCACTCAACCTACAAGTGAACTACAGTTTAGAAGTGCTATGTGGAATTTCAAACGCACAACTCGGCCTGCATATACTTAGCAGCTATTTATGGTCTGCTAAAAAAACAACAACAACTCAATTTGCAAACACATACACAAATGCACAAAAACACACACCTTGAGTCTGTCTCTAAGTGCGTCTCTCTCGGCAGTAACTCTCTGGAGTTCAGCTTCAGTCTGTTCCCCATCATCTCTGATCCTGTACTGGAATTCAGAGGACTCAAGCTCCCATTGGACACGTCTCAGCTCCTCCTGAGCCTATATTTAAAACACACGCATAACTTTACAGGAAAACAACTAGATGTGTCTTATCTTCTATCTAGATGTGTCTTTAAAAAAAATGCATTTCCAGATTTCTTCTCACCTGCTGGTACTGAGTGCTGAGCTGGTCTCTCTCTGCAGTCAGTAATTTAACTCTGGTCTGGATGTCTTCCATGTGTTTCTCAAAGCCCAGCAGCACTGACTGTAGCTCATCCCTCTCCTTCAGTGCACGTGAAAGCTCTGCGTCACCATCTCTCTAGAATATATATTTGGTAAATACTTTCTAAAATAATTGTTTAAGCAGGTAATTAAAGAGTCAATAAGTAAAATGTGCACAAAAATGCAGCCTTGTTACAAAATCAGTTATGATGTATAAAATAAAGGTAATACGGAAATATGCATAAAATGTATAATAAATAACTATAATTACAAAATATTGCATCTTTTCACAGACATTTTCATTTATATTTCTTTTTTTTATTAAATTTTCACTGGCTTTTATATTTTGAAAACTTAGCAAATCATTATTTATTTTAAACAAAAGGTATATTTGTAAATAGGAAGCTTATTTGCATTTCATCCAGGTGTCCATATGTTAAAGGGATAGTTCACCCAAAAATGTGGGAAAAAATTACTCACCCTCAAGTGGTTCCAAACTCGTAAAACCTTTGTTCATCTTCGAAACACAAATTAAGATATTTTTGATAAAATCCGAGAGCTTTCTGACTCTGCATAGACAGCAAGGGTACTACCACATTCAAGGCCCAGAAACGTAGTATGGACATCATTAAAATAGTCCATGTGACATCAGTGGTTCAACAGCAATTTTATGACGCTACGAGAATACTTTTTGTGTGCAAAGAAACAAACATAATGAATCAATTTGTGTTCCGAAGAACAAAGCTCTTACGGTTTTGGAACCGCATGAGGGTGAGTAATTAATGACAATTTTAATTTTTGTGTGAACTATCCCTTTAACAGTTCAGAAAGTGAGAAAAACTATATAATTATGTATGTAATAATTAGTATGTAATTACAGAAGTAAATGTCAGCTCCAACCTTTCCGTGCCAGCTGCCTCTTCCTCTGGGGCTCCTCCCCCTGCCTGGACTAGGGGTGGGGCTTTTGTCTGTCCTGCCCCTAAGCAGCCGATATCGCTCCAGCTCCTGTTTGTAGTAATTCCTTTCCTCCTCTAAACTTTTCAAAAAGCCATCCAGACGGGATGGAGACTGCTCCTTGCCACACATCCCATGCCTTGCACGCATCTGCTCCAATTCTAGAATCATCTCCTTATCTGAAACAAGCACAGTACCAAAATCAGGTGAATGACAAACCACATATGCAGACACCACACACACACACACACACACACACACACCTGCTAATAAAACATATAGAGCAGTGTTACATCTCACCAGCCTGTGTCATTGCTTCTACTTTATCCTGAAGTCTCTTTTTGTCTACTTCCAGAAAGTGTATTAGGCCCTCCATCTTGTCATTCTGTTCTTGAAGATCAAGCAGCTGATCCCGCAGATGGCCTTTCACATGATCTCCCTCTGCCATATCCTGCAACAAATCATTCAAATTTTTTTTTTTTACTGAATAAATTTTACTCACCCAAATCACAGTTATAAGTGAATGCATTGGGTGGCACCAAAGACTACAGAAATACAAAGACGGTTCACTCCTATACTTATGAATGGGAGAAACTGCAATATGGCCGAATAGTCCCGCCTTCTAAATAAAAGAGCCAATCGCTGATTGGTAAAGTCATTGCATCACTGCAGCAGCCGTTAGAAGCTCCAGTTCCCATAAAAAACCTGAGGCTAGACCAGCCAATGCACATGCGCAGTCTTAAAGGGGTCCTATTATGCTCTTTTACAAAGTCTTGATTTTGTTTTGGGGGTGTACTAGAACATGCTCTCATGCTTGGTGGTTCGAAAAACGCATTATTTTTCACATAATTTACATTACGACAATACCTCTCTCCCCAGGCTGGCACAAACGGCTCGATTAGTTCCGGCTTTGATGAAGGTCCGCCTTCCGAAAAACAAAATGTGTTGTGATTGGTTAGCTGTCCCAGTGCGTTGTGATTGGTGAACAGCTTAGACAGTGTTTCAGTACTGCAATGCCCCTTGCTCTGTCTTTCAACAAAGGCTTTTGGCAAATCCGGCACTTCTCACGCGTGATGTGGAAGCTGTCCTCAGTAAAATGCACAGCACACAATAGCAAATTGGGGTTATAATGCTCAGGAACAGAGTTAAAAAGTAAATTGCAACCACTGTTTCCGGACATCATCCGCTTTCGGAAGCCCAAACAAAGACGTTTGGGCACGGAGGTGAAAAAACAGCACCACATCTTTAAAATTAAAATACATTATTTTCTATGAGTGTAGGCACACCGGCGGCGCCGTTCGGCATCTGTCCGCGGCGCCCAGCTACGTCGTGTTGCACTTGTAAGAATTGTTCTAGACCAGCGGTTCTCAATTCCAGTCCTCGCGTACCCCCGCTCTGCATGTTTTGCACGTCTCTCTTTGTTAACACACCTGATTCAGATCATCTCATTAGAAGTAAGCTCCGTGCATGAACTGTGTTGCGATTGACATGCTCCCTACACAGTGTCCATTGCTCCCTACTCCCTGAGCAGGGGAAATCCGTTGAAGTTTACTTCACTTCGGAATATTCATTTACAGATTTGCGCTGC
>NW_015505723.1:86173-89146 GCF_001515645.1 Sinocyclocheilus grahami | reverse complement strand
GAGGACTGGAAATGAGAACCGCTGTTCTAGACATGCCAAAAATTTGAGGCTACAGCACAGCAGCTCTTCTTCTTCGTCGTCTCGTCTGATGCGCTCACTCAACCAAGCGTTCTAACCATGACCTCGCCCCTCCCCACCCCCCAACCATTCGAATTTCTGTAGGCGGGAATTATTTGTAATGATATTCCAATGAGCCGCTTTGTGATATCACAAAGCCCGGAAACCAAACGCTGTAGTCCAAACGAACCGTTTGCTGTAGTTCTTGAAAATTGATTTTTTAAAAACTAAATATCTCCCTTTGGAGTGGACTTTGAGATTTGTAACTTTCTAGATCTTTTTTATGCTCAAACATACACACTACACACTGACTAAAATTAAAAAAGTGAAAAAGCATAATATGACCCCTTTAAGCGTGCTATGACTGCGCAAGCGCATTGGCCGGTCTAGCCTGAAAAACAAGCTTTTTAAACACTATTTTAGCATAAGAAACAACATTCAAGGGGCAGTTCATTTAGATTTTGTTGCTGATTTGAAATATGTAATTTAATTGCGACTTCAGCGAGCAGTTTTTGAGATTTCAGGATTCCCCCATTAATTTAGATAGGACTTGGTCTTGTTTAAGCTGCCTGGAGGCGTTGCAAATATGGCCGCCCAGTGAACAGACTTTCTTTGAAAGGGACTTTGGTAGCGCTGTGGACACGACCTGCTGAGTGGCAATGGTGTATGCTTCAAATTATTAATTGGTCATTATGATTTTTAATTGGTCATTCTTTTTTCTTCTTTAATTAATAAATACAGTTCATGTTGTATTGTCTTTGATTTTTTCTTTGTATTATTGCATTTGGATTCAAAAGAAATTCCTGGTTTCTGAAACAGTTTACAAATGTTATTTACAATGCACACCTTTAATTTATAACTTAATTTTCAGATAAACATTTTTATTTGTGTGTTAAGATTATTCACCAGCAAAATTCCTAATTACCACTATTCAAACACTCTAAAGGCCAGTAATAAAGAGTGAGATATCTGGAACAGCTATATGAAGAAGTACTTCCTTATAGTCAGGAATCTTTTAATAGATGTTGTAAAGTATTTCCCCAAAGATGGTAAACAAAAACATAAGTTTATATCCAGAAGCTATACTTAACCATCCATGTCATGTCAGGTCAGACAGAATAAATGTGCTGTTCTGAACCAGATGGTTAATTTAACAGCTCATTTCACATGCTGCAATGTGGACCCATGCACATACCCGTTTTAATGTAGCGATGACCTCCTCCAGGTTCTCTAGCTCCTGCTGTTGACGTTGAATCTCTTTCTAGAGATAGAAACAGGGCTAGTGTAAGTATCACAACATAAAGCTAAATATTTAAGTATTTAAAATATTAAAATCCAAGCTTTAGCACATTGAGACCAAAAGTTAACATTATAATCATTTGTTTATTAAGTATTAAATAGCAATAAATATTAAAATATATGAGTATTAAAATTTAATTAGTCAATTTTAAAATGTAATTTAAGATTTAAGAATTTAAGATTCTCTGCATATAAAATGTCATCTAATATTACTGAAATGCACTTGTCTGCGACTGGCCTAGGCTCTTAAAAATATAATAAAATAGAATTAAATAAAATAGAAAGGCAAGTAAAAAAAACCTGCTTAAAATCACTTATATACAGCAACGTTAATCCAGTATTATTAATTTTATATAAATAGATTGCACGCATAGACCCCACTGAGTTCACCTTGGCCTCTTGCAGCTCCATGTCGGCAGTCTCTAGAACCATCTCCTTGTCTTTCTCTAGCTGCTGGGCAAGCTGGTCTATCTCAGTGAGCTCCTGACACAGCTCTTGATTTCGAGCGCTCAGATCAGCCACCTCACTGGACACGGTCTTCTTCCTCTGCTGCAGTCCGTCAATTCTCTGTTCCAGGGATCTGTTGGTCTCCTGCAGATACTCTATCTGAGAGAGGAAATTATTTGTTATTATAGGCTTATTACAGGGTTAGCATCTAGCTGGAGATAAACACCTATAAACGCATAAAGCAAACAGAAAGAGGTGATGGACATCAGTGAGCTCTTAATCTTGAAAGTATATGTTTGGTTCGGTGGTCTCAGTCAGATAATCTGCCAGAAAAGATGAAGTAAATATAATTATTAGAGGAATATCCATTTACCTGCAGGTTCAGATGAGCAATAAGTTTTTCATTACTGATGTTTTGAGCCTCCAGAGAGATGACATCATTTGGTCGACCACCATCCAGAGCTCGATTCAGACGCTCAATCTCTTTATCTCTCTCTTCCACCTGTACACACAGCATGACCAAAATTTCTAAGGGTGCATGTAATGAAGGCATTCACTTATAAAATATAATAAATAACTGAGACAGTATTATTTTAGAAATAACTCTGACAGTTCTGAATACCCATGTGGTCTCCTGAAGGATGTTGCAAAAAAAGTATTAAACAAGTTTAAGGAGGACTCTCAGTTTCACTTTAACAACTATAATCACGCTCTCATTCCCACCAGACAATGAGAAAGCAGCTCATGTAAAACAATTTGTTTCCTGAAATATTAAAATAGCACCTCAGAATAAGTAATCAAACTATATACATAATTAAATTAGATAAGTTTAAGTGTGTGCATGCTTACCTGAGTGTTTAAATGTTTGATTCCTGCCTGCGCTCTCTTTAGGTCAAGCTTCAGCTGTGCCACTTCCTTTTGAAGCTCCTGAATCCTAGCAAAAAGAGTCATAACTTTTTTTATTATTATAAAAGCTGTAAAAGTTATTTAAATAATTGTATTTATATTTATAAACACTGTTTTTATAATAACACAATTATTAAAGGCCTTATATTAACTTTAAAATGTTTACTTCATGTTTACTATATGTTACAACTGGGCTGAATTTGTTAACTTGTGCAACAGATTAAATATTTAAATGTCACAAAAAAATATATATATATACACACA
>NW_015505723.1:19712-86163 GCF_001515645.1 Sinocyclocheilus grahami | reverse complement strand
AAAATAATTAACTTTTTTTATATTTATAGCATTTATAAATATTATAATAATGTGTTAGAATCGGTGCTATCAAAATTAATGCAGTAACTCATGCAAATTAATTAAATGTTTAAATATTGCCTTTTTTCTTTTCTTTCCTTATGAAACACTTACTGTCTGCCCTCAAATGCATTAATTACAAAATTGATTTATCATGATTCTGTTTTGTTTCCTTCCCCACACCTGTCATCAGCCACCTGAAGAAGGTCAGCGATGTAAGGATCATCAGGTTGTGCCACAGATGAAGGGATGGAGCCACTGGAGGGTGGGAGGAGTTCATCTATCTGCATCCGCTGACGTCTAAACGGGATTGATCGTTTCTTCCCTCCTAATTAAATTAGTCATTCACTATAAATTGCTCTAACTGTAACATAAACAGACACAGATGAATATCATAGCTGCAATGTTAAATAAATTGTACCAACCTGGTGTCTGAACAACAGCTTGCATGTTCTTCTCCTGGAGCTGTAGGATACGCTCTGTCTTAGCTTTGCTGTCCTGTTCAAGAGACCGGACTTTGTGCACATACTGATTATTGAGGAATTTCAGATCTGAGGTTTCATGGTCCAGTTTCCTGATGTATGCTTTCAGCTCTGTTAATGGAAAAATGGTTATTATAATCATTCCCTTTAGATCAAATTTGTTTGCAACAGGATTTGAGGCATTAAACTCAATCCATACCCCTGCTGATCCGATCCTTCTCCTCTCTCAGTTTCAACAACCCAAGGTGCAGTTCATTGCTTTCTTTGACTAGCCGGGCATTTTCAGCTTTATATGGCTCCAGAACAGCATCAACATTTCGACTTTCTTTTTCTGTCTTTCTTGCAGCAAGCTTGGCATTCCTGAGACTCTCTGTGGTGTGGACCAGGTCACTAAGATAGAAATGAAAACAGAATGATTATGCTCCTGTCAAATCATGTTTCACATATTATATACATTTATAAAATGTATGTCATGTTTCATTTTCATGAAGACTATTTCCAGAAACGAGATAAAATGAACACATATGTTCAGCCATTTTGGAACTGTTATGATGAACATCTACATGTTCTTGGCAGAACTTGTACTTGCTCCATTAGGCCAGTGTTGCAATTGTCACAATCTAATGATCATGTATTTGTGTTTTTATGCCACCAAAATATGTAAATATTTGGCTTTGTGTGATGTACTCAGAATTGTTATCTACAAATGACTTAGAAGCATCAGTTAAATTATAGACAAGTAACCATATTCCACAGTTTTTC
Organism: Sinocyclocheilus grahami; assembly: GCF_001515645.1. NCBI lineage: Eukaryota > Metazoa > Chordata > Actinopteri > Cypriniformes > Cyprinidae > Sinocyclocheilus > Sinocyclocheilus grahami. Next base: position 84,880 of record NW_015505723.1, on the reverse strand, counting down.
ATAAACATTCATTTGTTTCCAAAATGAAAATATTATTTTTGCCCCACACACACCCCTACATTTTATTACTGTATATATATATATATATATATATATATATATATATATGAACGGCAGGGCAAGAGTATTTAAACTACTGACCCAGATGACAAAAATCTATATTGGTGTATAGTTCAGCATGAGTAATACAGCATATTCACCTGAAGAGTTTCTCGACTAGTGGCAGGCTCTCAATGGCTAGTGGCTGTCTGTAGCCCAGTTGATCCAAACGCTTCCGCAGATTGATAAACTTCCGCTCGGCGCTGGTCGTCATGGTCATTCAACACAAATACACGCTCCGCTCTACGTACACACAATGATACACACAGAGCACTAGTTGGTTTTGTATCTTTATTTAATACTTTAAACCTTTATTAAACCAACGTTAAGAAGGGGATTCGTCGGTTGTGTTCCAAAATCTAGTGAGCTGCCAAAACTGGGGTGCGTTTTTCAGAAGCAACTATGGTCGCAAGTTCCGTTGCTACCAATAGAGTTCAATAGAACTTGCAACCATAGATGCTTTTTGGAAACAACCCCCTAGACAGCACTTTTGGACGCACTGCGAATGTTTTATAACTGTCTAAGTTAGGTAGGTTATGTTAGGTAGCTCACTTTTAAAACGTGACCATAAAGCTACAAAAGCCAATTAATAATACAAACATAAACCGTTTTCACAAAACATACTTACTCTAACGCTTGTTGTTGTTTACGTAAACTGTCAGTCTGTCTTCGGAGGGCAGTTTGCTGCGTTAGCCTCAGTCTTCATTCAGCAGTATTCATAATACTAACATTAGCAGCGTCTCTGACCCACGGAAATAAAGCTTCTCTCCTCAGGGGGCATATAATATCCGATACAACAATTAACCCTCAAAGTCTGCTTGCTGTTCGTTGTTTGGGTGCTTCTCCTCGGTGCTTTCATAGTGTGAAACTGTTTTGAGGTTAGCTAAGCATCAGAGTCTGTAGATTTCCTCCCCTCCCCACGGTGAACGGTCTTCCGGCGGTAACACTGTTTGAAAATGGCGCCGAGGAAAAGGAAAGACCAGTCCTGTTGAAGCTGCGCCATCTAGTGGAGACTGAGTGAAAAGACAGATAAAAGTGGTTACAAATATTTGCTGTTTAAGAGAGTTCAGAGAACATAATAATCCCAGTAAGCCCCTAAATATGAAATAATAGAAAATAAATTTTTTACTGTAATACCGAAACAGTTTATCGAGTTTTTAGAAAAAAAAAGTTTGGATATGTCTGTTTTATGTTTTGTATCTTATTTGATACATCAGGCTTTTATGGCCCATATGGTGAAGGACGAATGTGCTTATATACTCAAGGAAAACTCATCACAATTTTATTCAGAGGCCCAGACGGTGCAGAAATATTCAGTTTGGTACAGTTATTACAGCATTCAAATTTTTATAGACTATAAAATGCATATAAATATCAGTTGTCAGTCACTGTCCAATAATATGAATTAGTAAGATTATATTTATTGCTAGTTTTATTATCAACGGCACAGAGCAACAGTTTCATTGGATTCACTTTCAGATCGATTTTTTCCCAGCTGATGAACGATAAAATACTGACAGTCAATCAGAATGCACCTATTTTAAGCTCAAGCATTTAAAGCGACAGACCACAAACTGCAGCATGCAACCATAATGTTGTCATTCATTAGGGTCAGGGTTTGGGTTAGGGTCTTTCTTTTAAAGGGGTCATAATCTTCCCACATCGTGACGTAGACATGTGGGGGCGTGTTAGAACGAGCCGTTTTAGGTAGGCGTGGCTGACTCTTAACTTTTATAAAGAATATCTCTTTGGATTTGAGACTTTAGTCTTTGCAACTTTACAGATCTTCTTTATGCACCAAGAGCTTGTAACACTACAAAGAGAAAGGAAAACTTGAAATCGCATCATATGACCCCTTTAAATCTATGGTCCGGACGCTGAAATTATTGTTATTCATTAGTTATCGTTCTTGGTTTGAACGGGTCTAGAGGACAGATATGATTAAAATTATGTCTTGTGAATTTATATAGAATAATTGTATATTATGTTTCTCAAAAGTGTTGTATATTTAGGCCTATGTGTAAAGCCTTTTTAATTAGCAAACAATACTGAGGGCAATTCTTTCAATCTCTGTAATTCTTTCAGACTGTGGCCTGCATTTAGAGGCTTGTGCAGAATTCATTAAATTAAAAGGGCGTATATTTAGAAACAGAAATGTTAGAGCAGAACGCTCTGTTTTTATTGTGTGTACGGCATCTGCCACACCCTCGTGTTTCACGTGCAGCTGGGTGAGAAGCAGCGCCTCCGCGCGCACTGAATGCGTACGGAACTGTTGCGAGGAGGAGGCGAGCACTCACAGCATCAGCAACACACACATTCACACACACACACATGCATGCATGCACACACACACACACACACACACACGCACACAAAAAGGTCAGCTCGCGTGCTGCGACTTGAATGGAAGATAACCGAGTGCCGCGAGACACAATAAAGGAAGCTTAGGAACTGATCGCCGTGCCGTGCCATCACACACGCTGGAGAGGTAGGAGACGATCAAACATTTGTTTGAACTGCATAGCTTTGTCGGTGATACTGACCTTGTCATATAGCCCATCTTCCAAAATCCACCATTCTTCACAGATGTGTACGCAGCTGGGGAGGCATGAAGATGTCTTGGGTTGCATTTGGCGTTGAAATGCATGATATAAGATCTGCCATTGTGTAGAAAACGCCGTCGATACGTTTGCATCATCACATCAATCTGCCCCCTCCATATGTTGCCTTTTATTAGCTTACTTATGAATGACAGTCGTTTTGATTAGGGGATGCTATGGATTTCTTAGATACGTCCGCAAAACATTGACTGTTTGAATTATGAGTCGTCGGTCATTCATAATATGCTTACGGGAACTAGTGCAAGCAATTGATGGTGCCCTGAGCTTTAGTGTCGTTTTCTCTCACGATGCATACCTGCCACAATGCATGCTTTTGTGGCAAAAGATGCCATCGATAGCATTGCCCGTTCCTACAAAGGACGTGATGGCTAGTCACTACTTAAGCCAAATATACATCACTGATAGTGATACGCAGGCGTCAATACTCATAATACTAAGAATAGTTTTAATAGACAGTGTCTAGCCTAATTTTTCTTCTTTTATCATGACGTAACGATGATGTAATGCGTAACTGTAAATTGAATTTCAGTTTTCTTTGTTTGTTTGTGTCTGCTATCAGGTACTCACTATATAAACACCCTGACGTGGTGTACTTGAATGAGTTGTTTATTGCGTATCTAACATTGCTCTTATATTGTTGAAGGCTCACTGATCAATAACATACATGTAAACCTTACACTTACTATATTTAAGGTTAGGATTTTTTTTCTCAGTTTACACATAACTCATGAATGGATGGATGGATTTTCAGTAGCTGTACAGACAGATGATGATATTCAGCAGTCCTAGCTGTAATGTGTTTTCTTGCATGGAAATTAAATTGAATCAAAGTCATTTCAATCTGAATTGCTTGGATCACATGCTTTTAGGATAAGGGATGCACTGGTATTCAAATTGATGGCCAATATGATAAGCTAAGAAGTAATTAAACTATTTTGTAAAATATAAAATTAATAATAAAACAAATGAAACACTGAAAACTAAATACAAGTGACTTTAGACATTTTAATGTACAGCATGAAAATTGATATTCATTCAGATTAGCCAAAGATTACATTTAACCATGTTAAATTATTTGCATTTTTTTAAATTAACTTTTGATAAGTGTTTGATGAAGGTAGAATGTAAAAAAAAAAATGTGGAAATGAGCATGCACAATTCAATTCCATATTGACTAAAGAAAACCTTCTAATACTGGCCAGTAACCAATATGGTGTATCATGCATTCAATGGTTGAAAACCCAAAATTTACTTGGGGACAAAAACATAATTTTTTGCCTCATGAAAATGTAAAGTTATTAAATCATAATTTAAATGGAAAGGTCAAGAATCCTCAATGAAAATAAAATCTAAATATCTGACAAAATATTATATTAAAATTGAACATATTATTAAAACACACACTGGATTAGCACATAAAACAGCGTGAAGCAACAAGGAGAGCATTTTCTTTAAATACACTAAATTTACAGCTAGACACACAAGCTACCTTACTCCTCTTTTAATTTGACATTCTTGGGCCTGACATTTGAAAGCTATAATGTCCATTTTTAAGACAGGAAACAGCCTCAGAAGTTCCCACTGCTGACCTCGGTTTGGGGGCATGGTCCTCTTATTCACCCTGGAGATTTGTGTGTTCAAGTAGAGGAAACCAGAGAAACTGCTCCAGAGGCTTCCTCCCACTGTAAATAATTAATGAAAAGGCCAATTAATATTAATTCATAAAAAGTACTGCATCAATACAAGTTGACCAGTGAAGGGGAAAGGCCTTATGTGTTTGACTGGGGTGTCTGTGCTTTTGTTGGTGCGACAGACGATCCCACAGCATAATCTGAATAAGGTTACACAACTTTAGACAACAGTGGGTGTGACTTAAGCATGCTGGACTTTATAGGATGTTATTTTCCACCACAATATGACCTAATTAAACCCACTTTAGTATGCTCACGGATTGGATGTGACAGACATTGGCCCCAAAATATTATGTGGTATAACATTGCCCTCTAGTGTAGTACGACACAGATAGACAGTAATATAGTCATCCATTGATCCCTAGAGGAATTTATATTGCCTTTGGCTGCATATATTAAAATAGATGGGAATCGATAGACACTATCAAACAGTGTCGTAACAGGCACTTATAGAGTAACATTACCCTCAGATATAAGGTAACAGAATCTGCACTTTGGTATCATTAGAAAATGATCTTTCATAAGCAGAGATGTACACTTGAAAACATCACATGAAGTAAGAAGTGTTACATCTGAACTGATATTCACTTAGCAATACAATTGAATGCATATATGAAAAATGTTGCCTAGACACTAGAACACACCATTGCTGATATGTAGGTCAGTCAATTAGTCGGGGCAAGTAGCGTTTTACATGCAATTGAGGTTAAAAGTTTCAGAGTTCAGTTAGTTTTCTGTCCTTGTTAGTGTAAACTAGACAATTTTGGCATATTAACATGCTTATACTTTTATATTGTTAAGTTTTCGAATTGAACAATTAGGCCTATAGATCTATCTGAATAATTTCATAATTAATAATTAATTATCTTTTAATAATTAATCTGAAGGAATGTTGCTTTGACTAAGGGGGTGTTTACACTTGTAGTTCGGGTCTCTTGGCTCTTTTGGTCCGGACAAAAAAAAAAAAAAAAGATTAATTTAGTCCCGGTTCGTTTAGCGTTCCCACTGTCATTTTTAACACAGAACTTTCAGATACAAAACAAAAGACATAAGGATAAGGTCACAATCTGATTGGACAGCTTTTATGACGTATATTTTGTGAACATCACACAACAACAATGCTGTGTGCTGGGCTAAATGCACGTATGTATGTGTACTGTACATATGGTGGTGTTTTTTACCAGCTTATAACTCACAAAGAGCACAAACAGCAAGAATTCCTCCATTGCACTGAGATCTGCTGCAAGGAGATGGCTGTTCCGGTGCCTGTACAGAACTGTAATGCTAATACCTGTGACAAGAAGAAACAGGTATGCTTGAGTATTTTGTACTTCTTACTTCTTAGGGTTGCATCTTGTGACATCACAATTCCATATTGACTAAAGAAAACCTTCTAATACTGGCCAGTAACCAATATGGTGTATCATGCATTCAATGGTTGAAAACCCAAAATTTACTTGGGGACAAAAACATAATTTTTTGCCTCATGAAAATGTAAAGTTATTAAATCATAATTTAAATGGAAAGGTCAAGAATCCTCAATGAAAATAAAATCTAAATATCTGACAAAATATTATATTAAAATTGAACATATTATTAAAACACACACTGGATTAGCACATAAAACAGCGTGAAGCAACAAGGAGAGCATTTTCTTTAAATACACTAAATTTACAGCTAGACACACAAGCTACCTTACTCCTCTTTTAATTTGACATTCTTGGGCCTGACATTTGAAAGCTATAATGTCCATTTTTAAGACAGGAAACAGCCTCAGAAGTTCCCACTGCTGACCTCGGTTTGGGGGCATGGTCCTCTTATTCACCCTGGAGATTTGTGTGTTCAAGTAGAGGAAACCAGAGAAACTGCTCCAGAGGCTTCCTCCCACTGTAAATAATTAATGAAAAGGCCAATTAATATTAATTCATAAAAAGTACTGCATCAATACAAGTTGACCAGTGAAGGGGAAAGGCCTTATGTGTTTGACTGGGGTGTCTGTGCTTTTGTTGGTGCGACAGACGATCCCACAGCATAATCTGAATAAGGTTACACAACTTTAGACAACAGTGGGTGTGACTTAAGCATGCTGGACTTTATAGGATGTTATTTTCCACCACAATATGACCTAATTAAACCCACTTTAGTATGCTCACGGATTGGATGTGACAGACATTGGCCCCAAAATATTATGTGGTATAACATTGCCCTCTAGTGTAGTACGACACAGATAGACAGTAATATAGTCATCCATTGATCCCTAGAGGAATTTATATTGCCTTTGGCTGCATATATTAAAATAGATGGGAATCGATAGACACTATCAAACAGTGTCGTAACAGGCACTTATAGAGTAACATTACCCTCAGATATAAGGTAACAGAATCTGCACTTTGGTATCATTAGAAAATGATCTTTCATAAGCAGAGATGTACACTTGAAAACATCACATGAAGTAAGAAGTGTTACATCTGAACTGATATTCACTTAGCAATACAATTGAATGCATATATGAAAAATGTTGCCTAGACACTAGAACACACCATTGCTGATATGTAGGTCAGTCAATTAGTCGGGGCAAGTAGCGTTTTACATGCAATTGAGGTTAAAAGTTTCAGAGTTCAGTTAGTTTTCTGTCCTTGTTAGTGTAAACTAGACAATTTTGGCATATTAACATGCTTATACTTTTATATTGTTAAGTTTTCGAATTGAACAATTAGGCCTATAGATCTATCTGAATAATTTCATAATTAATAATTAATTATCTTTTAATAATTAATCTGAAGGAATGTTGCTTTGACTAAGGGGGTGTTTACACTTGTAGTTCGGGTCTCTTGGCTCTTTTGGTCCGGACAAAAAAAAAAAAAAAAGATTAATTTAGTCCCGGTTCGTTTAGCGTTCCCACTGTCATTTTTAACACAGAACTTTCAGATACAAAACAAAAGACATAAGGATAAGGTCACAATCTGATTGGACAGCTTTTATGATGTATATTTTGTGAACATCACACAACAACAATGCTGTGTGCTGGGCTAAATGCACGTATGTATGTGTACTGTACATATGGTGGTGTTTTTTACCAGCTTATAACTCACAAAGAGCACAAACAGCAAGAATTCCTCCATTGCACTGAGATCTGCTGCAAGGAGATGGCCGTATATTTTGTGAACATCACACAACAACAATGCTGTGTGCTGGGCTAAATGCACGTATGTATGTGTACTGTACATATGGTGGTGTTTTTTACCAGCTTATAACTCACAAAGAGCACAAACAGCAAGAATTCCTCCATTGCACTGAGATCTGCTGCAAGGAGATGGCTGTTCCGGTGCCTGTACAGAACTGTAATGCTAATACCTGTGACAAGAAGAAACAGGTATGCTTGAGTATTTTGTACTTCTTACTTCTTAGGGTTGCATCTTGTGACATCACGTCTGGTTTTCGGGTTCATTTAAGTGTCTTCGATCAGTGTTGCATTCATATATCAGTTGAACCGCACCACAGTTTGTTTGGAAATGGAATGAGACCCCCTGAAAAGGTGGGTCTCGGTCTGCATGTTTGTTGCACACCAGGGTTTACACTTATTCAAATGAACTGCACTAACAGAGTAATCACTCCAGTTCATTTTAATCGAACCAAACCTGCCAAGGGTAAACACACCCTGAGACTTTTGTGGAGGACCAGGAGATATGCACACAAAAAACTACTGACATAAATCTCAAGTACTGTTGACTTGAGATTAACATTGTTACTAACATTGAGACATTGTTAACTGTCCCACTGTTAACAATGACACTGCACAAATTTCTGTACAAAAAGAGGGAGATTTTGAGATCTAGACACAAGAACAGAGGGGTTAGAAAAACAGACTGACAAAACAAAGGCCAGATTTGTCCGATTGAAGTGGATTGCGATATAAATGCAGATGCTTTTGTTTTTGTTTGTTCTGAATAAAAATAGAAGGACTGCATACAGTATATGTGTGTGTATTTGATAGACAGACTGTGACAGGACACAGTTAGGAAATGTGTGTCTGTCAGGGAACGCGCTGTAATTACATTACCTGGTTCAACCCAGTTCCTCCTCTCATTTTAATCAGCAACACTGTATGCTGTAAGTAAGACATTTTAGCTGTGCTATCATACAATAGCTGCTGCACCACATCAGTAATTTCAACATTAAAGCACCTCTAATTTCACCCAAACCACAAAGTCATGTTGTACAGAAAATATCTTACCAGAACACAGGTCGGTCCTTGGGTACACAAAACTTTGACCTCCTATGCAATTACAATGCAGTGGCAAGACTTCCAGACTAGTTAGTGCTGGTTTGGTGCTGGTCTTGTCTAGACTCTTTATCAGCAAAAGGAGTGATAGTCTTTATCGTGTAGCATGGCAAAATCTGCTTTTGTTATTTTTAGGTGACCACACTGTACTATCAAGCTGAGAAATTATTAACGACTGACTGGAAATCACATTTCCAACATATCAATTAAAACCGAGACCATAAAGTTGTTCTTGATGGATTCATATTCTATAGTTAGAGATCACTGGAGGCCATGTGTTTTATTGGAGTGGGCTACTGGTCTTGGCCTGTTCTTCTGCAGATCTTGAAAGGTAATGTTTTGAGATTGAATCTGATTCCTCAATGATTCCCTTCTGTGTCTGTTCTGTGGGAGTTTTTATTAAACGCCGATATTCACTGCCAGAGTGAGTCACTACAGTCTCTGAAGTTGAACACATCTAAAAAAGACTCAGCCTTCCAGTGCAGGCGATTCTGAATCTCGAAACACCATCAAGATAATGAACTTATTTTTAGAACTGAAAACAAACAATTGAAAGTAGCATTGTTGAAACGGCAGCGTACAATTCCCACACCACTGATGCAATAATGACTGTTTCCAAATAAATACTACACATTTCTTCCTGCCCCCATCTATCATGGTTCGACCAAGAACTCCTGCTCCAAACTCACACCATTGGTTAAGCCACATGCTGACTTGGGCTAAGAAGGTTTGTCTAGCAAGCTAGTTTGCAAGTGGTTTACTAACAGATGTCTCTCCACATTAAAATGAGACAGGAGAATTGATTTTTACATCAAGTAAACTGCACACATCAGCTTATAGGGTCTAAATACTTTTGCAAGGCATTGCATGTTCATAGTCTATTAGTAAATATAGTTCATCATGTTAACAATCAGTAAACATGCCTGTGTCAGTAGTGCTGAGGACAGTAGAAATGGCATTTGTAAACGTTTATGCTAACTGCTAAGTGTTCTTGTCCTTTGAGACAGCATTTTATCCTATAAGATCTTTAATTAATTTCCAGTAAAGGGACATTTACATAAGTAATATTGAACAGTGTATTTTGATTGGGTACAACATAAGGGGCAGGCAAGGTGTGAAATTTCATATAACTCCTCCCCGAACCAAAGTGAATGATTAATAAAGACAGTCACTTTTAGTCACCTATTGGTGTGACAGAAAGATTCATCTAACCCCACCACTGATGCAAAGACAGACAGTCTGGATCATCAAATGGAGTGATACAAACCGTGAAAAGTCCGTTTATATCCATTTATATTAGCACCTCTCGACCAGTCAAATTTGAGAACCAGAACTAACGGAATTAAAATTAATCAGGACCTACTTCATATTAAGTGCCTTTCACTACTGTTTTAACATTGAAATGAATGACCAGTCGCTGGGGTATATTTGTAGCAATAGCCAAAAATACATTAAATTATTGATTATAAAATTTTTCTTTTATGCCAAAAATCATTAGGAAATTAAGTAAAGATCATGTTCCATGAAGATATTTAGTAAATTCCTAAATATATTAAAACTTAATTTTTGATTAGAAATATGCATTGCTAAGGACTTCATTTTCTCAATATTTAGATTTTTTTTTGCACCCTCAGATTCCAGATTTTCAAATAGTCGTATCTCGGCCAAATATTGTGCTACCCTAAGAAACCACACATCAATGGAAAGCTTATTTATTCAGCTTTCAGATGATGTATAAATCTCAATTTCGAAAAATTGACCATTATGACTGGTTTTGTGGTCCAGGGTCACATTTGATAAAATACACTTATTGCATGTAATTACATTTGTAATTAATTTCTATAACCCTTAACCCACTCTTAAACCTAACCCTACCACAAAAACGTACCTGTATCCCACTCTAAAGAGATAGTTAAGAGATAGTTCAAATTAGTACTCTCCTGAACTCAACGCGCATTGAAGACTGACAGTAAAGTTGATATATATATTTTTTTTTTTGCGCAAAAAAAGTATTCTTGTAGCTTCGTAAAATTAAGGTTAAACCACTGATGTCACATTGACTATTTTAACAATGTTCTTACTACCTTTCTGGGCCTTGAATGTGGTAGTTACGTTGCTGTCTATGCAGGGTCAGAAAGCTCTCGAATTTCATCAAAAATATCTTAATTTGTGTTCTGAAGATGAACGAAGGTCGTATGGGTTTGGAACAACATGAGGGTGAGTAATTAATAGCAGAATTAGTTTTTGACACAAGTACTTTGGAAAGACACCTGATATAAACTGGGACCATTCATCATGCCAACTAAACTAAAATGTATGTACTACTTATTTATATAATACTATAATGTAATGACATGCATTATGTACAGCTACTTTTGTATTTGATGTTGATTTAACTTTATAAGTAACAGCCATGTTCTGATTGAGAATGTTAATTAAGTAATATATTCAACTGAAATGCATGATATGCCATGTTTTATATGGTTAGAAAATAAGTATGTCTACTTCAAATTGCTCTTTGATAATACAGTTGATTTGTGACACTGGAGACAGGTAGCAGTTTCTGCCACTATTGATCGCCACATGTCTTTATTCAGTTAATGGAGGCCCTTGTTCTTCTTTGAAATTGTTTTAGCACAATACACACACGCATCCTCACATACGCTGACAAACAAGCTTACAGTCACAGTCTTTGTGTGTGTTGGGAAGTTTGAAATGATCAATGCATGTCTGTTCTTCCTGCCCCTGGTAAGCTGGCCAATGAACAAAGTGTCATTCTGTGAGCAGCAACAGAGACAGCAGTATGAACCAGCACACTACCTCACCATCATCACCCACTTTCTTCTCTCTCAAACACATTCTAGGATTGTTTTAAGTCACATGTGTTAACACATCTCGGCATAGGCCACTAAGCTCTCACATAGGACATCATGCAAACAAAAATCCCACAAGGAACACACAAAAACATACATTGTGAGAGTTTTATGGTGGTATGAATATACATACCATAATTTTTCACACTATTCAATAATGGAGATGTTTGTGAATTCATCACAGATGTATTCGTCCTCATGTTTGCACTACAACACACACGGCTATAAGCATTCTTGAGTTCTCTGTGCACCTGTGCAATGTGACACCTGACTCTAGGTAATAGTGTAGCTCCACAGTAACAGCAGGCAAGTGGAACAGCCACACGTTGATACACGCATACTTTCTAGCCTCTTACCCAGATAAATCGACAACCAGGTAAGCCTTTATTCTTGCGTACACCTTCGACCATATATGCGATGAAGCGGAGTTTTTTTTTGCGTAATGCAAGTGGTAAGATCGCGTTAAACACAATAGGCCTCTGTTCATGAAACTGCCATTATCTCTTGCCAGCCCCACATCCTCAAAGGCTCAGTGTGTCTGTCTTATTGTATGCATTGTAATGAAAATAAATGTATGTACATTCAATGATAACAGTGTGTTAGAACCAAGGGTCAATAGCTTTTTGTTTATTTTGGTGTAAAATATAATATGTGTATTAAAGTGAGCTTTTTGTATATAATTTTTTAAATACAGTTTTATTTGAATAGTTAGTGGCTAAGGTCATGAAATGCACCATGTTTGTATGTATAGGTACACATGTATCACATGATTACTCTACAATTCTTGCCATGAATTTTTCCTTCTTTTATAGTTGTTTCAGACCCCATACTTATATATTTGTTCCTTTTATCTTTATATATGGTATTTAAAACTTTGGGGTCAGTAAGATCTTGATTATGTTTTGAAGGAAATACTTTTTTTTTTCGCAAGGAGGCATTTGTTTTGATCAAAGTCATTTATAATGTTGAAAGATTTCAAATAAATGCTGTTCTTTTGAACTTTATGTTTACCAAAGAATCTTCAAAAATTGTATCACACTTAAGTAACAACTTGTCAACATCATTAATAATAATAAATGTCAAATGTCAAAGCAAATCATCATATTAGAATGATTTCTGAAGGATTGTGTGACACTGAAGACTGGAGTAATTCAGCTTTGCTAACACAGGAATAAATTACATTCATATTAAAATAGACAAAGTGTTAAATTGTAATAATGTTTCCCAATATTACTGTGTTTTTGATTAAATAAATGCCACCTTGATGAGCATAAGAGACTTCTTTCAAAAACATTACTGAACCTAGATGTTTGAACAGTAGTGTGTGTGTGTGTGTGTGTGTGTGTATATATATATATATATATATACAGTATATATTACTAATAATGTAGACCAAAAGGAAATTCTACCTTTATGCATTACAGAATCATCGTTTTTCAACAAAGCCTAGACTAGCACCTTGCAGATTCACACAAGCAACCTTCTGCACAGTTTTTTTTTTCAATCCTAGATAAATGACTTGGAAAAAGAGAGAAGGGCTGACTAAAGAACTTGCTCATGTCTGTGACTGCAGACTGAGTACTGAGTCAAAGTAGTTGCATAAAATGTCTATGGCGGATCAGGAGGCTACTGAAGTGGTGTAGTGTTAAAGTAGTGTTTAAAATAATTATTTGCCATATATATTATATACTTAATATATATGTTATATTATAAGGGAGACTGGGACTCGTTGTCACATGGGGAAGTTGTCAAAATGGCCATACTGTATACTGTATCTCACTAAGGTTTTTACAATTTGTACTAAAGCTTGTTTGTTGTGTTGGATTCAAACTCTTAAATCTTAAAAAAGAAAAATTTTTATGAATAAAAATCCCCCCCAAAAAAGTTAACTATTGATTTTAACAAAGTTGAACTATGTTTTAGACATTTTTATACTGTATTCAGAAATATGTTGGGGCAAGTTGTGACATGTTTTATATGTTATATATAATATTTATTATAATGTAATATAATTTGATATTTTAATTTTTATTATATACTAAAATATTTTACATGTATATTTAGTTGAAAGTTTCTGAATGTGACAACAACCCACAAAGCGCAGCTATGTTTTTCCTGGGTAATATTGTTCAAGGTGGGTATACAGAAATTTACTTTAAATCAACCTACACTTAAGTAAAAAGTGTGACAACTAGCCCCGGTTACTACTTATATTACTGCAAGTTACACAGGGTTCAGTTCATAAGAGTAATGTTTGGATCAGAATTGCCTGGTTCATAATGCTGAAGTCAAGCTTTGAAAGGCAACCCTGACATCCAATGAGGTCTTATGGGCTATTGATGAAAGATCTGTGTTCATCTGATCTCCATAACCATCATTCATCCAGAAACAACGCAATTAGATTTATTAGCCTTCATACTTCAATAAAGACTTTTAAGATATGGCATGCCATTATTACTATATTTAATAGAGCTCTATAAGCTGTGATTCAATGGTTTTGTTATATTTTTCCCAAAAGCACCAAGGAGCAGCAACAGAGCTTTGCAAATCAAGGTGCAGAAGGTTGAATCCATGTTCCCTAAGGTTTTCCTTCAGTGGTGTGCAGCTCTTTCCAGCTGCGTGGCTGAACTAGGTAAAAGTGTGCTTTTGTGCTCAGTAAGCACAGGCAGCTAGACAAGCTTTGCTATACGCTGTGCAGTCAACCATCCCATTTTGCTTCAGTGATTTCTAGCTGTTCCTTCAAGCCATTCCATTGTACAAGTGAAGCTAGCTTGCTATCATAATAATATATCACCCCTGATACTTAATGCATTACATGTGATTTGCTTAATGTGCAGGCATTACTGACAGCTTCAAGTCCTGTTGTGTATTTAGGCTAGAATCACAGCTATGTAGCCCATCTTTATTTAAAAATGCCTGCTCTGACCATCATCCTATAGTATCTGATGCCGCTCTGCTGAGCCTTTTGTTCTGTGTAGATATAATGCTACATCAGAAACACCCTAAATGTTGCTGTTGTCATAGCAATAACCACACATGTTGTGTTCTATCAGCTGTACATGAGAATCAACACAGAAGGCAACATTATGCTAAAAAATGGCCATGAACAAAGTTGTAAAATTGTGATTCCTGTGTAAATGCATTTATGTTGCCTCTAGGCCACATTACAAACATTGTATATTCTGCTTCAAATGCTCTATGTCTCTTTTGTGGAAAGATTGCTTAATCAATGCTAATTCTTCTAAGATAGCATCTGGAAAGTCTGCCATTCAGGCAAGGTTTCCTTCGCAAAGCGATATCAAAAACAAATACTTGTTTTTTTTTTAAAGAAATTGCTTTCAAAACATGAAATCTCTTGCCAAGGCTACATTTATTTGATCCAATATACAGAAAAAAGTAATACATATTTTTACAATTTAAATAACTGTTTTATAATTGAATATATTTTAAAATAGAATTTATTCTTGTGATGGCAAAGCTGAATTTTTCAGCAGCCATTACTCCAGTATTCAGTGTCACATGATCCTTCAGAAATCATTCTAATATGCTGATTTGGTGCTAATTTACTTTCACTTTTGATCAATTTAATGCATCCTTGTTAAATAAAATACTAATTTCTTCTGTTAACCCCCCAACACACACAAATGTTTGAACAGTATTGTATTTAGCCTTGGTCATTAACTTTAGCTGTTAGCCGCGGCAGGAGATCACTAGAGCTACCTCATTTTTCATCAATTTTATTTGCAGTATTTAAGAACATTGAGTGGGTGTGTCATTTTGGTTTTTCAATCCATTTATAAGGGCTATTATGGCATTTATTATGACTTATAATAATGACTCGCATAGCTTTTAGGTTCAGGAGTTACAGGGGCACCATTTCAGGAATCCACTTACAATTTATAGTCCACTGGTTTGGTCAAATAGAGGCAGGTCTGGGCTAGAAATGTTTGTAATGATGGTTAGAGCTGCTCTTGGTAACATAGCCTAGTAGTGAGGTCAGTCTGTACCTTTAAACATCAGCAGTGGGTTAAATTAGCGCTATAGCAGCTAGAGCTAACTTAGCAGCTAACTTACTGTAGTGCTGCTGCTGCCTTTTCTGTTTGTCTGAGGTATTTTCAATGTCCTGCTGCAGTGCATGTGGTTGTGACCTGCGCTTTTGCCATCGTTATTTTGTCTGGAGCTTCTATTATGCACACAACACAAGCAAGATCATTGGCTAATATGTGCACGTGAACCATAACATGACAAACATGCACACAGTTTTGACCACGTGCACACTTGTGTCGCAGTCTCAGATGCATGTGTATGTACAAACACATCTGGAACAGAATCATAAACAGACAAGCTTTTTTTTTGTCACAGCTGAGCCTGCTCAGACAGAGAGACTTTCAGGATGACGCTGTGAGCCATTAGAGGACACTATCTTTTCATATAAAGAGAAACAACACAATTGCACATAAGGATGATGTAAGACTGTAATCATTTACAGTTTGCTGTGTTTAACAGTTAGTGCAACACTGTGCTGCCAAACGGTTTTTGTTTGCCAAAAGGAATGCAGGTTTTGAGGGAATGTGTTTTGATAACCAACGACATTTTAAATCTTGGCATTTTGTGTACTGGCATTCTAAATGAACACGTGTAAAAATCCGAGCAGCAATATGGAACAATAAAACCTAATTTGGGGAACTTTAGTGCTAAGACTGACTTATCAAAATGATATTATGCATGAGAATTTGAATGGATTCTGTGGTAATCAGTTAACAAAACAATTCACATTTTTGCTTTTTTAAATATGCTGTTTTGCAGTATCTTGTATGGGGGAGCCATTAACATAAGATGGTAGAAAAAGTGCTTCTTAAATAGCCATTAATTTAGACTGCTGAGCAAGCACATATCTGATGTGATAATGCACTCTACTGTACCTAATATGGAGGTAGAGTGTACACTACAAACAACTGTGATTCACAGACACAATACTTTACAGTTTCACATTAATATACAAACACCCACACAGACACACAATAAGAAGCTTGATCATTCAGATAGCATGTATGTACACATATACACACACGTTTCACCAAAAACACTATCTCTCTCTCTCTCTCTATCTCTTATCTATAATTTTTTTTATATATATATTTTTTTATTTAATTCAGTTCAGTCATTTTAGTACTTCAACTCAAACTTATTTCAGTAAATTGCCAAAACTTCAAAAAAAATGTTTTACATTTTCATCTAACATTTACATTTGATATACCGTTTTAGTTTTAGTTTTAGTGAACAATAACAATGCCACAACCTAATGTAAAAAGACAATAAATTATGATTGTCTGTATGAAGACAATAGTTGTAGAGGCATTACAGATAGATATGACATTATATAACACAGCTAGAGAAGGGAAGTCAGGTACACAGCAAACAAAGAAAACAAGATGTTTATGTGCATTTTTATCGATCATGGCAGCAGTACATTATTAAATTATAACCAAAATGCATTTTAACTGTGCATATATCCAGACCCAGACGCAGTCCCCTTAATATAAGGTTGTGATATGCCTGGAACATGAGGAATTTCATTCAATTCTTAGCAAATTCCCTCTGAGAAAAGGCAAAGAGATGGTCCTGTTGTTCGCAAACAAGCGATTGCAAAAAAATAAACCCAGGACTAAAAGAAGACTAGCCTATGTACAAGAACAAACAGACTATGATGATAATAAAAACAGGGGCCAAGCATTTGAAAAAAAAAGGGCCCAGAAGCACCAAGATGGAAAATAAGGAAAAGCGATACAAGTGTCTCATGATCTCTGTAAGCCTTTCTATCTCCTATTATTGTTGTCATCTCCTTCAATTTTCTTTTCAGACTTGCACACACAAACCATACACATCAATGAGGAAAATACCTCTGAGTTCACACTTATTCCCCCGCTACCCTTGCTGCAGACAGCCCATCGTAACCATGGCGATGGACAGTAAGGAGGCTAAGCTCGACGCGCAGGTCGAGGTAACAGTATCTGAAGGCCCAGGTAAACAAAAAATGAGAGTGAGGATCTTTGCAAATGGCCTGCTCTTTAAGTGACAGTGACTAAATGCCTCAAAACATTAGTGCTGTCTCTTTAAGAACTGTGGTGTGGGCACAAAAACAAAAGAATTGTGTGCCGTGTCTGCGTGCATGAGCCTGTGTGTCTTTAAAGGAAAGTTCACTCAAAAATGACAAGACTCTCAGTATTTAGAAGTCACATGAACCACTTTTATGGTGCTTTTGTTCACTTTTTTTTCCCCGGTCCTTATTCACTACAATTGCATGCAGCAGATTAACCATCACATTCTCCAAAATTTCTCCCTTTTGTAACTGGGAACAATGAGAGTCATACAGATTTGAAATGACATGAGCGTGAGTAAATGATTTTCATTTCTGTGTGAATTATTCCTTTAAATATGACTTAATCACATGTTGCTGTTGTCCAGGGTTTACACACCTTTTCGAGTGAACCTTGTGCCCTCAAACTTTATAACCTCATCTAACTTATTAACATAAATATATCTCCTGTGTGACTTATTTCATGCTTCCTCAGTACAGCTGAAGTTTGGCATGCTTTAGTTTGAGCTTGTTTCTTTATGTTGTTACAGATGTAGACCCATGTGTTAGGCAATCAAGTGCACTGTTGACAAAAGGAACAGTGCCAATTATGTTGTTATGATAAATATATAAATGAATCATGTACTAATACTGAAATTTGGAGTGTGAGGGGAACAGTCAGGTTCAGGTGGGAGAAAAAAATTTACTGGCTTTGCTGCGCTAGTAATGAGAAACATTGTACGACAAGAGTGCGAGGAGCAAGGTTGAGTATTCTTATGTTGTCAAATGGGACAGATGTGTGTTTTAGCTTTTGTGAAGAAGTGAGGGGAACAGTCAGGTCTGAGTGAATTTATTTAGCACTACTGAAACTCATAGGAGCAGGTAGGCTGTGTTTGAGTGTATAGTGGTTGTAGTATGGAGGAGTACAAGGGAGACACACTGAGGGCTGTTTCTCTGGCTGAGTGGTGTCAACTCACATCATATGCCTCAGTGATTGAGGACGCCTGCAGCACTGCATTGTGGGCCAGAGAAATGGAGTAGTAGCGGCTGGGAACAGACTGTGACTTGGACGTGGCTTTGAGAGGGAAATGATGAGACAAAATATGAGAAATCATAAAATCATCCAGTCATATGCGCTCGTAAAGCAGTAAACTCTGGAACAGTAATAACTTCAGGAACTCACATCAGAACAACAACAGAAGTGGTGACTGACGCCAGGTACCAAATGTCTTACTTTCTTTGTTATTGTGTTTTGAGCAGCAACACTTACTTAATGTGTAACTCCACACTACTTTCCACTTTTAGCCTGTAACAGATCTACGCTGATCTTTCGCTGTTAGAATTTATCGACTTCTGTGGTGTAGAGTGGCCCTGTCACCCCAGCCATTTCACTTGAAGCTCCTACAACACAGAGAGTCAGACACACAAACATCTATAAAAACAGTCTGGAGATGTTTTGCTCTTGGCTGGCAGCGTGCTTATGTTGTACTTATAATACCTTCAGAAGGACCAAAAAGGAACCTGCAGGCTTTGATAGAAAATATTCACACATATGCATATTATAATGTTACAGAAGATTTCTATTTAATATAAATGCTGATCTTTGTGAGCTTTTCTATTCATCAAAGAATCCTGAAAAAATCTTAAGTAGCACAACTGTTTTCACCATTAATCAGAAGAATTGTTCCTTAAGAACCAAATTAGGATATTAGAATGATTTCTGAATAATCATGTGAAAATTCAGCTTTGTCATCAGAATAAATTGTATTTTAGATAAACAGAAAATAGTTATTTTAAATTGCAATAATGTATCACAATATTGCTGTTTTTAATGAATCTTTGATTAAATAAACAAAGTTTTGGTGAGACTTCTTTCAAAAACATTTAAAAAATCTTACAGGCCACAAACTATTGATCAGTAGTGTATATAGCTAATATTTTATTTGACATGTTTTATATGTAAATTTTATTCGTAAATATGTGTTTTGAGCTACTCTTATCTCCGTAGATTTTATGATTCCTAATAACTTTCTAGTCTCAGGAAGTGGAGCCTCTCCACAGCACTCTTTACAAACCAAAGGTCCCTTGCCTTATCATTGGTTTAATGCCGTTACATGGGAACCATATGATTCAGTCATGCCACAGACACTTTGCAACTGCAGATTTCCACTTTAATTGGTAGGTTGAGAATTATTCTATAAATGTTTTCTTTACGATTGTTTTGTGTTATTTTTTTTACAGATTAGGAATTAGTTGTTTAAAAGTTGGTGTTTGATTGTTGGTCATGAAGCTCAGATTATATCCACAGTGTGCATGTTATCAGAAGTAACCGATGGGAAAGAAAGTAGCTTATTTAGCATTAAATAAAACCTTCAACCCAGTAGAGGTTAAATTCTTTGTATACCACCTTTCACAATACATATCAATTCAAGCATTTTTTTAAAAACTCCAGATTTTAGAGTAGATTTAGAGGAACCTACAACATCCCCCTGTGATACTGCCCTTGAAAAATCTGCACAATATACAAGATGCTCAGTTGTTTATTCATGTAGACTGAAGTATTATTTGAGTCGTCTATTTGGGTATTTTAAAACGTTTTGTGGTTGCTGCATCTATTGTGTCTCATCCATGATTGCTCAGGTGGATTACAGGGCTCACACTGATTTAAAAAAGTGTGAGAGGAGTAAGTTTATGTACAGTATGTAGCTTAAACAACCAGATGCATTTCAATTTGTTCAAGTCATATCTTGTAAGCATTTGAGTGGCTGGATTGCTATCTTCTTTTCATAATTGTAAATGCATGAAGTGTAAATACCCCCAAAGTGTTCCTCTCTTCTCAAAACAGTGTAACAACTCTATATTACTGACAACAGCTTTATATAAAATTGCTTCTTTAGCGGATGGCTTCTAATTTTTGGCTTTTTCTTTTTTCTGTGATGCCTTTTCAAGATCTTATGGCTTTATAGGACCTCGACATTACCGAATGCTTAAACAGGACATCTGGTCACCATAATTATAAAAGCCTGTCTTAGGACAAGGTCTTACTTCCAGTATAACCTGATTCCATAGCCTCTGATCTATATCTGGTCCTCCATTTCACGGACATCAAATAAAAATTCTCACATTTTTGTACATACTAAAACAAACAAGTATGGTTATTGCTACTTACTGACTATTTATCACTTTTCTTTGCCCCTACCGACCCCATTTTTACCAGAGCGGCGACGGCAGGGAAAATTCCAGCCATTCCGGCGTCTATTTGGGAAGAAGAAAAGGAGGGAAGCAGAATGTGGGTTTGAGGGATCTGAACTTAAACCTAGCCATTCCACTGATGATGTTTGCAATGGGGTGGTCTCAGTTAAGGAGGAGAATGATGAGTGTCCAAGGTAAAATTTTATATTTTATTAAATATATTGCTTTTATTGTAGATGCTGAGTTTATTTGTTGATTTGCGTACTGAAAACATTAATAGAAATGTTTTAATTAAACAGTGTGTTAACATCTACGTTCACAGGGAGTTAAACACCCTAGGGTCCAGAGCTTTTTCACACGAGAGTGTATTTATCCCAGAGGACTCAGAGAAGACATATCCAGGACAGACCATGTCCCAGGAGAACGTTTCAGACAAAGTTAGGAACATTCAGGTGAGACTTTCCACACAAACTGTATAATTAAAAATGTTCATATGCACACAATTAAGTCTTGCACCAAACTTCACTATCACAATTTTCATATAAGCATTGCACCAAAATTATTCAATTTATTTTATCTGTTTTATGTTAGTATCTTTGGGACTTAATGTTGGCTAATTCCTTCTTTTTCTCTAATTTGACTAACAAGGCAGCAAAATAAACTAACAAACAAACAAGAAAAGTTTTTTTACTCTCTATGCTTTTGTTGACAGAGGCAAATTGGACATAATATCAAATTTGGTCAGAGACCTCCTTCACTTAGAAAGAGTGAGGGAGATGAAGGTAGTTCAGATGAAGAAGAAGTACCACGAAGTCCACTGAAGGTTCTTGCTCAGGTGGAGAATGAGCCACCAGAGACCGAAGCCAAGGAAAAAGTAAGTTAATCTCCAAATTATTATCCACTACTTACATAAATTCTGTGTCAGTCAAAGTTTGACAATTTATATGGACTGTTAAAAATAACTTCTCTGTTTTAGAGAGTAATGTTATAAGACATTACCTCACTTGCAAAAATGTACATTTATGCATTTGGCAGGCCCTTTTATTAAAAGCAACTTTTAATGCATTCAAGATATACATTTTGTCAGTAACCTTGTTGCTAATGGCGTACTCTAGATAAGCTGTAGGAAAGTGTCAGACTGTGAAAACACTGATTCCCCATAAATATAATATGCTTCCTGTTCTGCATAGTCACAGACTTGTTTGTGTTATTGCTTTACAATCAGGCTGTCAGCCATGACACGGTCCAGCATAGAACTCCAGTCAAATCCCCACGCACCAAGCGCCCACCTCCCCCTGGCACAATTGAGTCCATCAATCTCGATGCTGTCCCTCAGTCTGTCCCACGCTTGGACAACACTGCTGCCAAACATAAACTGTCTGTCAAACCAAAGAACCAGAGGGTGTCACGCAAACACCGAAGATTCACACAGGTAAAGAGAATGGTGTTCATTAAAATGTGAACAGTGTCTATTGGGATAGTTTTTATGTATGAAGATGTGTGAAAGAGTTCACAGAAATATTTTAATTCAGTCATCAATTTACTCACCCTCGTGATGTTCCAAACCGGTATGATTTGTGAAACACAAAAGTCAATATTTCGATTAATGTTTCAACTGCGTTTGTCAATACAATGTCAGTGGGGTCTAAAACAACACTGGATTAAAATTAAATTATTCAGTGAACTATCCCTTTTGATGAATACAACTCAAAGGCAATAACTTCTGTAAATTTAACATTTCAGGAGTTTCACGAAGAGGATCTCTCTGAAATGCAAGAGGAATCTGAAACACAAAAAGACGAAGAAGTCTTTGATTTGTCAAGAGAGGACTATACCATTATCCATAGAAGCAAAGAGGATTATGAACCCACTGAGAAATTGATGAGGCGACGATTTCACGAGGAGGAGCTAGAACGCCTTGAGCTTCAGAGAAGGGAACAAGAGGAAGAGAGAAAGATGGAGGAACAAGGGAGGAGAATCGAGGAGCAGAGGCTAGAAGAAGAAAAGTGGCGCAGACAGGAAGAGGAAAGGCTGCAAAAGGAGGAAGAGGAGAGGAAGCAACGAGAGGAAGAGGCGAGGAAAGAAAGGGAAGAGGAAGAAAGAAGAAGAGAAGAGGAAGAGCGAAAAAGGCAAGAGGAGGAAAGAATGAGGAGAGAGGAAGAGGAAAGAAGAAGAGCAGAGGAGGAGAGAAGGCAGCAGGAACTTGAGGCGGAGCGTCTTCGTCTGGAAGAGGAAAGAAAAAGGGAGCTGGAGGAGAGAAGGAGAAAAGAGGAGGAGGAGGCAGAACAACATAGGATTCAAGAGTTAGAGGAGAGACGGCAGAGAGAGGAAGAGCAACACCTCCGTGAGGAGGAAAGGAGCCAACAAGAGGAGGCTGAGAAGAAAAGACTAGAGGAGGAGGAGGAAAGAAAGAGGCAACAGCAAGAGGAGAAAGCTGGGGCTACTGACTCAGAATGGAAAAGAAAAGCAGAGGAACTGAGATGGAGAGAGATGGAGGAGAGACAGAGACCCTTTACTTTCAAGGTATCTTCAGGCGAGAAGCAGATACTATTCCAGAAGGTCAACCTCACTCCTGTTACTCCATCAACTGGCCAACAGGGTGAAACAACAGCTGAAACCAGGGAGGGAGCCAAAGCTTCATCACCAGGATGCACAGATTCACCAACTCTGTCTTCATCTCTTTATGTCCCACATACTGCAATTCTTGTGACAGGAGCCCAACTTTGTGGAACCGCAGTCAATCTTGATCAGATCAAGGACACGGCCTGCAAGTCCCTTCTTGGCCTTTCGGAAGGCAAAAAGGCCATGGGCACTCCTCCAACCAAGAGCAAGACTTCTCCAGATCGTAAATCTGAAAAAAACAAATCCTTATACGAGTCTTCCTTATCTCCAGACCAATCTAATGCTGCTGTCCTGGCAGAATGGGCAAGTATCCGATCCAAAATTTTTAAAGGTGCAGAGGACGGAAAATATACAGAATACCCAGATCAGAGTCGCAGGCCAATAAGTGAGGATCTAAATACAGTGCCATTCTCTCACACCAACCTCAGGAAAACCATGTCAGCCAGTGCTAAGTTTTCAATCACACCAGCTAGAAAGAAATTTGCTGATTCCAAAAGGAACTCAGAGAGTTTTGGTCAGGAAGACAAAGAAGGTGTGAAAATAGAATCACCATCTACGGAAACTCCCTCTGTCCAAAAATCAGAGTTGCCCTCTTTAGGTATCAAGATCCAGAACAGAGGAAGCAAAGTTGTCCGCATTGCAGATAGTGCTGAAGAATGCATGTTTGCCAAAGACCTCCCCTCCTTCCTTGTTCCCAGTCCGCCACATGGATCTCCCAAGTCACAGAGGTCCGAGACTGGATCCCCAAGTCAGGAAGAATCAGAAGACCTGGATACAAAGGATGAAGGGGATCAGAAGGATCAGAGTGGTGAGCGGCCCTCACCTTTTGGAATCAAGTTGAGAAGAACCAACTACTCTCTTCGCTTTCACAATGAACAATCTGCAGAGAAGAGGAAAAAAAGGTACAGTGCAGGAGACAGTTTTGAAGGTGTCCCAGTGCCTCTCACCTCCATTGACCAAGATTCTGATACTTCTACACTCTCTGAAAAGTCTAGCCCTGTTTCTCCGCAACAAGAGATTACCGGATCTCGAACCGCTGCAGCACCCAGTAAAGAATCTCGAAGTAAGTTGAGCAGAAATACTCTCCCTTTGGCACGCACCGAAGGCGACAACTTTGTCCCCAAGCCTCCACTTTACCAAAAACCAGCTACCTCCCCCAAACCATCTGAAGGTGCCACACCTCCACCCTCTCCTCTCTCGAAACCTGGCAGGACTTCGGGGGACATGATTTTACAAAGGACAGGGCAAGCAGAACAGGTAGATACTGAGCAGAGCAGTGATCATAAGGAAGAAGTTGCAGCATCTCTACCATCCCAAAAAAATGGACAAGGAGAGGAGGAGCTTAAAGAAAAGAAGTCATTTTTTCCATCCATCAGCATCCCATGGAGAGAAAAAACAGATCGCAGGACAGAACTCATTAAAAAAGGTTCGAAATACTCAAGCGCTGTAGAGCTATAATTGTATCTTCACAATTATTATAATGCTTGCGAAGCATCAATTTATTTATATTCCTTAAACTTCTACCATTTTCAAGGTTCAGAAAGGTAGTAAGGACATTGTAAAAATAGTCCATGTGACATCAGTGGTTCAACCATAATTTTATGAAGCTACAAGAATACTTTTTGTGTGCAGTGAAAACAAAAATAACTTTATTCAACAATTCTTCTCTTCTGTGTCTGTTGACGTGCATTCGTGAGAGTACCATGACCCATGCATGTGGTGCTGCTTAGGCAGGAAATAGTTGAATAAATATAATAGTTATTTTTGTTTTTTAATTTGTTTGAATGGGGTTTTTTTGTGTTCCGAAGATGAACGAAGGTCTTTTCATTTTTGGGTGAACTATCCCTTTAATTATATTCTTGTAGACAGTACAACAGAGGAGTAGAAGACTCTAAAATGTTTTCTAGTCTTGCTTGTCAATTTGACACCTTCTGCATTTCTTCTCTTTCACAGAAAAACCCTCTCTGCAGGCCAGGCACTCTCTGGACAGCTCACGGACACAGGAGAAAGAGACAGGACCACTTTGGATCACTCTGGCACTGCAAAAACAGAAAGGCTTCAGAGAACAGCAGCAAAACCGAGAGGATAAGAGGAGCCAGAGAGAAGCTAAGCTGGCTGAGAAACAGGCTAAGGACAGAGATAGTGTATGTATACATTATCAATATAACCACACAATCTATTATCATTAACAAGCTACACTGTTGGTACTATATGTAAAATTGTAATAACAGTGAGTTTTAACCAGCTGCAAGGCAATATAATGCAACAAGCAATAACAGCTTTCCCTTTTAAATAAATTTTACCAGCCACGACAAGTAATATTTTGTTGATCACTTGTTGTCTACTTCTGTGGTGCTGTGCTGGGTAACCTCCTTCTTTAGGAAATCTTGTTGGTCCAAAATCTTGCTCCATATAACTACAATATGGTTTTATTTGTCTCTGAAAGGCTGGAATGGTCAGTCCCACAGAGGATAAGGGCAGTAGAAGTTCCAGCCCTCCCAAACCTCAAACAACAGATGGGAATAAGAGACCAGACACATTCCTGGCCCGTTTTGAACGACGCGACAACTTGAAGAAAGCCAATACCTTGCCCAGCTCAGTCACAGGTAAAATATATATTTTTAATTTGATTAAAGGATTAATTCACTTCCAGAAAAAAAATTCCTGATAATTTACTCACCCTCATGTCATCCAAGATGTTCACGTCTTTCTTTCTTCAGTTAAAAAGAAAATAACATTTTTGAGGAAAACATTCCTCCAATGTTTGAGGAAACATTTTTCTCCATATAGTTGACTTAAATGGTGGCCAATGGGTTGAAGGTCCAAATTGCAGTTTCAATGCAGCATTAAAAGGCTCTACACGATCCCAACCGAGGAATATGGGTCTTATCAAGAGGAACGATCGGTCATTTTCTAAAAAAAATAGAATTTATATACTTTTTAATCACAAATGCTCATCTTGCACTAGCTCGACCTCAAGCATTATGTAATCACATTGGAAAGTTCACACGTAACGTAGGCAGAAGTACCGACCAAGTGTTTACAAAGCGAACATGCAAAGAGTCAAATGCCCTTTACAAAAAAAGGTAAAACAATTATGTCAGACGATTTTGAAGTTAGAGGAGAAAATTAGATGGATTTTTTTGCACTACGCTACCTTTTTCAACCAAAGTTCACAGATGAAGAACTAACCACACATGACCTTTCCAACGTAATTACGTAATGCGCGAAGTCTCGCGTGCACATTGCAGAGCTAGTGCAAAACGAGCATTTGTGGGTAAAAAGTATATACATTTTTATTTTTTTTTAGAAAATGACCGATCGTTTCTCTAGACAAGACCCTTATTCCTTGGCTGGGATCATGTAGAGCCCTTTAAAACTGCACCGAAACTGCAATTTGTTCCTTCAACCCGTTGGCCACCATTTAAGTCCACTATATGGAGAAAAATCATAAAATGTTTTCCTAAAAAACGTTAAATTTCTTTTTGACTGAAGAAAGAAAGACATGAACATCTTGGATGACAAGGGGTGAGTCAATCATCAGGAAATTTTTATTCTGGAAGTTAACTAATCCTTCAAATTTCCCTTTAGTAACTTTATACTAGGGTTGTTTTTGGTAACTTTGTGTCTTATGCTCAGTTGTTATTTAGGCTTTGTTATTTCTTTCATATACATTCCCCTAGCTGAAATGCAACTGACATCAGAGTGGGATTTAGACATGGTTCCCATCATGATGTGGTGCTTTTAAAACTGAGTGTTTAAGTGTAACAACCACTACAAAAGTGTAAAAGAGCCATCTCTAAGTCTTTATAGTGACTTTCTTTCTTTCGACAGTTGAAATTACAGACTCTACACCATCTCCCCCAGCAACAAAAGATGTGACAAAGCGCTTCCCTCCTGGTGACACTACCCAGGTTTCTACCGAGCCTGCGTGGCTTGCCCTAGCAAAGCGTAAGGCCAAAGCCTGGAGTGACTGCCCACAGATCATCAAGTGATCCATTGCCGCAGACCAGTGAAAAAGCGAATAAGTTATCTCCTTCTTCCACATCACTTAGCCTTCACAGCACCCCAGCTCACCTCTTGCTCTGAACAAAGTCTATAATTTACTTTCTAGCATTTCAGAATATTTGGTATTTTAGTAATAAAATATTCACTATATTCAATATATATCAGATTCACGAAGGATAAACAATTACATCAACCCACCCGTCCGGTTTTCAATATACTGGATTATTGCAACAACATGCATCAAAAGTATATTTACTCATTTGTGTCACAGCCAATTAAACAAGCCCTATAATCTTCAGAGAAGTTGCAGCCCTTCATATCCTTGAAGTCGCCAGTGGTTAACAGCGTAATATACACAATGCATGTCGAACTGTTGATTCTAGATATTACTAAAACAATATGAGTGGTTCACATTAAGTACAAATTAAACTTTTCAAGTAAAACAAGAAGGTATGTTATTGCTTTGGTGATAAATCTGGGAAGCAATTCAAGGGCTAATAATAACACAGCTGATGAAACCTTCACAAATTCAACTCCTCGCTCCCACAAGCATGTAAATCAGAGAAATGGCTTTGTCATTTTTCTTTTTTTCCATGTATACACTCAACTGAGTTGACACTCATAGACCTCGCCGATGCACAGACGTTGTCACTTTTTTATTTCTTAACTTATTATATTTGATATCTTGGCAAAGTAAAAAGATCTTCACTGTGTCCGTGACAACTGTGAGTACTTTCATTTGAACTATTGCTACAACTCATCATGATAATGACACGTCAGCACTGTTTACTCATATAATTAACTAACAATTTTTCCTTCAAGTTTCCATGACATCATAGTATATACTGTATGCACTTGAGCCGTGCTGTCAATTGATGAAAAATCTACTTCTTGCAGTGTCTATACCCGCCTGTTTCTGTAGAATTGGTTGCCTGGGATCCGTCTGCTTGCTGTAACATAACCAATGCTATCCTGGCGTAGCGTGTGCTAGCATCTTTTACCACTAATTAGCAAAACCTGCATCACGGCTAAGTGATGGGAGATCAGTGTTTCAAATGCAACGTCCCAGGGTGGAGGGGAGTAAGAACAAGAGGTCTAGCCAATGGAAATATCCTTTACAAAAAAGGAAGCATTTCTAGTGAGAGAATGAATGGACTATTAACGCACATCACCTCTACGTCCTTGAATAAGGCAGCTAACCCCAGATCGCTCCAGGGGGGATTGTCCTTGTAGGCGAAGTTGCTCTGGATAAAAAGGGTCTGCTAAATGATGGTTATTAAACGGAAGCCTTGATCTCTCAGCAGAGCCACTTACTCCACTATCTAATGTAATGTTGTATGTATGTAATGTATGTAGGTATGTATGTATGTATAGAAGTGAAATGAAGCGGACTGTATTCCTTTGGAGATCTCCTGAACTGCAGTCACGCCACTTTGTTTTTACATTGGTCGTGTGCAATAGTGTAGCGTAAACAGTGTTGTATGTGATATAAAACAAAAAGTTTGTTTATAATTGCACTTTTTTTTTCCACTTTAGAAAAACCCATTACAGAAAAAGTGACGCAAATGTTATGAAATATGTAGAGAAAATTAAAGGAAGCTGTTTGAACTCGGTGGACTGAAATTCCTGTGTTTGCACAAAAGCAAACATGAACATAAATGCTAAAATATAGTACATACTGAATATATCCATGTATTTCTTTAATAGGCGCTTTTGGGAGTCACCCATAAAAATATATTTATCCAGTTGCATGTTGTGATTAATCACTGCTTGGCCAGTTCTAGACAGTAAACATAATCATTGCGACATCCCACCACTATCTTATGCCCCCATACGACAGGAGAGGAAAAAAGCTCGCCTGGCAAAGACAAGGTGGCCTTCAGTGAGCCGGTTTCTCCATCTAAAATCCACACGTTTCCATCAGTGGAGCACACAGCCACTAGTGTTCTCAAACCCCATGGATCACCATCAAACACAAAGGGAGATGAGAACACCTTGCCTGTGGTCTGGAACTGCCACAGTAATGATCCGTTATCACCATTTACACAGTATAAATGACCGTCATGTGACCCACATGTAACTGTGTGACTGGATAATGTTGATGTGCTTCTGCTGGGTGTTGTAGAAACCTGCTGATTAGTCCAAAATGTCAAAGAGGAAATGCATGGCGATGAGAAGATTGGTCCTTTAGTGGAGAATTCCCATAACTGCAAAATAATGTAACAAAAATGCAATCAAATAACTCAAAATCAATGGAGGCATTCTCATAATCATCTGTAATTAAACTGTAATATTACTGGATTACATCTGAAGAGTAAAGGAATATTGCCATAAGCCTCTTTTTAATTCGCTAAAAATAAGGTTTGAAAAATGAGTGCAATATACATAGAAAAAAAAGCATTGTTGTTTATTGCTCTACCTGTGAAGACCACAATTATGAAAAATAAGAATTAAAATCGTGATTAAAGTCATGTATATTTAATTTATCATCTCTTAGAGCAACTTTTCCTTTTTCCTCTCACCGTATCTCCAGTATGGCTTATTCCAATAATTTGTCCATTTACTGAACCAATGAAGACAGAGGAATCAGAGCAGCGAGGAGATGAGAAAAACGGGACACTGCTGGAATATGTCCACAAGAGTTTTCCACTGTCCTGGACAGACAATTAATGGAGAATGACAAGATAAATGTTAGCCTTTAAACATGACCTCTGATCCTACAGTATATGCTCCATTCTTAAGACCTTTCATATCAGAGAAGTTGGCTTATAAGCTTTGAAACTTAAACACTCAATACTAATATTTTTTTAATATATCTTTTTCACTCTTATGAAGATAGAACATTTACTTACTGGATCAAGACAGTGTAGATTCCCTCCCAGAGTACTACAGTATAACTGTCTAGGAGACGAGTGGATGCAAGGGGATGAAAATACTGCACCTCCACCACAATAGTGCTGCCATATACAAGTCTTAGCCTGGGAGAGATAGACACAAATCTGTGAAATGTCAAGGGAATATGCAAGAACATATTTACAAAAAACAGAATACAACTAATTTAATAAACATTTAGATGTAACAACATTGTTAGTGTTAACTAAAACAAACTATTACAAATATTTTTGTTTAATGAAATAAAGTTGAAATGAAATGAAATATAAATATCATACTCAAACTTAAAACTTGTATGAAAATTAGACTAATTGAAATAAGTTACTAAACTAAAACTGAAATAAAGTTTAACAGAAATATATATTTTTTAAATTAATAAAAACAAAAAGGCACAAATTACTTAAACTCAAATTAAAATGAAAACTGAAAATATACAAATAAAAGCTACATAAAAAATTTGAATAAACACTATAATAGTATATTAATAATACTAAAACAACACTAATTAGCACTACAGAAATATAATTAAACAAAATTGAGTATTTCTCTTGTATGTTACCAGTGGGTCTAATGCATAAACAAAGCCATCATGCGACCCTGTGAACATCAGCCCAGTTTTAGGGTCTACAGTAGGGGAACTTTTCACCACATCCCCAGTCTCAAACGTCCACACAGTCTCCCCACAGGAAACATTCAGGAAATATATCTGTCTGTCATAACAGCCTGAGAAAAAGGGTCAAATTCAGGTTACAAATGTGGATGACAAATAAATTGATGAATAAATTGAATCCTGAAATCCTTTAGGTAACAACCTTATTACAACCACGTTAGTTCCTTTAATTAAATTAAGCATTCCTTTTAAAATCAAGTACAAACCAACTGCTACAAGGCTTCCACATTTGGAAATGGCAGCTGAAGACTCCAGTCGATCTCCGAGGATACGCTCCCAGATGACCTCTCCATTGGACAGGTCAAGAGCCTGCAGTCTGTGCGAGTGAGAGCCAATGAACACGGTGGTCCTGTCAGGACCCACCAGCAGCACTGGAGAGGCGTCCACACACCTGCCTGTGTCTGAGCTCCAGAGGACCCGCAGGCCCAGCAGCAGGACATTGGAACGGTCTTCCCCTGAACCTTCACCTGGGCTCTTACTGACAGGTAACGTCTCAGTAACTTCTTGAGGAAAATGGGGTTCTGTGATCTTTTTAATAGCAGGATTTTCCTGAGCTATATTATGAAGTTTGTGTGAGGGATTAGATATTAAACTGTCTTCAGAAGTACTTGTCACCGTAAGCTTACTCCCGTATGTTCCTAGTGCATCTGAGATGTTTTTCTCTTGCATTTTCCGAAAACAACCCCAATCAATAACCTCACCAGCTCGTCTCACAACTACAAATCCCATAGTCCTTCTCACTGAGGGAACTACAAAACCCACTGTGCTTTCTGTAGCATTCACTGTGCTCATTTCCTTCTGTTGTCTTTTGGGTGAAACTAAAGAGCCTGAATAATCCAGCATTCTCTTCTTTGATGGCTGGATTGCATTGCTATGCGTTTCTGTCATGACGTGGCTAACCACATCTGAGAAAGAGCCATCTAATATGACCTCCAGCAGGCCCACAGAGGTTGTCCCCATGGCAACAGTGATCTCATCACAGAGACGCAGGGCCTGAAGGGAGTCTCCTCCACTTAACATGAAGTGTGCATCTTCCTCAACCGCCACATCATTTGGCAGGCCAAGACATTCCTAATATACACAGACAAACACACAATGGCAGTTTCACTCAGCAGGCAATGGGAAAGATATTATTTAAGAAATACCTCCATGTGTCAAACAATAAGAATGGTAACACTTAAGTATAGGGACCAATTCTCACTATTTATTCATTCTTACAAAGCACATATTCTGCATTATCATATTCTACATCCCTAATCTAACCCAATACCTGAACTTCACAACTACCTTACTAAGCAGTAATTAGGAGTTTATTGAGGCAAAAGTCGTAGCTAATAGTTAATTAGTAGCAAGAATTGGACCTTAAAATAAAGTGTGACCATTAGGACTAGTACATTTTGTGCAAAAAGAGTAAATCCTATTTATACCTTCCATAGGGTCTGTAACTTCATTCTCACAGATTCAATGTCTTTCCATACAGTTTGTGTATTTATATCTTGTTTTTGAGTGTCACACATCCTCATCAATTCGTCAATGGCTATTTTACCTAAAAATACATGCAACAGGAATATAAAAATGACTGAAATCTATGACCACAATGAAAACACATTCATAGAAATGCAAAAGATTAATGAAACAAAAGGAAAATGTCTAATGATAATAATATTTTAGTACATAGTCTATTTTTATTTAGCCTTTTAGGTTTTATTGCTTAAAAAGGACACTTGCAATCATATTATACTTGTGAATGAAATGTATATAAAAACATTCATATATAAATTTGTATTTTGTACATAATGTATAAATAAAAACAAGATAAATGGCATAAAAGGTTCATTTAAATTTAAATTATTATATAAATTAATTATATTTTGATTGGTTGACATGAATTAAAATTATTAGCAGTACTTCAAAGGACAATAACTATAACAATGGCGATAAAGATATGGTTTTAAAAATCACTCTAAATTGATAAGAATAGCAGAGTTCACACCACAGCTATAACAGCAATCCCTAATATAATTATCGTTAGTTATCTTTACGGTTTCTGTTCTAAGTATTGACAGGCCTTCAGAGGATGGTGCTCACTTGCCATGAGAGGTGAGTGGAAGAGCGGGAATGAAGAATATCATGTCTGGGATGCTGTGATTGGCCAAAAGCTGTGATAACCTCTGGCGAATCTCTCCTTTAATAACTTTGAGTGAGGGGGAGGGGGAGTTTCTTGAGACGTCGACAGTGGTGAGGTCTTCAGAGGACTGTGTAGGATGTTGGAAAGGTTTTTGATGAGGAAATTCAGAGGATGAAAGGGTTCCTGGTTGACTCGATGTGAGCACTATAAATGCCAGTAGCCTGTCACCCTCACTCAGGCTCACTGCACACGCCTCCACCTGAGGCAAATTCTCAATGATCTGAGCACATAAGATCATATATGCACCTATAAATACTCTTATATTTTAATATAAACACACTGCCAAAGTTGTTGCATAACACATTTATCACCTACCTGCTGCAAGGCATCTAGGTGTACCCTCTGACCAAAGCGTTTGATGAGCCGATCCTTCCTGCCCAGGAAATACAAATGGGAATCACGCACCTGCACCCAGTCACCTGTAGCACGCATTGTTCCCTCGACTACAGTTTCTTCATCATCAAGCAGACACACCCTCTCTTGACCACCTAAATAAAAGGACAAAAATTCACTGTACAAAGTCTACAAACACAAAAACTAGCAAAACAACAACCGAATGTCTAAGTAAGTACACTAACATTCACAAGTTTGGGGTCAGTAGGATTTTTTCAAATAAATTATTACTTTTATAGAGCAAGGATGCAATACAGACGTTTATAATGCTACAAACAAAATACATTTAAATAAAATCATGTTCTTTTGAACTTTCTACTCATCATAGAATTCAGAAACAAATTTATCACAAAAATATGAAGCAGCACAGCTGTTTTCAACATTGATGATAATAAGAAATGTTTCTTAAGCAGCAAATCAGCATATTAGAATGATTTCTGAAGGTTCATGTGACACTGAAGACTGGAGTAATGGCTTCTGAAAATTCAGCTTTACCATCATGGGAATAAATTATATTTTAAAATTGAAAACAGTTATTAAAAGCTGTAAAATTAGGGGTGTAACGGTACACGTAATCGTACCGAACCGTTTCGAATACAGTTTTTTTTTCTTCTCAGGAAATTCAAATGATAAATGGCGTTTTGACTGTCTTTTATGTGGCATGACAGATCGCTGTACAAACGCCTTAGAGAGCCGCTTCTGGGACGGTTCAGAAACGTGCTGGTATAATCCCAACACAAGGGTGATCAGCTCCGGTTCCCGTGTCTGAGCCGTGCCGCCCCGCTGATTTGTGCAGAGCGCGATCATTCCTTCCTCTGTACTACTAGTTTTAACGCGAATAAACATGACTGAACATCTCATGCCTCATGTAATTGTTCAATCAGTGTTTCAACCGCGGAAAGCTCTATTTAAAAATAAATAGCAATTAAATTTAAGTTTGGGTTAAGTTAGGCCTAACTGTAACCTTATAATGTAAAAGGGCTCCCTATAGTTTTAAGCATAAGCTGAGGTAGATTTTTATCACTAAGAAAATGTAAACTATAACTGAATGTATTTAAAGAAAGAGCAACTTCTTCAGTAAACCATTAAAAAAAAAATAATAATAATAAAAAAAAAGTTTAGTTTTCCCCCCTGCTGTACCGAACCGTGACGTTAAAACCGAGGTACGTACCGAACTGTCATATTTGTGTATCGTTACACCCCTATGTAAAATACATTTCATCATTTTACTGTTTTGACAATTGTACCATACCAATGAACAGCTGTCCTTCTCCTTCAGTGACGAGACGTCCTGTCTCATCTCTCACCTCCATTACGGTATCCAACATTGGCTCTCCAAGGGGCACAAATTGATCAGTTCTTTAAAATAATACATATGATACATAAACAAACAATGCATTACAAGAAATGGATAAATAATACTACTAATTTAGCATGATTTTTTTATGTCAATTCAAAATAAAGCAGTGGACTTTGAGAAAACATTCTCTATAGACTGTTAATATGACTGTTTTTGTGGCTGATGCGTCTTTACTAGAGTGTTATTTTAGTATTATTTACATACTATTCGAGTTTTTAATAAATATTTTGAATGAGCTTTTATATTTTCAGTTTTATTATTTTATGATGTGCTTGTCATTTGATTCGTTTCCGCATGTCACTCACATGTCCTCCAAGCACAGGTGTTTGTCTGGGACTTTGTAACAGCTTGCCCAGCAAGAAACTTCTGTGGTACCGTAAAGATTACAGATGTGTGTGCCATTGCCTTCCTGTCTCCAGCTCTTGAGAAGACTTGGAGATGGACATGGCTCTCCTCCAAAAGCCAATAACCTCAAGGGTGAATAAGCACTAAGCACCTCCTCCTGAAGGATACGCCTTCCAAAGCGCCTCACAAGAGTGGGAGTGGCCTGGAAAATAATTAAAAGTCAATTATAATATTTTAGTATAGAACAGTACTATATGTTGTGTAAGTCATCTCGCACTTTACTGACACCTAGTGGTGTGGAGGAAGCATGGCATAAATGGTTTCAGCTATAAATGCTGAAAAATCATGGTCAGCCATGATTAACCACACTGCCCACTGTCCAATGATGACACATGGACTATTTTAACAATGTCCTTACTACGTTTCTGGGCCTTGAATGTGGTAGTTCCCTTGCTGTCTAATGCATGGTCAGAAAGCTCTCGGATTTCATCAAAAATATCTTAATTTGTGCTCCTAAGATTAACGAAGGTCTTACGAGTTTAAAACATCATAAGGGTAATTAATGACAGAATTTTCATTATTGGGTGAACTATCCCTTTAAGAACTGGAGTGTGAAATGAAATTCTGAGCGATGCAAAACATGTTACAGTAAAATATTGAAAACAAATTGTTGCTGCATGTAGATAAATGAACAAATGCCAAAGAACACACTCATTATCTCTGTAATCTGCATAATGCAGAAATTTCAGCTCACTACACCCACTACCAATGTTGATTACAGCACCATCATCATCTCCTCACAGCGTGTACACATTCATGACAAAGATAAATAGACAGATGAAGTGATTTGATTTTTAAAATCTCTAATTATAGGCTGTCACAAAAAGGAGTCTGTCCCACGACTGATGGTTTGGTGAGGAATAAAGTTACTTGCCTGTAAGACTGTTGTTTTGTTTCGTTTAAACAGCACATTTGCAAGTCTGCGTGGCATCTTTTTAACAGCTGAGGGGACAATTAGGAGACACGCTCCCGAGGACAGGGCCAAAAACACCTCCACCACAGAGGGGTCAAAAGTTAATGGAGAGGACAGTAATACAACATCTTCTGCAGTCATCTTAAAGACAGATCTGTTGATAAAATAAAAAAATGTTTTATTTATTTTTATGAATTCTATCCTCCAATTTCAACACAATATTTTTGCTATAGCTGTCAGGTAAATAAGTGAACACATTAAGACCACATTGTCATACATTCAGGTAAAAATAAACTACATAATAAATACACATTTGAACTAAAAGTTTAATGTGTTCTTACCTTAAATGTGTAATATTAGGCACAATACACCTGTGTGGGACCTTCACTATTTTTGGAAGCCCTGTTGTTCCGGATGTGTGCAAAACATAAGCCAAAGGCTCTCTCTGTTGGATGTCTTTGGTCATAGCAGAGCTGGAACGCTGATCGGACATTTGAACGTTTGCGTCCTGTTCACTTTGTATTTTTATCAAAGTGAGCCTATGTGAAGACAATGTTGCACATATTTCCAGGGATAGCAGGTTGGAAAATGCACTCTGGAATTGCTGTTGGTTATGAAACAACAATATTAGTAATAATATATAATGACTAGTATAATATAATATAATATACCTACATTAAGCAGTTCGTTTTGTAATAAACAGTAGTTCAGCCTGCACTTGTTTATCATTCTCAGGTTGCACAAAGGTGGTGATGCAGGATCAAGAGGTACATATGCAGCAGGAAACTGCAGAATACTGTTCAGAGAAGAAAACATTTGAATGATATGCACTAAACTATAAGACATTTGTTTAGTGTAATAATTAGATGCTAGAATAACCCGGTAGTCATGCAACACACACTGCATAACTAATCGTACCCAACAATCCAGGCAGGAAGGAGGACATCTGCACGACAGAATAACCCTATGGTACCATCATGTTTCTGGACAGAGATGCGCAGGTGTCCAGTTAATTCATTTGCGAGGGAAATAACTTCATCATATGTCAAACAGACACGCGCTGCAATGCTGCTGTCGAACGCGACAGCTGTTTTATTACCATGAGCACGCGCTGCATCGTGCACCAATTCATGAAGCAATTTTGCTGTCATATCTGAGCGAAAATTATACTAAATCATAATCTGAGAAATTGCAACGTAAATTTTCCATATATTCCCGTCCGTTTAGGAGCGCCTGTTTTGCAAACTAGCCATAACCAATTCATGAACGAATTTGAGTCAAATGCTTTTTGAACCGGTTCACAAAGGTTTGAACGACTCGTTCACGAAGCAGACTGAATCGGGTCATTTGTTCTGTCCGAGCGGTTGTCATTAATGTAAACATCGATTGTTTTTCAGACAACAGATGTACATTTTTGTATTGTTTGATGTAAAAGCAAAGTACATTTAAGTTCCAAATTACTTTATGTGCTGAATCATGGCTGCAACAAATATCTAGGGCACATGGTATTACAATATACGACTTTTCTTAATAAAACGTACTCGCAAAACAGAAATAAACAGTCATTTGTGCATATAAAATAGCAGAGAACCACATGGACAAAGAATCTCTTTTGTGACTGCTTTTTGAACGAAGTGTTCAAAAGAACCGATTCGTGGAAATGACTCGTACAGCCCATTTGACAAATTCGCGCTTTAAGATGACGTTTCGGTGGTGCTTGAAAGAACGTCCAATCACAGCTCGATTTTTTTACTCGCGGAAAATTTTGAAAGTCCAGGCGAGCCGCTGGCTAAGTGCAAAATCTCAATTTATGTTGGTCAAATAAATTGGTTTGCAATCGATTTTGTTAATGCAACATGTCTGCAAAACCTTTATATGCAGATCAATTCAAGAGAAATTACGATGTGTTCAGAAACACGATGGAAGCTATTTTTCAGAAGGTACGCAACGTTAGAGTTACAACAAACGTGCGAACGTTTAAGATGAAGTCCATGTATTGGTGCATGTCTTACCGAATGTTATGTTTCTAAAAAAAACTAGCGAATCCATGTTGTAACGTGTAGCTTTAACAGAGCATGTTTATTGCGTCCTTTATAGTATTCTAGTCTGAATGATCCTGGGATAGACGTCTGTCTGAAAACAATGACCTGCAGGACTGGTAGAGGTAAGCCAAAATATAGAAATTAAAAACTGACATCTAAGCATTTCTACTCGCTGCTGTGGGTTAGGTAAAAAAAAAATGTTGTGTTGTTTTCACCTGTACAGTCAGATTTGTTTCTGAGTTTGTGTATTATGTGACTACAGGTCCTGTGCCCATTGACAGTGCAGAGGGAGAACGTGAGTTGGAAACATTAAAGGTGAGAGACATTGTTGTAAATATAACCTAGAAAACGCATATCTAGAGGAATGTTTTCTGAAATATTTAGATTTTGTTTATTTAAAGGGGTCATGATGTTGCTAAAAAGAACATTATTTTGTGTATTTGGTGTAATGAAACGTGTTTATGCGGTTTAAAGTAAAAAAAACACATTATTTTCCACATACTGTACATTATTGTTTCTCCTCTATGCCCCGCCTTTCTGAAACGCGTCGATTTTTACAAAGCTCATCATTGTGAATAGCGAGGTGTGCTCTGATTGGCCAGCTATCCAGTGCGTTGTGATTGGCTGAATACCTCAGGTGTGTGAAATGTTACGCCCCCGCACATACTGTGGTACGCCCATACGCCCCAACCACATGTGACGACCCCGGGCTGGACTCCGCTTGGTCCACGGTTAAAGCCGATCCGGGATCCACAGCGCGAAGTTGATGTATTTCCTCAGCGACCAGCACAGATCAGCTCCAGGCATGACGAAGCAGATATCGTCCTCTTTTGGAAGGCCAAACAAAGTAGTTTCGCTTTCACAACGAAACACACAGCGCCTTCACGTCTTGGCAGCGGCGGCAACAACAATACTACAGCGAGAATAAAAGTTACGCCTTCTTTCTTTGCGTGAACATTTGGGCAGCGTTATGCAAATCTTCCCACATAGTGAGGTAGACATGTGGGGGCGCGTTGGAACGAGCCGTTTTAGGTAGGCGTGGCTGACTCTTAATTTTCATAAAGAATATCTCTTTAAATTTGAGACTTTAGTCTTTGCAACTTTACAGATCTTCTTTATGCACCAAGAGCTTGTAACACTCCAAAGAGAAAGGAAAAATTTTAATCACATCATATGACCCCTTTAATAATCATGGACATAATAAATTCCTGTTGTAAATAAGATGTTGGTGTTCTTCAGTAGTATGTAATAATGAAAGTACGAGTAATACACAAGTTTACATTAGCTTTGACCTAAAATGTGAGCGTTTTTTTGTTAACCCATATGTGTGTAAGTTTGCACAATGGTTGTATTGGGATATTACATTTATTTTCTTATATGCAGAGTCAGACTCGAGTTAAATCAGACTATTCAGTGAGGGGTAAGGAACATAATTTTGTTGTTTTGAGTATAATACCATGTCCACATTTCTCATGCTTAATCTTTTTGTCTTGTATTTTATAGAGTTTGAGGACCAGGAGAATGATCAGGTAGTAAAAAGAAAATAATAGATTGTAAAAAAAAGAACAAAAATATATATTTTTTAACTTATTTTGTTTTTCCCACCAGTTTCAGATGGATGTGTCAGGGGTCACTGAGGATGATCTTAATAGCTCAGGTCAAAAGGAAAACAAGGAAAATCTGTGTAAGCAATATTTATATAAATTTAAACAAAGTAACCCTGCACTTCAGCACAAAATAAACATTTCAATTAGTATTTCTGTGTTGTTTACAGTAAAATATTTATGAACTACACACTGTATGCTCTTATGTTCATTTATGAGCTGACATTCATTTTGGAGCCAAGTCATGTCTCAATGATAATCTTCTAGGGCACGGAGGTGAATCATTCCCACTCTCTATGATTCTGAATAACACATCTCCTGAATCTCTGTGGGGTGAGCTATCTCCACCTGAAGAAGAGGATGAAGAACTGGAGAAAACACTGAGCAGCCATGGCAGTACCCTCCTGGATGTCTATCCCAGCATGCTCAACCAGATCGGCGAAGCGTACCGGCGACAGCACATGACTGATTCGGCAAGGGCCGTGGTGCAGAAGTACCGCCGCAAACATTGGCAAACCGGCCCGACGCATCGCAACACATCCTTTAAGAACAGACACAACTGCACTCTCAACAAAACTACAGAGATCTCATTTTCCAGTCAAAGTCCAGTTCGAAAAAACATTAGCAACTCTTTCAAGAGCAGCGACAAACTTCAACATTTGCTGAAGAACAAACCAAGGTCTTCGCCACTCAAAAATTCACCCTGCGAGGCCAGTGCCTGTTTTTACTCACCCAGGAGGAACAGCACAGACGTGAGCAGTGTGAAGGATGAGTGTCCATGGACTGATTTGCATTTAACCAGTAAACCTGCTCGTGTGATTGACTTGTCCACGCCTCCACATTCAGGTTCCCCCTCATTTAGTGACCAATCTCCAGATCTGGACCAAACCTATGATGTTGGACCAACATTCCATGCTGTTCCAGCCTCATCGGTCCTTAGTTCTCCACAACAAAGCAGAGCTGATCTGTCTCTAATTGACCAGAGAGGAATATCAGTCACCTCCCGACCTTCCTCATTGGACAAAGAATGTTTCAGGGACCGCATACATTCTCCTGTCCCCTCCCCACAGCACGGTCTCATTGGTGTTTTGTCTCCTAGTGGGAAAAGTAGCTTCAGACCTAGTGTGCTGAACATAGAAAGGCAATTAAATGCAACAGCAAGTCCAAAGCAAAGGTCTCCTGTCCACCATCTATCCCATTCTGAGGTCCTCAGATCTCCTTATGGTGTCAAACAGGTGCCGTTGTCATCACCCTGGCGGTCTGTTTATGTCCACCCTGACCAAAGCTTATCCAAGGTGGAGAAACCGTTGCGTTTTACTCCATCCAACCGTCAACGCTCTCTTTCTGGCCCGCAGTCCACTTACTCATTCAGCGAACCGCAGATTGATGCCGAGTTCAGAAAGCTGTATCACCACTTCATCTGTCGTGGCACATCATCACCGTGTCCTTCCTCCCAGTGTCACCTGTGTGAGAGACACATGAAGGAGACAACCCGAAGCCCCAGCTTTTCCTCCTCCAGCATGTCTGCTCTCGCTCTGACACCCCTGAGGGCCAAGCTCAAGAAACGCCGCCGTCTACCTGAAGTGGAAGAGTCAATCCGATTCAAACGCTTCCGAGAGAGTCATTCTCCACTTAAACATCTACAGTTGAGAGACCAATATATGGGCCCTGGCATATCAGAACCTACTGAAGACAAACACACCTGGGATAGAGCCGTCCTGCTGCAGTGCCCTAGTCCACGGTTCCTCAGGGGCACCGGAAACCTCAGGAGAATCAGGGAGGCTAAATTAAGCATGCAAATGAACCCACGTGCTTTGTCTTGGGTAAGAGCATTATTGATTTAAAATTTCCATGTTTTTGATCTAATATTTATTTTGTTTTAAAGGTATTTCAGTTAACAAAAAGGATTTTTAATAGTTTAACAAAAACTTTATTTATGCAGTAAAACAATGGTTTCTCCACTTGCTTTGCAGAGAGATGCCCCAAGCGGAGTCCATCTAGCGGAGGGTTTGTAGTCACATTTTAATTTCTTAAAAATACTTGCTCTGCATCATCATGGCCTCTGTGTCTTGCTTACAGATATTACAAAATGTTAAGTTACCAATATTTTATTTCAACAGCTGTGTCACCCATGAGACTGTTTAATCAAGGTACCTCTCCACTCTCTCCAAGGTAATTTGAGCACAAAATGCTATCAGTTAATTTCTTACGGTATATGACTTTTTCTGGATGTACCAATATAACAAATCTGTCTAATTAAGTTGAGATTAAAATGTTATTTACACCTATTTTGCGTAACTAAAACAAAATTTAACCAAAATGTATAACTTTAAAAGCTATAAATAGTGATTACAACATATGTACAATAAAAAAAAGACATCTAACAGTGTTATCAAATTATTGTTTTAAAGGAACTTTGAGTAAAAATGGGCAAAATAAGCATACACATGTAAATATAAAAAAATAGACAAAATCTCCAATACTAGGCTGCGATTCCCAAAATCATTGTAAGCTCAAGTACATCATAGACCCATTGAAACCAATGGAGCTACGATCAATTTAGGCTTATGATGCTTTTGGGAAACACAGCCCTGGCCAATAACCAACATAGTAATATGTTGTGCATTCCTAAATTTTCTTCGTTTTTCCTGAAATATGGAGGTTTTTGTGCTTTGTTATTTGAGAATGATCAGATATTCTCCGAGTCTATAACACCGTGATTAAGAATCTGTTTTCTTCAGTCTCTCCAGGAGGCGACTGCAGTACAGTTTTCTGCAATGATGAGCTTTCCTGTACGCATCCCACAGCCTGCCTGTTAACCCTTGTGGGATAAACAATATATGTTGTGACTATATAAAAGTTTACCCAAGTGAAAAAACATGGGATGACATCAATGTGTAGACACATATCTTAAAAATCAGTAGTCCTGTTTTCTTTTTTGAAATATATATATATACACCTGTAAGTGCAGCTGTTTGTTATATTGTTTTTGTGTAAATATATTTCCATCACTTTCTCGTGTTTTAATATGATCAATTTTAATAGAACCCAGTGTTATTTTTAAACAAGTGTCTTAAGTACACGTGCATTGATGAATGATATGTTTGTCTGTAAATAATTCAAATGTTTTGTTTCAACAAATTTTTTAATAAACGTGCATTTCACATACAGAGTTTCATTTTGTGTGCTCTTGAGGACTAACAGAAAAGCAAGACAATCTGTTTCTTTAAGAACAGCTGCTAATGCGCACATTAAGTAAACAAAAAGTTGAGAAGCTTACATGGGTACTGAAACAGATCTAATAAAATAGTTTTGATATTTACAAGATAGTGTTTTTACTAGACAAGAATCTTAACCAAACTAGTGGTTTGAAATCTGACAGCAACAGGAATGCTTTTAATGCAGCTCTTAAAAGGAATGTTTGAAAATTGAAAAATGCATGGAATGTTTTATTTTGTGTTTAATTCTAACAGTATATAGCCTGCCTTACGACATTTACAACTGCAACAAATGTTAAAGCAGCAGCACAGTTTTAATTCCAGTTTTAGTCATTTTAACAAATGATTTCAAAAGAAACAAACAAAAAAAAAAACTATTCTATACAGAAATGAATATACATTTATGTGGGCCGAAATTCACCACTCCAGCTCCACTGGGTATTTTCCTGTGAGACAGGCTGTGCAATGACCAAATCTAGTAGTCTTAGTGCTGATCCTCTCATCTTTCCCATGTGACTCTATCCCACCTTGAACAGCAGATACCAGACCTTCAACTGACAGATAACGGACACTTGTAGCACCTGTTCAAAGCAAAGAAAATATAATTATCAATACATTTTTCTGTTTTCAGATGGGAAGTATTTTTATACTTTTCATAATTTGTGTATTCATTACAAAACCTTAGCGATTAAGCAAATCTCTGCTCCTGACTTACCAATGTAACCCGCTATATCCTCAAACTCTGGTTTATTAGCAATTAGCTCCTCTTTGGTAGGAATGTTAATGCCCATGTAGCATGGGAACCGGATTGGAGGTGATGCAACTCGAATGTGGA
This sequence comes from Sinocyclocheilus grahami, assembly GCF_001515645.1. Taxonomy (NCBI): domain Eukaryota; kingdom Metazoa; phylum Chordata; class Actinopteri; order Cypriniformes; family Cyprinidae; genus Sinocyclocheilus; species Sinocyclocheilus grahami. The sequence goes on along the minus strand of NW_015505723.1, from coordinate 40,896 downwards.
CCTGTGATGTGTCATGTGACATCACAAAGACACTGCTGCTTAAAACAGATCAAAGCAGTAAACATACAGTACTGATTCAAATATATATAGTTTTAGTCATTTTAACAAATGATTTCAAAAGAAACAAACAAAAAAAAAAACTATTCTATACAGAAATGAATATACATTTATGTGGGCCGAAATTCACCACTCCAGCTCCACTGGGTATTTTCCTGTGAGGCAGGCTGTACAATGACCAAATCTACTAGACTTAGTGCTGATCCTCTCATCTTTCCCATGTGACTCTATCCCACCTTGAACAGCAGATACCAGGCCTTCAACTGACAGATAACGGACACTTGTAGCACCTGTTCAAAGCGAAGGAAAAACAAACAATGAAACCACATAATTATAAATGACATTTTTCTGTTTTCAGATGGGAAGTATTTTTATACTTTTCATAATTTGTGTATTCATTACAAAACCTTAGCGATTAAGCAAATCTCTGCTCCTGACTTACCAATGTAACCCGCTATATCCTCAAACTCTGGTTTATTAGCAATTAGCTCCTCTTTGGTAGGAATGTTAATGCCCATGTAGCATGGGAACCGGATTGGAGGTGATGCAACTCGAATGTGGACCTGTGATGTGTCATGTGACATCACAAAGACACTGCTGGTTAAAACAGATCAAAGCAGTAAACATACAGTACTGATTCAAATATATATTTTTTTACCTCTGTTGCACCTGCTTCCTTCAGCAGTTTAATAATAGGGGAGATGGTGTTGCCCCGCACAATGGAATCATCGATAAGCACCACTCGTTTGCCAGCAAAGTTATCAGTCAACGCCCCAAACTTCTTGGCAACTCCAAGCTGACGTAGGCGAGTGTTTGGTTGAATGAACGTTCTGCCCACGTAGCGGTTCTTACACAGCACCTCTACATATGGAAGGCCAGACTGAAAAAGAGACGGAATGTAGAATTTTGTAAGGGCACAACATGAACCAATAAGGCATTAAGACTGATGTGTACAGCATCATTATTACTCACTTGTTGTGCGTATCCTAATGCTGCAGGTGTGGCTGATTCTGGAACAGTGCTCACTACATCAGCATCAGTGGGAGCCTCAATGGCCAATTGCCGTCCACAGCGCTGCCTCACTGTATATACCATCTGACCTGTAAGACAGAAAAAAAAACATTTATTTCACCTATTACTATGTCATGATTTTAATATTTACTACCGTTAAATTTTTTTGTGGTCAGTAAGATTTTGTTTTTGAAAACTTAACTTTTAACATTTTATTTTTAAATAAAATGTATTTCTGTGATGGCAAAGCTGAATTTTCAGCAGCCATTACTCCAGTCTTCAGTGTCACATGATTCTTCAGAAATCATTCTAATATGCTGATTTGCTGCTCATGAAATACTGTATTTATTATTGTTACCAATGTTGAGAATGGTTGTGCTGCTTAATATTTTAAAGGAAACCAGGATATGTTTTTTTTAATCAAGATTCTTTGATAAACAGAGTTTATAAGTACAGTAGTTGTTTGAAATAGAATTCACTGCTGGCAAGATGCGTTTTCAATAAAAAAAATTGTCTAGTGTTTTTTTTTTTTAAAGGGGACTAGAGAAAACGGAGCAAAAGGCCTGCTGTGTTCCCTTTTGCTAAAAAGGAGTGGTGCCACGATAAATCGATTCGTGGATTAATTCTTGGATTTTCTGAATGCATCACGATTCTCTTTTGAATCGATTCTGAGCTTAGTTTTTAACAGCAGATGGCACTGCGTGCTTTAGAAACCGCCGTCCTCCGATTGCTTCCAGTTCCTTACACACACACACCACTTAAACTTAAAATTATCATTCATTAAGTTCTGGAATGTTTTATTTTGTGTTTAAACAGTATATAGCCTGCCTTACGACATTTACAACTGCAACAAATGTTAAAGCAGCAGCACAGTTTTAATTCCAGTTTTAGTCATTTTAACAAATGATTTCAAAAGAAACAAACAAAAAAAAAAACTATTCTATACAGAAATGAATATACATTTATGTGGGCCGAAATTCACCACTCCAGCTCCACTGGGTATTTTCCTGTGAGGCAGGCTGTACAATGACCAAATCTACTAGACTTAGTGCTGATCCTCTCATCTTTCCCATGTGACTCTATCCCACCTTGAACAGCAGATACCAGGCCTTCAACTGACAGATAACGGACACTTGTAGCACCTGTTCAAAGCGAAGGAAAAACAAACAATGAAACCACATAATTATAAATGACATTTTTCTGTTTTCAGATGGGAAGTATTTTTATACTTTTCATAATTTGTGTATTCATTACAAAACCTTAGCGATTAAGCAAATCTCTGCTCCTGACTTACCAATGTAACCCGCTATATCCTCAAACTCTGGTTTATTAGCAATTAGCTCCTCTTTGGTAGGAATGTTAATGCCCATGTAGCATGGGAACCGGATTGGAGGTGATGCAACTCGAATGTGGACCTGTGATGTGTCATGTGACATCACAAAGACACTGCTGCTTAAAACAGATCAAAGCAGTAAACATACAGTACTGATTCAAATATATATTTTTTTTACCTCTGTTGCACCTGCTTCCTTCAGCAGTTTAATAATAGGGGAGATGGTGTTGCCCCGCACAATGGAATCATCGATAAGCACCACTCGTTTGCCAGCAAAGTTATCAGTCAACGCCCCAAACTTCTTGGCAACTCCAAGCTGACGTAGGCGAGTGTTTGGTTGAATGAACGTTCTGCCCACGTAGCGGTTCTTACACAGCACCTCTACATATGGAAGGCCAGACTGAAAAAGAGACGGAATGTAGAATTTTGTAAGGGCACAACATGAACCAATAAGGCATTAAGACTGATGTGTACAGCATCATTATTACTCACTTGTTGTGCGTATCCTAATGCTGCAGGTGTGGCTGATTCTGGAACAGTGCTCACTACATCAGCATCAGTGGGAGCCTCAATGGCCAATTGCCGTCCACAGCGCTGCCTCACTGTATATACCATCTGACCTGTAAGACAGAAAAAAAAACATTTATTTCACCTATTACTATGTCATGATTTTAATATTTACTACCGTTAAATTTTTTTGTGGTCAGTAAGATTTTGTTTTTGAAAACTTAACTTTTAACATTTTATTTTTAAATAAAATGTATTTCTGTGATGGCAAAGCTGAATTTTCAGCAGCCATTACTCCAGTCTTCAGTGTCACATGATTCTTCAGAAATCATTCTAATATGCTGATTTGCTGCTCATGAAATACTGTATTTATTATTGTTACCAATGTTGAGAATGGTTGTGCTGCTTAATATTTTAATGGAAACCAGGATATGTTTTTTTTAATCAAGATTCTTTGATAAACAGAGTTTATAAGTACAGTAGTTGTTTGAAATAGAATTCACTGCTGGCAAGATGCGTTTTCAATAAAAAAAATTGTCTAGTGTTTTTTTTTTTAAAGGGGACTAGAGAAAACGGAGCAAAAGGCCTGCTGTGTTCCCTTTTGCTAAAAAGGAGTGGTGCCACGATAAATCGATTCGTGGATTAATTCTTGGATTTTCTGAATGCATCACGATTCTCTTTTGAATCGATTCTGAGCTTAGTTTTTAACAGCAGATGGCACTGCGTGCTTTAGAAACCGCCGTCCTCCGATTGCTTCCAGTTCCTTACACACACACACCACTTAAACTTAAAATTATCATTCATTAAGTTCGAAAAGGTTAAAGCGAATTACCAGAGTGTTCTCAGTGGCCTGTGTTTACATTAATCTCATGTCATAAAAGCAGAGGTGCAAGTACATTTAACCACTTAAATTACTCAGTTGAACACACAACTGCTCTTATTCGTAAGCGTTTAAGTGTGCAGTTTAAAACTAGGCAAGAGCACCATCAGTTGATAAAAACTAAGCTCAGAATCGATTCCAAAGAGAATCATGATGCATTCAGAAAATTGCAGAATCGATCCACGAGTATAGAAACGTCAACACCCATAGTGCACAGTGTTAGATCTAAATATCTGTGAGCTGGGATACAAAAATGTGGAAGCATCAAACGACGGACATTTACTGAAAAATAAGCCAGGAGATCTGAGTGCAGGAAATATGGAGAAAGTGTACAGCTGGTTCATTTATATATACCATCGACATCTGTAACAATACAAGGTGGTTGAAAGTCTTAATGACCCCAATCATTTGGTTTAACCCAAACATTACGGTTATATCGCAATCTTTCCTTTCACTCAAACATAAGAATGATTTTAAACATTATGAACTTGCCTTCAAATATGGAGTCTGGCCTGGCAAAGTAAACATACTCAAATATGCAGAAGGCAGGAGGGTCTCCTTCTGGGCGTGGGACAACAATTAGGCTCTTCACTCCGTTTTTAGAGATCTGGACGATCTCTCCAGGCTGTACTTCACGATAATACCTGACAACAGAAAAATAAAACATATACCATAAACAAACTAATAAAATAAGCAACAGCTACTGTGTGCAGGCTTAGGGATGGAAACTCCTTTAAAGAAGTATATGTAGATAGCCAAAAAGAGTAATCAAAGCATTTCTGTTGGAATGATGTGAACATACTTTGCACCAATGGACTGGAAGCTGCAAGACTCAGAAGAGACCACCCAGCCTTCGGTGTCTGCTTCTCCAGCACCTACAGAATAAAAAATAAAAAAAACGAGTTTAGCACCGTCCTAGAACTAAGGTACAGCACAGACAGGCCACATGCTCCCCCTGCAGCTCTTCCCCTCACTGCTGAATCACACACCTGAGCTGTGTAGTTTGGAGATGGGTACTAGACGTCCAATAGATAGAGGCCTGTTTCCATAGGGGTCTCTCACAGCATAGATTACATCTTTATACATAACTAGCAATGAGTATGATGTAGGTGTCTCTGTCATCAGATTCTTTATGCTAAGCAAAACAAACAATAAAAATACATAAAAATTAAGACTGCAGAAGCGGACTTCATTTTGCAATCATTAATACTGACAGGGTTTAACAAGTGGTGACCCAATCAGATGGGGAAGGACATGCAAAACATACCGAGCCACCCAATCAGGAGTATCTAGCTCCTCCATGGGTGGAGTCAAAGCAAGGAGCTGGGTAATAAGCTCACTGTCTGAGCTGGTGGAGAGGCCAACGCCATGGCGCATAACCTACAAAACACAAATACTTTATATCAAATTAAAAAAAAAACTCCTCTCTTCTCCTGAAACTCTATGTCGAGTCTCATGTAATCCCTATGAATCAAATCCCACCTTTTTGCGCAGTGCGGAGGCATTGACCAGTTCTCCATTGTGTGCCACTGCAATCTTGCCATGCAGCGTGTCTACCACAAAAGGCTGGCAGTTCTGCAGCTCTGAAATGCCTGTGGTGGAGTAACGCGTGTGTCCGATGCCTAGGTTGCCATTGCGCAGCAGATTATCACTGTTTGAATGTTGTTGTTCCAGACGAGACGTCGCTGAAACATAACCCGTTTTTTAAATAGAAATTTCTCGCGTCACTGTCGTGGCTCAAACCTCGATACCTTTTATCGCGTGTCGCGGCGTCGCGTGTAGTTAGGACACGATTTTAAACAGATTTACTATTAATTTCTTGATGTGCTACATTTTTTGAATAAAGGAATGTACCTTTAATAATAAAAAAGTGCACATATTGAGACGCACTGATGGTTTTTGTTGAAGTGATAATCCACTAGAAAACATGTCTTTGAGACTAGAGTCTGAATAGAACACGTGTCCCTCTCATTCTTCCCCTTTGCTATTTTACACCAACAAAATCACGCCAAAACTGTTTTTATGAGTGATTGACTGCACAGAGTGTGACTAAAGCGGATCAAACTGGTTTATGTGAAGCGGTTAGATTAGAGCAAGCATGTGTGAGAGAGTGAGAGAGCGAGCGAGAGAGAGAGCGAGCGAGCGAGTGTGTGAGTATGAGCGAGTATGAGAGAAAAGGAGACACAGAAAGCACGAGGAAAAGCATAGACAGTTCATCACAAAGATGTGACCAAATAACCACAAAATACATTCAAAATAGACATGTTAGCACAGCCAAACACCTCTGAGCCTTTTCCACGTGTCTTATTGAGTAAGATCGACGCAGCAAGTGCAGCTCATTCGCCAAGCCACTTCTCACATTTCTCCATGACCCTCCCCCTCTCACGCAGCTTAAGCCAGTCATGTGGCTGTTCTCTGTTACGTGGCTGTTCCTAACTGGCTCAGTCGTCTGGTTGCCTTGGATACTGAGCTTAAAGTCAACAGGGAGGGGGAGGAGAGAGGATAAAGGCAGAGACACCAAACAGAAGCCATTTCTAGGCAAGCTTAGAAACATGGAGCCTGAAACAGACCAACAAAGGCATGCTGGGGAGGACAAGAGGCAGAGGGACACAGTTGGACACTGGAGAGGGGAGGAAGTGAAAGCTCTGCTTTCCGTGTGGAGGGAGAGACAAGCCTGGGAAGAGGAAGAAAGCAGGGCCAAGTATGAGGCCATCTCAAGCCGTCTGAGAGAGCTTGGGGTGTGTAGGGACTGGCTTGACTGTAAGGCCCAGAGTAGGAGCATGGCTCTTCCAGACTGGAGGCCTACGCAGACCGCATACAAACACTCTTCTGCAGATAGCAGGCCGCCGACCCAAAGGCCTTACGTGGCAGATGAAGAGCCGACGGCTGCTAGAAGAGAGGAGCCTGCTTCACTGCCAGCTCTTCAGGAAGGTAACAATCACAAGATTAACAAAGATACAACATTTTTGGATGAAACATTCGTGTTACAATTGGATATTTGCTCTCTTTTGATATTTTATATGTAGCTTGCATAATTAAACAAGTACAATAATATAAAGAAATAATATACAATTAAATAATTTTTAAAAAGTAACTTTCACTCTACAACAGCAGTGGCGAACTCCGGTCCTGAAGAGCCGCAGCCCTGCAGAGTACAGCTCCAACCCTAATTAAAACTCACCTGCCTGTAGCGTTCTTGTAACCCTTCAGACCTTGATTAGCTTGTTCAAGTGTGTTTGATTAGGGTTGAAGCAAAACTCTGCAGGGCTGCGGCTCTCCAGGACCGACGTTCGCCACCCCTGCTCTACAACAACAACAATGGTTTTCAACCAGGGGGCAGGGCCCACTAGGAGGCCTCCAAATGACTTAAATGCCAAAACTATAAAATAAAAAAAATCCGGATAATTCTTATGTTAATTCCCCTGTCAACAACATATTTCAAAACAGGACTTACATTGTCTTGAAAAACTTATATCTTACTCCATGGGCATTTTTTAATGAATAAATTTTTTCTAGCCATGTCAAACACAAACAATTTAGTGGGTCGAAATTGTGAGTAAAAAATATTTTTTAAAACATTCTTATCCTTAAATTCCCTTTCAGAAAAAAAAATTCACAAACAACTGGAAAAGTCACGGGGCTGAATTTTGTTGTGGTCTATGGAGGGCCTTGTAATCAAAAAGTCTAAAAACCTGGTGGATTTTAAAAACCCACATGGTGGATGTATAAATCCAGCCCCTATTGTTTATATTAAATACTAATGTTGCCAAACCTGTTTTTAAACAAGAACCAATTTACTTCTAGGACTGGAAGGAGGAAGGCACTGGTCTGACAAGGAGGTTCGGGCTCTCCTAACCATTTGGGCCGACAAGGAGGTTCACAAACAGCTCCAACGCTCCCACAGAAACAAGGCCATCTTCCAGGAGATGGCACGTCGGCTGGAACGGCAACATGGCGTGGTGCGAGACTGGAGACAGTGCCGAACCAAATACAAGAACATGAAATATGACTACAAAGTCAGCAAGAGTCAAGGCCGGCCGATAAGGTTCTTTGCTGAGCTTGATGCTATAATGCAGGGCAAAGACATTGAGGGTGGATTTGAAGACGACGAGTCATCTAGGAACGTACCAGACAGGGACCAGTTGGCCATGAGGCGTGAACCTGTCGAAGAACAGGTTATTAAGATCGATGACGGTAAGATTTGTGTTATTAATTACAACAAAATGGTGATGGTTCAAGTTCGCCATTAAGTTCACCTCCTGCATCTTCATGCCTTTCTTTAAGATGAAAGTCTGGCAGAGATGCAAACAATAATGAATGCCGCCACTCATCCACTGATTGCAAGAGAGACAGGTGAGTTCTGATATAAACAGAAATGTTTAATGTTGTTTCAACATCTTCAGCTTCAAAAAAAAAAAAAAAAAACTCTAAAAACTGGTTTCTGCTTCAGCGACAACAGCAGCAGCTACAAACGAGATGAACATAATTACAGTGCATGACTCGGGCAGAAACTGGAGTGAGGAAGAGGTGGCCGCACTGCTTCAGATCTGGGCCGAAGAAGGGATTCAGCGACAGCTACAGGGCTCAACCAGAAACAAAGACATATTCGTGCAGATTTCGCGCAGGCTTCTTCAGCAGGGAGTGGAAAGGGACTGGAAACAGTGTCGCACCAAGTACAAAAACCTGAAGTACCTCTATCGTTCTCTGCAGAGAGGAAAAGCCGATATCGGAGATCCTCGCCGTGTCATGAGATTTTACGAACAGCTGGATGCCCTTTTGTCCAAGCCTCCTAGAAGTCGACTGAGCTATGCCAAGTTTTCTGACACAAATAATTTACTGAGAAACTCTAGGATGTTTACTCCATCATTTGAGGAGCACTCCATGTGTGGACTTCCACAGGAGGACAATGACATTGTTGCGGTTAGATATGACCAGCCACCCATAGATGAGGCCACTTTGAGATCTCCTGCCATTTCTGCAAGGGTCTTTCAGAACCAAGTCGAGACCGAAGGCATTTTAACAAGACCAGAGGAAGTGTCAAATGTTGAATATGGGATGCCTGAAATGAATGCCACGATTGTGAGGTCAACTGGCAGCCCTCAGATAGAATATGAACAGTATGTCTCCTCTGACTCCATCACAGCTGTTATATACGACGACAGTCATAGGTACAGAAGGATCCCAGGTAATAAAAATTAATTACACCAGTGGTTTTGCATCAGATTTTACATTAGATATCATGTGGTGGCCCAAAGCATGACCAAATTTTTTGTCATAAAAGTAAACTAAAAAAAAAAAAAAAAAAAAGTTAATATATTTTTAAGACAATAATACACTGCATCAATACACTGATTAAATTATTGAATCCATATTTATTGTAGTCTAAGTTACATTTTATTTTAACTGGCAATGTTTTGTTCATGGTTTTTGAAAATGAGGGAATGTTTGAGGATGATGCAACCACAGTCCATGTTGCATTTTCTGACAGACAAATTTGTAAAATGATACAAAGCCTCTGACGTCAGCATCACAAGATATGGGAAGCATTTTTCTCCCTTAAACAAGAAGACCTATTTCTTTTGTTATACTAATTACACAATGTTGCATTTTATTATTTGCACTTAGTATTGTTTCTTCCTCTGCTGGTAGCGACACTATTTTTTGCTCATGGCCCACCGGTTGAGAACCACTTATCCTTTTAAATGAAATGTTTTGTGTTTGTCTCAATGTGTGCATACATTTCCAATGTAGATAGCAGTGACCCATCATGCACAAGTGGAGAGCATGCAGCGGCTACCAAAGGAAGAAAGAGGAAAGCTGCAGATGAAGGTTTTTCATTATTACTCAAATTTGTAATGAGCAGAGTGAGACTCAGGTGTGAGTTAATCTTGTGACTTCAGTTTGACTAATAGAATCAAGACAGGAACAAGAACACATTCATAGGATACATGGACCGCATTTCAAAACAGATGAAAATGATTTAATTTTTATACAATACAACAGTGGCAAACAATCCTGAATCTGAATGTCAAAAGAAAGGGAATCAGGATGGAACTAAGAGCCATTACACTAGAGTAAAAGAAAATATATTGATTACTGAAAATATATTAGGCTAATTATAAAATACAGTCTTCAAATGAACAAAAACTCCAGCTCTGAAGTCCAAGTTACAGGAGAAGAAAAAATAGTAAAGTTTTTTGGGGAAAAAATAGCAAGTTCTGTCCAATCAATAACTTAAACCGTACAAAGTCTGGTAGGTAAAACGATCAATGTCTTGCGCAACGCGCCCTAACTTCAGTGTAGTTTGCAAAGGTTTAGAATGATTGTTTGCTTCTAAATAATAGCAATAGATAAGTCTTTTGTCTTTTAAAGTATGCAGATTGAGATTTTCCCCACGTGGTGAAGATGGCATTACTCTGATTGGCGTTTATGAATCGGCAGAGTGTCGTAACTGGTCGTAACGCGTTGCTCTTGGGAAAAGAAATGAGTCGAGTCTCACTCTGGTCTCACTCCTCCGCGACGCACTTTATATCAGCCTTTCTCTGAAGTCCAAATATACTTCTTGAAACGTTTGCCTGAAACCCAGCGACACAGAATAATCAAGTTTCTAATCATATTTGCAGGAAAAACGAAGCTCAACAACGATGTCGAACACAACAGGTACGTTTGGTTTTATTTGTCTGCTTGATTATTTCTCTCTTCACCATGTTTTACCACAGTGCAATTATGCAGTGAATAAAATACACCCATACGGCGGGAAAAAATACTTCAGCTCTTTTTTTCAAACAGAATTAGTAACATTACTAGAGGTAATATATAAGTATTTTCAGCCAAGCTAAATCAGAATATGGGTCAATGTCAATTCTGTAAAAAGTAAAGTAGACATCTTTTCAAATCTAGTTTAAATCACGTGACAAGTTTTTCCCTAGGCTTGGTCCATTTGTGCTCAACACAATATGTCTTTTCATAATAAGATAAGGTATGTGACATTTAAAAATTAATTAGTCTAACTGAATTAATAAAAAAAATTTAAATTTCTGAAAAAAATTCTTCCATGTGTCGGTTATGCCACACTGCTTTTGATTCGGTGTACTTCCCCCGCCCCCCAAATATTAGTATTACATATAATTATATTAATATAATATTAAATAGATTGACCAACTACGTATTGCAAAAATGTATCATTTTAAAGTCATAGACCCATATGTGCTTGTTCACTATAATTTGCAGTGATTTACATCTCAAAGTCACATACATTGACATCAATGAATGTTTATTGTTGCCTTGGCTTATATTTGTAGAACTGAAACTAGGTCAAAAACTGAACGAGGGTAAGACCAAGCAGATCTTTGAGCTTGTGGATGAGCCGGGTCATGTTCTGGTCCAGTCTAAAGATCAGATCACAGCGGGCAATGCGGTTCGGAAGGATCAGATGGAGGGCAAAGCAGCTATTGCCAACAAGACCACCAGCTGTGTGTTCAAACTTTTACAGGATGCTGGTGAGATTTCCTTTCTGTTGATTTATTTTTATTTAATCTTTGGGCAAGCTGGTTAATTTATTTGCACAAATAATATTCATTCAAAATGATGTCATTTGTGGTTTACCACATAAAATGCTGTAAACAGGCAAGCAAGTAGTGTTGGTCCACAATCACATGATGTTTATTGAATAAAAATTCAGCAATGTTATAGTGCTCAAACAAAGGTTTTTTTTATTAAATCTAGTTGGAGACATTCATGAGGTAGGCCCAAATTCAGTGTTGCAAGAGATCCCTAGAGGGCATTTAATTTTAAAGTAGTTGCCACAACCGCTGCAATTTTAGTGAATTAAAGTTGGTGTGTACACCATGTGCAGCTCCTGGTGAAGGTTTTACTCTGGGGAAATGACTGCCTTGTGACAGCCATGCTTCCTTTAATTAAACTGAATATTACACGCATGCTTGCTGTTTTCAGGCTATTAAGACTGCTGTCCCAGTTTCACTGCGTGAAAGCATTTTGTGTCTTTTGTCTGTCATACCTATACTCTGCACAGTCAGTGTCAGTATATCACTGTAATAATAATAATTCCTTACATTTATATATAGTGCTTTTCTGGGCACTCAAAGCGCTTTACATAGAAGGGGGAATCTCCTCATCCACCACCAGTGTGCAGCCATATTGCGCCAGAACGCCCACCACAAACCAGCTTATTGGTGGAGAGGAGACCGAGTGATTAAGCCAATCAGCAGATATGGGGATGGTTAGGAGGCCATGATGGCCAATGGGCAAATTTGGCCAGGATGCCGGGGTTACACCCCTACTCTTTTTCGAAGGAGATCCTGGGATTTTTAATGACCGCAGAGAGTCGGGACCTCGGTTTAACATCTCATCCGAAAGATGGTGCTTTTTGTCAGTATAGTGTCCCCGTCACTACACTGGGGTGTTAGGACCCACACAGACCACAGGCTGAGCACCCCCTGCTGGCCTCACTAACACCTCTTCCAGCAGCAACCTAGTTTTCCCAGGAGGTCTCCCATCCAGGTACTGACCAGGCTCAACCCTGCTTAGCTTCAGTGGGCAACCAGTCTTGGGCTGCAGGGTGATATGGCTGCTGTACTGCTGCTGTGATATACTCTGCTGGAAAATGCCATTAATATACTAGACAAATAATTTAGCCATTTCTAATAGGATGCACACAATAATGCGAATCATGACTCTACCACTTTCTTTCAGGGTTTAAGACGGCATTTGTCAGGCAGCATTCTGAGACTGCTTTTGTGGCATCTCGATGTGAAATGATACCCATTGAGTGGGTCTGCAGACGGATAGCCACAGGCTCTTTCCTCAAACGCAACCCTGGGGTCAAAGAGGGCTACCGCTTCTCTCCTCTAAAAATGGAGATGTTCTTTAAGGTGAGGTTTTGTTATTTAGAAATAAAGTTGTGGAGAAGGTTTTGTCATCCATAATATTTCAAAGTAATGTCATGCCATTTCCCATATTGATGCCCTCAGTTTCTCTTTCATTGTTCTTTGTTCAGGATGATGCCAATAATGACCCTCAGTGGTCAGAGGAGCAGCTTTTGGCAGCTGGTTTTGAGCTGGCTGGTTTGACTATTGGCCGCTGTGAGGTAGACATCATGAGCAAAAGCACAGTGGCCATTTTTGAAGTCCTGGAGAAGGCTTGGGCCACACAGGACTGCACGTTGGTGGATATGAAAGTAAGAAACCTAAGTGTATTGGGCTAACACTTTTGAAGGTAGTTTCTGTTAGTGTAACTGGTGGTAGTGACATTTGCTACTATTGACCCCTACAGTAAATGTTTAATGGCCATAAACTTTAATTTTAGATTGAATTTGGTGTGAATGTGACCACTAAAGAGATTGTGTTGGCTGATGTGATTGACAACGACTCGTGGAGGCTCTGGCCTGCTGGGGATCGCAGCCAGCAGAAAGACAAACAGGTAAATAACCAAACACTTATACATGTCAGGCATGAAAAGGATTTACACAATTTTTTTACTGGAGTAAAACTAGCAGTTAACAGAGTTTGGTATTAATTCTGAGGAAGCAGATATCCTTCTGTTATGATCATGATCTTTCCAGTAACATGCTGATAACAGAGAATTAGCCAAGCTCTAGTGTGATCTATAGGAGTATGACTTTGTTTAACATGGTGTTCTTTGTGAAGGTGTACCGTGACCTGAAAGAAGTCACTCCTGAGGCCATGCAGATGGTGAAGAGAAACTTTGAGTGGGTTGCAGAGCGAGTCAAGGTACAATGTTTTACAAAATACATTTTTTTTGTTGTGTTTGTTCCATTACATTTCTACACTTCTTGCAATTTCGGGATATATATTCATATTAAAACTGCACAAAGTCAGCATTAAAATTCACCTTTTCTCATTTTTAAATGCATGTTGTTGATCTTATTTTGAGCTATTCATGTGTACATACATATACAAACATGCACAAATGAACAGTTAAATATATCATTTTTTGTTTTCTTCATTTAGTCTGACAAGACAAGACAAAAAACATGAAAACCCATTATAAACGAGGCATTTGTTGCATCCAGTGGGGACATAATTACGGATTATAATGACTTATACTGTCTTTTTACGTGTTGCGTTGCATCGTGCCGTGTAAACAAAACCATGTCTGCATTTGTGATCAGAAATGACAAACAAGCACTAACGTTACTCTACACTGCTCAAAATTCGCGTTTGAATCATCAGTGGCAAATCCTTTAAATGAAAACCTACTTACAGACTGTAAGTCAGAACAGCCGGCGGCCTTGTAACACTCCAAAGAGAAAGGAAAAATTGAAATCGCATCATATGACCCCTTTAATATAGAACTCTGTGACCTTGTGCTATCAGGCTTTCACCCCATTAACCTCTGAACACCTTGATGACCCCACCATCCCTCTTCCTCTAGTAAAGTCTTTCACAACATCTAAGTGCATTTTTCCCAGTTTGAATGAATCTCACCAGCTTTCCTGACTAAAACTTTTCACTTTAGATAGGGTTCCTAATAGATTAAAGAGATGATTGTTGTTGTTTTGCTATGGTCAGTGACACCACAATGCTTCATATCACAAAAATGCTGTTTTTGTGGAGGATCCTAACTGAAACATTGGTGATTGAGAATCTGTTTGTGTGTGTATATAGCTGCTTCTGGAGTCACAGGCAAAAGGAAGGGTTGTAGTTCTAATGGGCTCTACTTCAGATGTGGCTCACTGTGAGAAGATCCGTAAGGCTTGTGGCTCTTATGGCATTCCCTGCCACCTTAGAGTCACCTCTGCCCATAAAGGCCCTGATGAGACACTCCGCATCAAAGCTGAATATGAGGGTATGATCAAACACAACTAACACTAAGAACAGAATGTCCTTTCTGCAGATAAAAAAATAAAAACTACTGTTAATTTTAATGTTTTAAACTTCAATATTTTAATCCAGAACACTGTGTAGAGTAGGTTTATTGCATAATTAAATCTATACATTTTTTTTTTTTCTTCTCAGGTGATGGTGTACCCACCATCTTTGTTGCAGTGGCAGGCAGAAGTAATGGCTTGGGTCCTGTGATGTCAGGAAACACTGCGTATCCGGTTATTAACTGTCCCCCTATTACCCCCGACTGGGGTGCTCAGGACATTTGGTCATCTCTTCGCATGCCTAGTGGTACAGATCAATTTAAATGTCATTAAATCTCTTTAAACATATGATTATCTGTTTGTAATTAGACTACAATGGAGTCAGTCAAAAATACAGTAAAAACAGTAATATTGTGAAATATTACAATTTAAAATAACTGTTCTATTTTAATAGAAAATATAAAAATTAATATTATAATTGAAAACAGTCGGTTAATTTTGTGAAAACTGTGATACATTTTTTCATAATATTTTGATGAATAGAAAGTCTGTTTATTTGAAATGGAAATCTTTGCAATATTGTGAATGTCTTTACTGACTCTTCTGAGAATCCTGAGAGCCTTTTTTTTTCAGTTAACTTTTTTTGAAGAGAATTTTAACAAAGTTAAGCCAAATACAGTTTGAGTTTTAGCAAAAATAAGTAGTAAAAAACCTGGGCCTGTATTCTCTCCGAGAGCTCCTAATTTAGCTTAAAAATGTCTAACTAGGAGTCTTAGCTTAAAAGTGATTCAGGACCAATCTGAGAGCAACTCTGAGCGAGGAAAAGACAAACTTTTATCTTAGTGAGGATGCGGGGCTGACCCCGTTGCTAACTATGACACAGTGAAGACTGTGATTGGTTGGTTGTCCAAGAAGGAAATAAAATAGCGCTTTTAAGAGTAGGGTCTATTCTAAGCCTTCACTTTGAAATTACAGTATTCTTTTTTTTTTTTTTTTTACCATGCTCTCATACTTAACGTATTTGATAGGAAATGAACAGTGACACAATAAGGTTCTGAAAGTGCTTTAATTGTTTGTGTTATCACTTTGCTTATAGAAGGTTGTGATGGACCCAAATCATGACTGCTGCATAGTTGCAATTTTCCAGTTGCCAAATATGTTAATGTAGTGATTACTTCCATTTCTGGCACTATGGCATTTCTGCGCTGTGTCGGAGATGTTAGCGTGCCTCTAATAAGATCGTTCACAATCGTGATCCCTGCACGATCTAATGTGTAGCGTCTTACTAACTCACTGTCATGCATTGTGCAATACATTTCTTCTCCCTCTTAATGTTTCGTCCATCTTCTCCACTACTAAAGAAACTCTTAAGCTTCCTAAAAGTCCTCGTCTGTACTCCTAACAATTTTGGACCTTAAGACTTCTTTTAAGTGTTAAAATGCTTTCTGAATTTTTTCTTTACTAGAATCTTTCCTTTAGTACAATGCTGTTAATGTCATACTTAACGTATTTGATAGGAAATGAACAGTGACACAATAAGGTTCTGAAAGTGCTTTAATTGTTTGTGTTATCACTTTGCTTATAGAAGGTTGTGATGGACCCAAATCATGACTGCTGCATAGTTGCAATTTTCCAGTTGCCAAATATGTTAATGTAGTGATTACTTCCATTTCTGGCACTATGGCATTTCTGCGCTGTGTCGGAGATGTTAGCGTGCCTCTAATAAGATCGTTCACAATCATGATCCCTGCACGATCTAATGTGTAGCGTCTTACTAACTCACTGTCATGCATTGTGCAATACATTTCTTCTCCCTCTTAATGTTTCGTCCATCTTCTCCACTACTAAAGAAACTCTTAAGCTTCCTAAAAGTCCTCGTCTGTACTCCTAACAATTTTGGACCTTAAGACTTCTTTTAAGTGTTAAGATGCTTTCTGAATTTTTTCTTTACTAGAATCTTTCCTTTAGTTTTAAGAGGAAACGCCCACATTTCTAAGAATTTTCTTAGAATTTTGTTACTAGGAGCAACTCTTCGCACTAAGATTTTTCATGAATTCGGGCCCTGGTATAACTTAGCCATACATTTTTCTCGCCATGAAAATAGCCACAGAACCTCGCATGGCATTAAACACAAACAAACAAACTGACCCTTGTGAGCAATTTAATGGGTTTTTCTATTTTTATTTGTATTATAATAATAATAATATTATTATTATTATTGTTGTTGTTGGTAAATTTTACTGACCCCAAACATTTGAACGATACTGTACGGTGCAGTAAAACGAAACATTCTGTCATTCTTACTCTTTTAGGTCTGGGTTGCTCCACGGTTCTTTCTCCAGAAGCTGCTGCTCAGTTCGCAGCTCAGATCCTTGGTCTAAATGACCATTTGGTTTGGGCCAGACTTCGAGCATCCATGCTGAACACCTGGGTCTCCCTGAAGCAGGCTGACAAGAAGCTGCAAGAGTGCAGCCTGTAATAAACCAGCCTTTTCATTCCCTTCAACCACTTTATACATTTCTGCTTACATTTTTGTGTACCCACCTGTCATTGCCTTTGAACAAACTTATGTGAAATGCCGACTTAGAGCTTATTTGCAATAATACCATTTCAGTTGTACATTACATCAATAAACATTCCTCAGTTACATTTGTCTTGGTGGTGGTTGTACTCAGCATAAATGAAAACATAATAAAATTAAATGTCTTAAATCATATGTGACCCTGGACCAAAAAAACAGTCATAAGTAGCACCCATAGGCTATATTTGTAGCAAAAAATCATTAGGATATTACATTTACATTTAGCAGACGCTTTTATCCAAAGCGACTTACAAATGAGGACAATAAAAGAGCAACAATATATAAGTGCAAATGACAAGTCTCGGTTAGCCTAACGCAGTACACGTAGCAAGGTATATATGTATATATATATTACACGCGCGCACACACAAAGAAAAACAAGTAGATAGAACAGAAAAAAATAGCTAGTGTTTGAAAAAAAAAAGAAATATAGTTTAATTAAAATAGAATAGAAAGTGCTAGAGTAATAAATAATGAATGTTCCATGCTATTTTGTCAATTTCCTACAGTAAATATATCAAAACTTAATACATTTACATTTAGCAGACGCTTTTATCCAAAGCGACTTACAAATGAGGACAATAAAAGAGCAACAATATATAAGTGCAAATGACAAGTCTCGGTTAGCCTAACGCAGTACACGTAGCAAGGTATATATGTATATTACACGCGCGCACACACAAAGAAAAACAAGTAGATAGAACAGAAAAAAATAGCTAGTGTTTGAAAAAAAAAAGAAATATAGTTTAATTAAAATAGAATAGAAAGTGCTAGAGTAATAAATAATGAATGTTCCATGCTATTTTGTCAATTTCCTACAGTAAATATATCAAAACTTAATTTTTGATTAGTAATATCCATTGTTAAGAACTTCATTTGGACAACTTTAAAGGCGATTTTCTCAATATTTCGATTTTTTGCACCCTGAGATTCCAGTTGTTCAAATAGTTGTATCTCGGCCAAATATCGTCCTACCCTAACACACCACACATCAATGGAAAGCTTATTAAGGTTTCAAACGATATATAAATCTCAATTTTAAAAAATTGTGGTCCAGGATCACATGTGACAATGTATAATACACTTATGTAATTATGTACACAGTCATATATATATATATATATATATATACACATGTATAAAACACATTATGTATCCTATATCCAAGATTCACAGGAAGTGTGCGTGTTATATGAAACCGTGCGAACCCTCGTGGAAAAAATCCTCTGTACAATGCGTCTCCTCCACAGAGTATGATTGACGGATAACTGCGGCGGGAAAGACGGAACAGCTCAAAGACTTTGTTTGAACAGCTCCATGAAACGTACGTGTGTCCTCTGCTTGCAAGGTAAAGCTACACTAAACGCTTAGTGAGCAGCGCCATCTGATGCCGAGTTCACACTGCACGAGACGTCGCATCACTGTTGGCTTCACACTGTGACAGATGGGAAGGTGCTATACCAACCCATAGCTGGGTTCTTTTTAACCCAACATTTTTTAGTGAGTACAAGTAGAGGAATGAGTACCCCCTTCTGGCCGGACTAAAACAAGCTCCAGCAGCAAGCTAGTTTTTCACAAAGGGTCTCCCACCAGTGTACCGACCAGGCTCTGGCCTGCCTTGCTTTAGTGAAGAACCAGAATCTGTCTACTGCATGCAACAGCTGTATTTTTGTTCTGAGCCTTAATGAAGCTGCTAGAATAGAGGGTGCCGCCTTGAAATGATAAGATTCTATCTGATATTTTTCTCAAAATTGAGTTATTCACATATTCTTAATCTGTGACAACTTTACATTATGTGAAGTTGTGCACATTTTAGGACTTTTTATTTAGCAAACAAAAAGGTTCTATCTACAAAGTCGAACTCTAACTTCTATAAGGTTCTATATGTGAGCCAATCAATACTTTGAATGCACACAAGCGCACCAATCAGGAGCAACTTTCTTTGTCATGTCGATGTCGCCAGACTGCTCCGTGAAAGCAGGAAAGATTAAACGTGAAATATTTTATTTGTAAAACAATTTTAGAACACACACATATATATATATATATATATATATATAGTCAGTGAAAAATTTTTCAATGTTTATTAAGGGTGTAGGGTCGCTAGCGACCTGAGGTAGGCTACGTAATATTGTTGTGCAGAAAAAATATACTCACACTAATTAAACGTCTGATGACTCAGTATGTGCAATTCACCTTTTTTCCTCAAAGTGTCACTGCTTGATACACAATGATGACGTGCTTTCATTTGTAATTATCGCAGGCATAAAACAAATAATATCATCTGCAAAAATTGTACTGGCTTGAACGCCTTTACTGCAGAGCAATTACTGTATGCAGTGAAATATAAGTGTCACTGTCATTTGATGGTGGATGTCGTGAATAGCGATCAAAATGTTTTGAAGAACGAGTTTTGATCGAATATGTTTGAGATCGCGATATGAGCCAGATGCCGAATGTACTGGGGAAATGGAAATAACCCCTTACAAGTTTTAAAAAAATGCTTTATTTTATTTTTTTGTAATTGTTATTAAAATATCAGGAGAGTTTTACACTTGCAGCAGATAGAGATCTTAGATAGCCTTGGTCCGGGTCGCTAAAAACCTGAATATGTATACGATTGGCGAAACATTCATGCATTTAAGTGAAGCATTGTTTGTTTTCTTGCAGTTTAAAGTCTGAAAATGTCTTACATTTTACAATATTAAGCCTTAAAGCCAAATAGTCAGCAAATCTAATTGATGGGGTCTTAATTACAACAATAATAGTTAGCAGGTTATCTCAGACGTACTGATCTCTAGAGAGAAAGCAATTTTACCTGTCCCTCTTTCTGTGGAATAAAGTCCTGCTCAGAGGTATTACAGTAGCTACTGTTGTGAAATTTTACTCAAAAATATTATGTATGGTAATAATTACAATCAATATGGTGATTGTTTTAATGATTATTTCAATATTAGAAGTCTTACAGTAATATAGGCTGTGAGTCTTAGGTGCCCCCTACTGGGCAAGTATGGTGCTTTCCATTGGGCAGTGCCAACCCAGCAAGCAATTTTGCGTTTAAAAGACGTCCATAGCCTAGACGTCTAGGCTAAAACGAGGCTAAATTTGGGCTGTCAGTGAAAATCTAATAGACCTAACCATAGCCCAAGAATAGACTAGTCATCAAATAGACGGCTATTAAACGACTACATATATATACGTCTAATAGACAACAAAATGGCAATCCATCCATACAGCTTTTATTAAGAAAAATAAAATTTTTGACAACTTAAGACAATACAAAATGATAAAAATACAAAATAATTAATGACAAAATAAAATGTTATAAATACAATACACTTAAATATAAATATTATGATAAAAAAATCTGGAGTTTTTAACAACTTAAGATAATAAAAATATAAAAATGAAATAAAATATTTTAAATAACTTCAGATATTTAAAAGAAGAAAAAATCTAATACAAATCAAGAGCATGTTATCACACTTAACATTAAAACATTACGGATAAATGACAACATAAAAAAAAAAGATGAACCCTTTTGGTTTACTTTTAACAAATAAAACAACCAACAGTGAACTTAAAGGAAATTATTAATTATTGGTTTTATTTCTTGTTTAAAATGCCTCCCAACTGCATTCCTCAAGTCCAACTCTGTTGCTGCCGGGGAAGTTGGTCATCACAGCATCTGCCAAATAAGAACCAAGAAAAGCTTGACATCATTTTTTACTTTAATTGCACTAATTGTGACAGAGAGTCATTCTCATTAGCTTGGATGCCAACTAAAAACAAAAATGAGATATATTGTGTATCACCATTCAGTGTGTTAAAAAAGAGAGAAGCTCTCTGGTAAATGTTGTGTTTTTATACACGTACCTCTGATGACCGAGAACAGTGCAGTCTTTTCAAATGCCTCTTTCTGCAGCGGACCACCCCCCTTCATGTTGAATTTGGACATGAGGGAAT
>NW_015505723.1:19159-19546 GCF_001515645.1 Sinocyclocheilus grahami | reverse complement strand
TTCCTCAAGTCCAACTCTGTTGCTGCCGGGAAGTTGGTCATCACAGCATCTGCCAAATAAGAAAGAAGAAAAAAAGCACAAGAAAAGCTTGACATAATTTTTTACTTTAATTGCACTAATTGTGACAGAGAGTCATTCTCATTAGCTTGGATGCCAACTAAAAACAAAAATGAGATATATTGTGTATCACCATTCAGTGTGTTAAAAAAGAGAGAAGCTCTCTGGTAAATGTTGTGTTTTTATACACGTACCTCTGATGACCGAGAACAGTGCAGTCTTTTCAAATGCCTCTTTCTGCAGCGGACCACCCCCCTTCATGTTGAATTTGGACATGAGGGAATTTTTTTTTAAACCATAAAATATAATACAGATTGAGGTGGTTAACAA
>NW_015505723.1:5231-18935 GCF_001515645.1 Sinocyclocheilus grahami | reverse complement strand
TAAACACTGATACCCATTGACCTGCAAGTTTTCCATCACTAACCCTTTAAAACTCTTTATTCCAGCAGTTTAAGTTTTTCCCTATTAGTGCCCCCCACAATCTGTCTCTGCCTCCAAAATAGTCTGGCACAACTGACTTCATAACAACACAGTGATAACTGCTGTAAAGTAGCCCAGTACACACATTAACCTCAAATGTACATGGAATAATAAATTCACCCCCTACCGTTTTATTACATTATGTTTTCTGTTTGTACTGTTTAGGTTACTGTTTAATGCTGCATTGCACATCTGAGCTAGTTGCACTTATTATTTGTATTCTTAAGCTATCAATCTTAAGAATACAAACTATCAATCTGCAAGTTTCAAAATAAATCTTATTGTAACGTTACTTGTACAATGACAAAGATAACTATTAAAAAAACTATTCAATTAGCTCATGCTCTCTCTGTATCTAACAAGCCATTGTTCAGTAATAAATTCAATATAATTATTAAAATAAATGATGGACTTTGTCAAAGATGAGCGCTTTAGTGAGGAAATGTTGTTTTTGGATAGGTTTTTTTTTTTTTTTTTACCATTGGTCCGGATCTTTTCCAGATGTTGAAACTCCTCCTCAGTTTCTCCAATTCTTCTGAGTGTGTTCACTGTATAAATTAATATGGATTTTTCTTTGTCAAAGCTGTGTTTGTTCTGTTGTTTGCTCTTTGCTCTTCTTGCACTGTTTTAAAATCGATTGAGTTTGTAAACACATACAAATGATAAAACATTTACTCTATTAAATTTTGCAATTAATCCTCTGAACACATGCATGCTGAACCGTGGGCCTAGTCACGGATCACTATCGACTAAGATCTGCTCCCTTCACGAAAATGTAACGGTTCCTAAACATGAGAACAAATAATATAGATAATGATCATACAGTGGGTAAGGAAAGTATACAGACCCCCTTAAAACCAAGTAGGAATGGGAATTGTAATTGCATTTTTATTTATAAAATGAAAGACAGCCGAATATCAATAATATCATATAATGTGTATGAATGTAACATAACAACTTGTGGAATGCATGACATCATATTATCAAATGCAAGAAAACTTTTGAAACATTTAAATTAGCATTATTTTTGGCATAATAAATAATGCTATATTTAATAATGCTGTAAAATAATTAAATAAAATATAAAATAATGCTATATGATTCAAAAGTTTACTTGCATTTGATAAGAAGCTGCGTGGGCGAAAATGACATGTAAACAATTTTAAGGCTATTTTAAGGCTATGCTCATCGCTGGTCTGGTTACTGGTACAGGGCTATAGCCAAGCCGTTAAAATTAGACCACACATTGCCTCGATTTCGCTGGGTGGGCTAAAAGCGGACTACACGTAGCCCGTCTAATTTAGAGCGAAATCGTGGCTACATATAGACCATGTCATAAACTGACACTTATATCTTTGTAGATATTATTGACACTGCGAACATGATGGGATATCAACCATCTCATGCGCTGCCTGACCAAAAACTACAGTGAATCAGGTTTGACTATAAGTGGGCTACAGATAGCCGCTCTGACTACGAGCTAAATCGTGGCTAAAGTATTGAACATGTCAAAGAAATGAAACCAAACACCTTGTAAACGCTGTTACTTTGCTTACATGATGGAATATCATACATCTCACAAGTTATTTTGCCAAAAAACGACATGAAACCAAATTCAAGGTTATTTGGGCTAGATGTGGGTTACACATAGCCGGACTATATACTTAACAGAGACGTTGAAATGACGGCTATTGCTTGCTGGGTATGTAAATGATTTACAGATGTGTAAATAATCATATTTGTCATGTAAATAAATGACACTGGTTGAAAATTTGTCACATGAAATATCTCTCTTTTTTTTAAATAGATAAATATAGATAAATAGAATGGTTTCATTTTAAAAAAGGCAAATTCTTAAGCCCCGTTCACACCAGGAATGATATTGTCTGTTTATTCTCAAACTCGTTACAGCAGGATGGATTCTGATTGGCTGTCAAATTATTTTTTTATATTGTTCATCAGCTGGAAAAACAAATCATTTTGAAAGTGATTCCAAGGATATCGTTTCTCTTTGTCTTTATCGTTATAGTTGTGGTGTGGACTCTGCTATTCTTTAATATTGAGAACGATTTTTAGAACTATATCTTTATCGTTATCTTTATATTTATCGTCCTTGGTGTGAACGGGCCTTTAGAGTTACTTTAACTACAACAGAGAAAAGAAAGGATTCACAGTCACAGATTCATTACTAACAACAGCTGGGGTATTGTGTAACTTGCTGGGGCCCCAGAATCATGAAAGGCCTGTCCTTTTGTAGACTCAAACACTGAGTGTACAGACTACACACAGGAGGGGCAAACTCCCTTTTTAGATTCAGTGTGTGTGCTTATAGGACAAATGTCCATTCCTGATGTGCAGGAGGTCCGCATTAATTTGTCCCTTTTTAACGAGTTTGTTTGTTTGTTTAATCAACCCATGCTACTGAATTTTTAAAGTAGAATTTTTGAAGTATTAATTGCACCCAGTGTTAAAAAGTGTAATAAAGTTTACACTTACAAACCTCTCAGACTGAAAATGGAGCAGCACGTATTAGGCCTGTAGTACATTTCACAACATCTCTTTAGAGAATAAGAGGAAGAGAGCAAAACAAGGGTGTCTTATTACCTCCCCAAATTTCTCAACTACTTATTCATTCAATGTATATGAAAAAACATAAAGAACAGTCAATTTCTATAAATACATGTATGATTAAAGCTGCAGAAAGAAAATATGAACCGTTTGAAAAACCTCCAGAGCAAATGTAGACATGTCAGGCAGAACTGTGATGTTGCCCATGTGTTTGTAATAACTTGTTCTTATCTTTAAACTTTTACTTTGATAAATGTGTTTCCAAAGGGTTCTGTTCTCCAACTTCGTGGAATCTGGAGTGCCTTATGTAATATGTAATATCTCTGTACTCCTCCCCTCCAGTATTTACATTTCCCAGTTCTGTACAAAAGTACTTGCATAAATACAGACCACTGAGTGCAAATAAGACACAGGGAACCTGTCATTTCCTCTACCACAATGATCCTGCACTTGATCTATGACAGCTTTGATTTTAAAAGCTGGATCATTTTGATTTTTGTATTTCTGCTCCTTGCTGATATTATCAAAAATAGGAATCCTTCCAATTTCCCTCCAGGACCATGGCCTCTGCCATTCCTGGGAACTGTCTTCACTAAGATGGATTTTAGGACCATGAATAAGGTGGGAGCTAAAGTCATATGTTTTTTGTTTTTTTTGCGTGTCTATTAGTTTATTATCAAATCTTTCAGCTTTTAGAGATGGTTTAATTTATTGTCCTGTTTCTGGACTGGAAAATATTTGAAGTATTAAAGTTGCTAATTGATATAAACAAATTTAAATAAATATTTTAAATTTCAGTTGGCTGAAGTCTACGGGAACATATTCAGCTTAAGAGTGGGCAGTGAGAAAATGGTAGTCGTGTCGGGATATAAAATGGTAAAGGAAGCCCTCGTTACTCAGAATGACAGTTTTGTTGAACGTCCAAATGTCCCTCTGTTTCACAAAGTTTATAAGGGAACTGGTATGTACACTAACCACAATGACCTTTATGGCTAAAATTAAACCAATTTTATTCTCAAATGGAGCTGGTGATTTTTTACTGATAATCAAGTTTAATCTTTATGGCATTATGTAGGTTTAGCAATGAGTAATGGATACCGGTGGCGGACACATAGGAAGTTTGGTGGCCTCCATTTGCGGATGTTTGGAGAGGAGAAGAAAATCCTTGAGCACAGCATCCAGCAAGAGTCTGTCTATCTTTGTGATGCCTTTAAGACAGAAAAGGGTAAGGTGTAAATCTCTCACTAACTGGAGAATATTAGTTCATTGGGGCAAAGAAGAATGAAAACAGTTTGCAAATTAAGAAATATCCATGGTTTCTCCCAAACAGGACCTTTCAACCCTATGACCATCTTAAATGGTGCTGTCTCAAATATTGTTGCCTGTTTGACATTTGGACAACGCTTTGACTATCATGATGAATATTATCAAAGAATCTTGCGTCTTGACAATGAATGTGTTCAATTAGCAGGCTCTCCTAGAGCACAGGTACTGATTCATAACAGCATCCTTAGACACTACTTTCATAACCTGTTAGTTAATTATGATTAAAAATCTGTATTAACCATTAACTAGCCTATGTCATCTTTTCCAGCTATATAATGTCTGTCCTTGGCTCCTGGAATACTTACCTGGCCCCCATCAGACTATGTTTTCAAACTATAAGCAAATAACAGACTTCCTGAGAGGAGAGATCATTAAACACAAAGAGAACTGGGACCCTTCAAACCCACGTGACTTTATAGACAACTACCTGACTGAGATGGAAAAGGTACAGTAAGTGAAGGTGGAATTTTCTTTTTGAAATTGAATTTTGAATAATTCAGTACTTTCTTTTTTATTTTTCACAGAAAAGGAGTGACCCTGAGGCTGGTTTTAACATAGAAGGGTTAGTGATATCTTGCTTAGACATGATTGAGGCCGGGACAGAGACCTCTGCTTCTACATTACGCTGGGGTCTGCTTTTTATGATCAAATATCCAGAAATACAGAGTGAGACTGGTTTTAATTAAAAAAATAAAATAAAGATCTACATATTATCACCACATTGTCACCACTTAATGACTAACTTGTGTTTCCCATTCAGAAAAGGTGCAGGCAGAGATAGACAGGGTTATTGGACAGTCACGTCAACCCTGTTTGGCTGACAGAGTTGATATGCCCTACACTGAGGCTGTTATCCATGAAATGCAAAGATTTGGGGATGTTGTTCCACTGGGATTCCCTAAACAATCTGCTAAAGACACAACACTAGGAGGATTCTTCATTCCTAAGGTAGGAGTTCTATTCTATTCTATTCTATTCTATTCTATTCTATTCTATTCTATTCTATTCTATTCTATTCTATTCTATTCTATTCTATTCTATTCTATTCTATTCTATTCTATTCTATTCTATTCTATTCTATTCTATTCTAAAGACTATTAGTCATTGTTGATTGCTGCACAAATCAGTAGTTTTGATTCTTTCTTTTTTAGGGCACCTCTATTTCAACAAACCTGTCTTCAGTCCTGCATGATCCGAATGAATGGGAGACACCAGACACCTTTAACCCAGGACACTTCCTGAATGAAAATGGCCAGTTTCGGAAAAGAGATGCTTTTCTGCCTTTTTCAGCAGGTAATGTTTTATAAACATTCACATATAACATCTCAGTGTGTGATTTGCTTGTAATTATCTTTTTGTGGACAAGTACAGAAGAACAAAACTAGCACACACTTTTGAAACTTGATGTACCTAACTACCTGTTAAGTGAATTAACAGGGCAGTATGCTTTTATAAATGAATGAAAAACTAACAAGTGGAATAATGTATAATTTAATCAGTGTCATTTTTTCTGACACCAAAAACAATGAGTGGTTTCTGCTCACAGGTAAGCGAGCGTGTTTGGGAGAGCAGCTGGCCCGTCAGGTGATCTTCCTGTTCTTCACCTCACTGCTGCAGCAATTCACCGTCACCAAATGTCCAGGAGAGGAACCCAGTTTGGAGGGAGAGATATGGTTCACATATGTTCCTTCTCCATACCGTATGTGTGTGTCCTCACGTTAGAACAATACAAAGTCAGTAAGATTAGATATAAAGTATGCTTTCTGATATGTGTTTCTGGATGATTATCATTTCCACCTTTTTCAAAACGCAATATTGTTGCAATGTTGTAAACATGAGTTTTATGTATTAATGTAAATGTATCAGTACATGTATGAATGATTTTGATGTACAAAATGCACATGTATTAATACCTGTATTAATGCACTATGTAAATGATTTACAGATCAGCAATCATATTTGTCATGTAAATAAATTACACTAGTAGAAAATTTGTCACAAGAAATCTCTTTTTTTTTAAATAGATAAATATAGATACTCACAGGTAAGCGAGCGTGTTTGGGAGAGCAGCTGGCCCGTCAGGTGATCTTCCTGTTCTTCACCTCACTGCTGCAGCAATTCACCGTCACCAAATGTCCAGGAGAGGAACCCAGTTTGGAGGGAGAGATATGGTTCACATATGTTCCTTCTCCATACCGTATGTGTGTGTCCTCACGTTAGAACAATACAAAGTCAGTAAGATTAGATATAAAGTATGCTTTCTGATATGTGTTTCTGGATGATTATCATTTCCACCTTTTTCAAAACGCAATATTGTTGCAATGTTGTAAACATGAGTTTTATGTATTAATGTAAATGTATCAGTACATGTATGAATGATTTTGATGTACAAAATGCACATGTATTAATACCTGTATTAATGCACTATGTAAATGATTTACAGATCAGCAATCATATTTGTCATGTAAATAAATTACACTAGTAGAAAATTTGTCACAAGAAATCTCTTTTTTTTTTAAATAGATAAATAGAACTGTTTCATTTTAAAAAGGCAAATTCTTAGAGTTACTTTAACTATAACAGAGTAAAGAAAGGATTCACAGTCACAGATTCATTACTAACAACAGCTGGGGTATAGTGTAACTTGCTGGGGCCCCAGAATCATGAAAGGCCTGTCCTTTTGTAGTCTCAAACAGTGTACAGTGTACAGACTACACATAGCAGGGACAAAATCCCTTTTTAGATTCAGTGTGTGTGCTTATAGGACAAATGTCCCTCTCTGATATGCATGAGGTCTGCATTCACTTGTACCTTTTTAATGGGTTTATTTGATCAATCAACACTTGCTACTGAATAAAAAAATAAATAGTGTAGAACCGATTTCCGCTCAAAAATTGCTAGTACATTTCACAAATAATTACAAAGAAATGGCAAGTAACACATTTAATTAAACGTGTAAGAAGAAAGACTGAAATAGTGTTTTCAGACTTTTTCTACTCCCTTTATTTAAAAATATTTTCTTACAGTGCATTAATTGTCCCCAGTGTTAAAAAGTGTGATAAAGTTTACATTTACAAACCTCTCAGACTGCAAATGGAGCAGCACGTATTAGGCCTATAGTACAGTTCACAACATAATACAATAAGAGGAAGAGAGCAAAACAAGGTGTCTTATTACCTCCCCAACACCACTAGACTACTTACTCATTTAGGAACAAAGACCCTATGGAGGAAAGTGTCCATAAGCATTCATACATTACTCACATTTATATTGTGTTGTAGCTGTAGTGTTATACTGTTATGCATTAAGAAACATGTTGTCCAACTTAAACACTTTAGCATTGTCACGATTGCACAGATGTTCTTATCTGCTGTCTGCATAGCGTGCATATGGCTTATCTCTTCAGTCTCATGTAGTTCAACTGTGTAGTTCAGTCATTATTTATGACCTGTTCCTGGTACAGATTCTTTCAGAATGTAGAAGGTTCACACAGAGGCTGAATTGGGGCTCTGTTTTTGTTGGAAACTATAGCATGAACTCACCTCGGTCACTGTGCCCCCTCACCTCTGGTGCCGTCTCCGTCGTGGGTGCCCTGATTTTAGTCGGTGAGGCAAGGTACTGCCCTGGGAAGGTTTCCCAGGCTGTTAAATACACAGATTAAAAGCGAAATATTTTCATTTCGGTTCGTTCTTAGCAAAAAAAAGTTTTTTTTGTCGTTCAGGTTATGCAGAGCGAAATCAGAACGGTGCTGCATTTAGAAAGAATTCTTATTAACTTTGCTATTATTCTTGAATTTTCAAACTGGTAACACTTTGCACTTTCGAATTATGCCTTTACTGTATGACCAAAAATTACGGAGTAGTGTATTTTATGTTTCAGCTGTTTGATCGCGCCGGCGCCTCACGCGCACTCTAAGCTACTGCATTCATTGAAAACAGCGCATCCGTTCACCGTGCTGTTCGGCGTGAGACCAGCTCCACTGTGGCATATTTTTGCTCATTACGATATTTTTCCGTCGATACTGGAACGCACGTGAACTACAAAGCCTATTTTACTTAATAAGGCTAATAGTTGAGCTTCAGCTACATCACGAATATGGACACATTTGGATTTGTGCCTGAGAGAAGTAAGCCCAACTTTAATTACGTTTCTTTATAAATTAATTTGTTTTGGCATGTTTATTGCTAAGCATATATTATTATTATATAATGCAATTATATTTATCCATCAGAATTATATATATTTTCATCAATTACTAGGCCTACATTCTTTTTTCAGAAATGGAAGTAACTTAAAATGTTATTGTGTGTTTGTAGTAATTGTAGTATTTTTTATCTATAGGCCTATACAGCAAAACTACAGAGCTTCCAGTAGGTTATTTTACGGAGCTGGAAACACTGGAATCTCCGACCGCATGCAATCTTTGACGAACACCCAATTCATATTTCAAACTAGACTATATGTTATTAAATTGTACATAGGCTATATATCAGATTATTTTATTTATTTATGTTTCATGTTTGTGTTTAACCCGTTTTTCCCCCGTTGCATCTGAAAATTACTTTCAGAAACATTTTTTTTTCAAAGCCGTGAATGTGTACTTTCTCACACACACCCTATTCACAACAGCCTGGCTAAAATAAGTCGGTTTACTTCAGAGGAGTCGGCTGCCCATAGAATCAGCCATGATTTTATATTCCCTATATGAGTGCCTGGATTTGAAAAGCTTTTTGTTTTTGATTTGTTTACTGCTGCTGCTTATAGATTTGATCAGACATAAAAATCCAGCAAATTTTCCACCAGGACTCTGGCCGCTACCCATCCTAGGAAATGTCTTCACTGATGTTATCTATAAAACTGTAGACCAGGTGAGGCACTCATTACATTTACATTTACATTTAGTCATTTAGCAGACGCTTTTATCCAAAGCAACTTACAAATGAGGACAATAAAAGTCCAAACTAACAAAAGAGCAACAACATATAAGTGCAAACGACAAGTCTCGGTTAGCCTAATGCAGTACACTTAGCAAGGTGTATATATATATATATATACTGTATATATATATATATACATATTATACACACATATACACACACATATAAACATACACACACACACACACACAAAGAAAAACAAGTAGATATAATAGAAAAAATTGAACGCTAGTGTTTTTTTGTTTTGTTTTGTTTTTAAATAAAAAAAAGGTAAATATAGATAAAGTAGAATTAAAATAGAATAGAAAGTGCTAGGGTTCAAATAAAGGTGGAACAGATGTGTTTTTAGCCAATTCTTGAAGATGGCTAAGAACTCAGCTGCTTGGATTGATTTGGGCAGGTCATTCCACCATGAGGGAACATTTAATGAAAAAGTCTGTGAAAGTGATTTTTTGCCTCTTTGAGATGGCACAATAATATGCCGTTCACTTGCAGAACCGCAAGCTTCTAGAGGGCACATAACTCTGAAGTAATGAATTTAGGTAAAGGAGTGTAGAGCCAGTGGTTTGTAGGTAAACATTAATGCCTTGAATTTAATGCGAGCATCTACTGGTAACCAGTGCAAATTGATGAACAGACGTGTGACATATGTTCTTTTCGGTTTAATCTTTAAAGATTTAAAAAATTTAAAGATTAATCTTGCAGCGGCATTTTGGAATTCACTCATGAATTTATTACACCACTGAAATAATTACTCATTTAATATACAATATAACAATAATATAATTTTTTATATATTAATATATATTTTTAAATTAAGTAAATATAGAATGCCATGATTTTTAGTTGTTGTTGTATTTTCATATGTGCTACTTGATTAGTAATTTAATTAATTTACTTTTTATTTTTTCCAGCTGATTGAAAAGTATGGGAACATCTTCAGTGTCAGAAATGGAAGTGATAAAATAGTGTATGTGTCCGGGTTTAAAATGGTGAAGGATGTTTTGATCACTCAAGGGGAAACCTTCACTGACTGCCCTGTTTCTCCTTTATTTGACACTTTATGAAGGCAGAGGTAAGTGACTGTAATAAGGCGAACAAAGGAAACTCAAAATGTTCGTTTACAAAACAGCTGCTGCATATATGGAATGAAAGTAGCAGGACAATTGGTGTTTATTGCTATAAAGTATATAGCTTAATTGCAGATAAGCAAAGTGTTCTTGCTCAAGAGGTGCAAATTATTGATGCAAATAAATTTGAGTATAGAACAAAATCATCCTTACTGATTGTACAGCAGGTCTAAACACAATTTTCTTCCATTGTCTTTGACGCCGACCCCTGACCGAGAGAGGATTGTCCTTTAACAATGGCTACTCATGGAGGAAACAACAGCAGTTTTCCATGAGTCACCTGAAAAACTTTGGAGAGGGGAGGAAGACTCTAGAAAAACATATTAATTGAGAGTGCTACTTCCTGTGTGGAGCCTTTAAAGAAGAGCAGGGTAAGAACCCATCTACAGTTTTTTATTGAATCTATGTTCCATGAGGAACCTTTAACATCCATGGAACACTTCCAATGCATAAAAGGTCTTTTTATACTGGAAAACGGTTCTTTAGATTATTGAAATGTACTTTAATCTAATAACAACATTGTTCTTTTGAGAACTGTTCACTGCACGGTTCTTTGGGGAAGCCAAAACTGTTCTTCCAAGGCAGGGCTGTCCAAACTCGGTCCTGGAGGGCCGGTGTCCTGCAGAGTTTAGCTCCAACCCTAATTAAACACACCTGAACCAGCTAATCAAGCTCTTACTAGGCATAGAAACTTCCAGTCAGGTGTGTTGAGGCAATTTGGAGCTAAACTCTGCAGGACACCGGCCCTCCAGGACCGAATTTGGACAGCCCTGCTCTAAGGCAACACCGTGAAAACCCCTTTTTGGAATCTTTGTTTTAAGAGTGTAATCACACTTTAATATGCAGAACAGTTTTCACTAGCCTACAGTATATCATTTCAAAAAACTTTTCTTAAGCATCTTATACCAAAATATTCAGCAAATATTCATGATTCTGTCATAGTTTTTACCTCGTCACGCAGGCTGCCCATTTAACCTTCTGGTCAAACAACGCAGTGGCTAATGTTATTGGTAGCCCGTTGTTCGGCCATCGATATGAGTATGATGATGTTGATTTCCAGAAGCTTCTACAAATGAGCGCAGAGTCAGTGTTTCTTACAGGATCTGTGTGGAACCAGGTAGCGTCCATTGAAAATACAACATTTAAAAGAGCACTTAAATACTTTCACATATTATAACACTTGTGTTGAGTGAATGATTTTGTTAAAATATAGGTGTACAAAACATCAAAGCTTGAAGCACAGTATTACCATGGAGATTACTCATAATTTTAACAAAGCTTTCAAGGTTGTTGTTTTTTTAAAGCTATATGATGCCTTCCCAGGTATAATGAAATGGTTGCCAGGACCTCATCAGACAATAATCTCAAACTATCAGGAGTTAGCAAACTTCCTGAAAGAAAAGGTTGAGCAGCACAGACAAGACTGGGACAGCAACAATCCCAGAGATGATATCGATGCCTAGAAACAGAGAAGGTAAAACATAGTAACATAATTTGGAGCTCTGCATCAACAGCAGATGATGTACCCAAGAATATTACTGAATTGATTGGATTCTTGATTCATGTCCTTGTGCTTAATTTGGAGCCTTAGAGGAAGAATGACACCAAGGCAGGGTTTAACATTGACAGTCTGGTGTGGTGCACAGTAGACTTGTTTGAGGGCGGAACTGAAACAACGACCAACACACTCCGATGGGCTCTGTTTTACATTATCAAGTACCCTGATATTCAAGGTACAATAATATTATGTACTTAAGTAACACCAACAGACAAAACAGCTTTACTAGTTATTGTGCACTGTTGTATCTTGACAATGTTCTCAAAATGTTTCCTTAACTAGAGAAGGTCAGAGCAGAGATTGACCAGGTGATTGGCTCCCGTCCACCTACTATGTTCGATAAGGCAAACATGCATTACACCAATGCTTTTATTCATGAGGTTCTTAGAAAAGCAAACCTTGTGCCTCTAAATATGGCTAGAACTGCAAGAAAGAACACAACTCTGGTAGGCTATTTTATACCAAAGTTAAAAGAAGAATATTGTGTTTATTGTTTTAAATTTTTCTATTATTTTTCTTTTATATTACATTTTTATTGTAAATATTATACATATAAAATAATACTAATATATTTGATTAGTTTTGAATAACACTTTATGACCACTTTCTGTACTGTACTAAGGGGACTGTGATGATCACTAATCTGACATCAGTGCTGTATGACAAACATGAATGGGAAACACCAGACACTTTTAACCCTGGACATTTTCTAGATTCTGAAGGCCAGTTCTGCAGGAGAAATGCCTTCTTTGCCTTCTCAGCAGGTACAGTTCATCCATTGCCTAATTCTGCTGTACCTTAATCCATTTGAAACCATACCTGTAAAACAAATGACGGCAAAATATGTATTTCAGACAAGTAATTCAACTGTGATGGATTGACAGGCAAAAGGCAGTGTCCGGGAGAGCACCTGGCTCACATGGAGCTGTTCATCTTACTTGCCATCCTCTTGCAGACCTTCAGGTTCAGCCCTCCTCCTGGTGAGGAGCCCAGTCTGGAGCACCAGGTGGGCTTCACACAAGCCCCTTTGCCATACAAGCTCTGTGCTCATCCGAGATAAAGGGTGCCAAATCCTGCTGAGGATGAGTGTATGCAGTATAGCAACTTCTATGCGAAAAGTATCACCCACAGCATATGCATATGCACAGTGTTGAGGAAAGTTACTTTAAAAAGTAATGCATTACAATACTGTGTTACTTCCTAAAAAAGTAACTAATTACATTACTTAGTCTACTTTTTATGGAAAGTAATGTGTTTCGTTACTTTTGAGTTACATTTTAAATCTGGGCAGGGCTTGCTTGTTTTTAATATAAAAAAAATTTATTTTACAAATGTAAAAGCCCTATCACACCAAGTGAAATGAATATGCCTCAGGCTGAAGGAAATGTAAATTCATGTCTGTTTTTAGTCAGTTTGAGGAATACCGAATCTGTTTTTGTGCAGGTGAGATGAGTAAATGCATGTTCACATTTAGTCTAGAACTAAGACTAGATTTCTCTCAACATGGCAACACAAGAGCTGTCATGGGAAACAAAGTAACTGGAGTTACTTATTTGAAAAAGTAATTCAGATATTGCCTTCTAAATTAAAAAGTAATGCGTTACTTTACTATTTACTTAAAGTAATCTGATTACATAACTTGTGTCAGGGTCTTGGGTAGAGGGATGGAGCGAGGACTCAGTACTGCAGAAACAAGGGTTTTAATTGGTAATAAAAATAAACAAACAGAAACACAAACTACCCCGTGGGGGAAAAACAGGCTGGCAAGGCAAGGCAAGGCAAGATCTGGACACATCCAGGGATTGACGATGACGAACTGAAGCACGACTGCAAACACAAGGAGAATAAATGGAGAGCAAATGAGGAGGGTAATGACGGATCACATGTGGGACAAATTAACTAATAATCAGGTAACAAGATGGGAGGGGTCAAGACAATCGACATGAGCACATGGCACACCGAATCAAAGACAAAAGCCATGTGCTCACACAAAACAAAACACAAGCACATGGCCAGCAAAACAAATCACAAGCCATGTGCTAGAACAAGAGACACGAACACGCAGCTAATGAGAACTCATAAGCCA
>NW_015505723.1:0-2476 GCF_001515645.1 Sinocyclocheilus grahami | reverse complement strand
TAACAAAGAGTGAAAAATTTAAGGGGGTCTGAATACTTTCCGTACCCACTGTATATATGTACAGTGGGGCAAATAAGTATTTGATACACTGACGGTTTTCCCACTTACAAAGAATGGAGAGATCTGTAATTTTCATCGTAGGTACACCTCAACTGTGAGAGACCGAATCAAAAAAAAAAATCCAGAAAATCACATTGTATGATTTTTAAATAATTAATTTCCATTTTATTGCATGAAATAAGTATTTGATCACCTACCAACCAGCAAGAATTCTAGCTCTCACAGACCTGTTAGTTTGTCTTTAAGAAGCCCTCCTATCCTCCACTCATTACCTGTATTAATTGCACCTGTTTGAACTTGTTACCTGTATAAAAGACACCGGTCCACACACTCAATCAATCAGACTCCAACCTCTCCACTATGGGCAAGACCAAAGAGTTGTCTAAGGACACCAGGGACAAAATTGTAGACCTGCACAAGGCTGGGATGGGCTACAGGACAATAGGCAAACAGCTTGGTGAGAAGGCAACAATTGTTGGCGCAATTATTAGAAAATGGAAGAAATTCAAGATGACTGTCAATCTCCCTCGGACTGGGGCTCCATGCAAGATCTCGCCTCGTGGAGTATCACTGATCCTGAGAAAGGTGAGGGATCAGCCTAGAACTACACGGGAGGACCTGGTCAATGACCTGAAGAGAGCTGGGACCACAGTCTCAACGGTTACCATTAGTAACACACTACACCGTCATGGATTAAAATCCTGCAGCGTGGGCAAGGTCCTCCTGCTCAAGCCAGCACATGTCCAGGCCCGTCTGAAGTTTGCCAAAGACTATCTGGATGATCCAGAGGAGGCATGGGAGAAGGTCATGTGGTCAGAGGAGACCAAAATAGAAGTTTTTGGTATAAACTCCACTCGACGTGTTTGGAGGAAGAAGAAGAATGAGTATAATCCCAAGAACACCATCCCAACCGTGAAGCATGGGGGTGGAAACATCATGCTTTGGGGGTGCTTTTCTGCAAAGGGGACAGGACGACTGCACCGTATTGAGGGGAGGATGGATGTATCGCGATATCGCGAGATTTTGGGCAACAACCTCCTTCCCTCAGTAAGAGCATTGAAGATAGGTCGTGGCTGGGTCTGACAATGACCCAATGACCCCAAACACACAGCCAGGGCAACTAAGGAGCGGCTCCGTAAGAAGCATTTCAAGGTCCTGGAGTGGCCTAGCCAGTCTCCAGACCTGAACCCAATAGAAAATCTATGGAGGGAGCTGAAACTCCATGTTACCCAGCGACAGCCCCAAAACCTGAAAGATCTGGAGAACACCTGTATGGAGGAGTGGGCCAAAATCCCTGCTGCAGTGTGTGCAAACCTGGTCAAGAACTACAGGAAGCGTCTGACCTCTGTAATTGTAAACAAAGGTTTCTGTACCAAATATTAAGTTCTATTTTTCTATTGTATCAAATACTTATTTCATGCAATAAAATGGAAATTAATTATTAAAAAATCATACAATGTTATTTTCTGGATTTTTTTTTTTGATTCAGTCTCTCACAGTTGAGGTGTACCTACGATGAAAATTACAGATCTCTCCATTCTTTGTAAGTGGGAAAACTTGAAAAATCGGCAGTGTATCAAATACTTATTTGCCCCACTGTACACATACATATATATACATACAACTATACACATACAAACACACAGTTGCGTTTCTATCATTTTATTATTTAACTTTTCCCTGTCTACCTGTATTGAAGAATTGAGTCATATATCTTTGTGATTTTGCAATTTTTCTATTACCTTCTTTTCAAATCTAAACAAAAACATGAATTCAATGCCATGTACACTCTCAGAAAATACAGTACTTATTTGTATTTGTTATTTAATTAAATTTTAGTTAAATTATGTCTGAAAAAAATATTTTTTTTGGTGTTTGGCTTAGTGTTATGTTATTTTTTTTTATTTAATTTTTTCAATTTAAATGTATTTAAATTTAATTTAAATGTAGTGTTATGTTAGAATCGTTATTATACTCTTATACATTTTGTTCTTTAATATTTTGAATTGTTTTTAGCTTTATTTTTGTTTTTCATTTAAATGTTAAGTTTTGAAATTTTGTTGTATGCATTTGTAATTTTTATTGAATTTCTTTATTTTTAAAATGTGTATAAGTAGTATTTATAAAGTTTTAGCTTTTAGTTTTGGATCTGTTTTTAGTTGTTTTAATACTACAATTGATTGCTTCTGTTGTCCTCATTTGTAAGTCGCTTTGGATAAAAGCATCTGCTAAATGACTAAATAAATAAACAATAAATAAATAAATAAACCAACGAGCAAATATAGCACTGGATGAATGTGTGGGAGTGAGGAGGATTCAATCATTAACACTATGGCAAAAGTCAAGGTCAGTTAAAAATGAACCTGCAAGGCATAAAAATTAACCGCCTAATGGTTAGAGAGTTGGACTCGTAACC
>NW_015505722.1:1933931-1946413 GCF_001515645.1 Sinocyclocheilus grahami | reverse complement strand
GGTTAATTATTCATATTTCCCATGAGCTGATTCGCTACATGTCCGATATCTCCAAAATGCTGCAGTAAAATGGTTTGATATATGTGCATATAGTATGGGATGTCCTTTATTTTATACTTATTAGAAATGTGGTCTTTGTAGCCCTTTAAAGTGTCATAATGTCCCATATCTCCCAAATGCTGCAGTACAATGGTTTGATATGAGGGGCGCATATAGTATGGGACGTCCTGAATAAGAACAAACCATTGTTTTTTTCTACTTATTAGAAATGGGAATTTTATAGCCTTCTAAAGTGTAATAATGTCCGAAATCTTGAAAACGCTGCAGTAAAATGGTTTTATATGAGGTGTGCATATAGTATGGGATGTCCCTTATAAGAACTGACCATTCTTTTCTTCTACTTATTAGAAATGAGGTCTTTATTGCCTTCTAAAGTGTAATATTATCCTTTGAAAATTATAGTAATGCAGAACAGTCAAAGACAACAATAAATTACACGAATATTAAAAGAAATCCTAACATTTTTTATCATATCTCAATTCTGGGCGTCCAGATGAAAAGCCCTCTGTTGTTCCTGCTATGACCGTAATTATAGTAATACACGCGCACCATAATTTCACTCGCGGCTGGCTTGACCGTGTTTTTCCCTTTAAATGATTGGTTAAGTGAACTAAATGAAGTTTGTTATTTACTCGGTGGACGCAGGAGTCGACATGCTTGGAGTATGAGCTTGTGCAGCTAATACATAAATAACTTTAGCATTTTCCTATTTGCTTGAAGATTGTTAAACTGGCATCATGGATCACTCTAATGACATTTGACATTTAAGGACAGATTCTAACCCTATCATCAACAGACATAACGTTTCGGTAATAATTTTCAAAATATTACTAATGAGACCTATAGTTATGTCAAGCACATAAGTGTCTGTAGCTGCTCATGGTCACCTGAACAACAACCATTTAATGGTCAGATAAACAATGCTATAAGGATCTTCTTCTGAAATGATTATTGCATCAGATAATTATTCTTATAAGAAGAGTTATTTTTTATTTAATTTAATAATTTATGCATTTAGCAGACGCTAAAGCGACTTACAGTGCATTCAGGCTATACATTTTTTACCAGTATGTGTAATTCGAACCCACAACCTTTTGCACTGCTAACACAAAGCTCTACCACTTTTTGGGGTTGCAAACATTCCCAGTAATCAGGCCTCTTTATGAATGTGTACATTCCTACCTACATTTATCAAGCAACATAAAATAGAATTGCTTTATTGCAGTGTAAGGCTTTTAGAAGTCTAGCAGATCTAGATAAATATTTTTGACAACATAGCATGTAATAGCTGACTTTTTATTCTTTTCTGATTAAGGCTGCTGTGTGTTCATGGCAGATGTACAGCCCTGTCATGCAAGTGATTTCAGAGTTGCCCGACTTTTCAACCCAGTATCTTGGCACTCCGTATATATAGCACAAGTTCATGCTTTTATTTGGCATGCTGTTTATAGGCAAATTTCACCTTTTACATCCATGATTTCGCAATTATCACGACACCTTTGCACAGTTTTTATGTGCATGTGATCAGTGGCGGCTCGTGGGTTTTAAAATAGAGGAGGCACACTAATTGTATTGGTCTGGGATCCCTGCCGATTATAATTATTATTTGCTTAACCACTTTAAAATGGCTTTTTGGTTGCTTTTAGTCAGAAAACGTAAAGAAAACGAC
The DNA here is from genome assembly GCF_001515645.1 of Sinocyclocheilus grahami. Classification (NCBI taxonomy): domain Eukaryota; kingdom Metazoa; phylum Chordata; class Actinopteri; order Cypriniformes; family Cyprinidae; genus Sinocyclocheilus; species Sinocyclocheilus grahami. The sequence continues at coordinate 1,944,684 of NW_015505722.1, read as the reverse complement.
ACACATACAAGATAATGTAATTTCACTTACCTGGTCTATCACTTGAAGCAAACATCCATCCCTTCTTAAAAGTCTGTTAAAAGAGACCTGTCTGTTGTGCCATTTAATTAAGCCGACTGCTGTAGCCTGTATCCAGCTTAGGCTGTTTTCCCTTGTTTGTTTGTTTTTTTGTATATATACTGTTTGAATGACAGCTTGGTAGCTTGAAGCAAACATCCATCCCTTCTTAAAAGTCTGTTAAAAGAGACCTGTCTGTTGTGCCATTTAATTAAGCCGACTGCTGTAGCCTGTATCCAGCTTAGGCTGTTTTCCCTTGTTTGTTTGTTTTTTTGTATATATACTGTTTGAATGACAGCTTGGTAGATCTGTTGGCGATCAAATATTCAATATCGCTACTCATAAGTACTTGATACATTATCAGCGCAGCGGGAGACGTTCAAACTAATATCACATAATCCTCAGCGCAGAAAGTGAACACTCAATGGTGATTCAGTAACATGTTATGGTATTACAGCTGTGAAATTACAAACAAAAATACACATTCTGAGACATGAACTGAAATGAATTGTGAATTTTATTAACATTAAATCGTCTTCCTCCCATTTTCACCTCAACATTTTGGGGAAGCTGTGCCTCCCCCGACGAGCCGCCACTGCATGTGATACACCATCTCCTGTTAAATTCATTGATCGATTAGCAGGAAGTGGCAAAATTTTTAACCCACTAAGGGGCGTTTACACAACACTGGTTTCAACTAAAATCAGAAAACTTTTTATGCATTTTAGCCATTCATTTACACAACAACATTGTTTTGGAGTCCTGGGGTGTATTCCAGAAAGGAGGTTCAACAAACTCTGAGTTAAAACTCAAACTCTGAGTTGACTTACCCTGAGATGGGAAACTGAGTTTTCGGTTTCAGAACAGCTGAACAGAGTTAGTTCAATCCACTCTGAGTAGGTTGACTCTGAGTTTAGCGCGTGCACCACGACTATGAAAAGCCATGATCAATGGAGCTCCGAAATTACGATTCACCATGGCAACAGCTCCCGCCAAAAAGACTTTCGCATACTACAGAATACGTAACTTTAATTCTAAATCAATGTGAAAGAGGTGAAAACTGGCAGAAAGGTAATTTATTGATCTAATATTCATTTTCATGGTATCCCACGGGCAAAAAATAAATAAAAATGTGGCAGCGGGAAAAAAAACAAAAACATAATTCAATCAGGTAAAGCTTCAAGTGTAAAAGGTTCATGGGTGTATATTCCATAATTATCATTCAGTGTCTATTTCAATGTGCAGCGGCTTTTTCCACATAGTCTAATGCTCTTTTCACATAATTAGGCTAAATGTTCTCTAATCCAACATATATTTCTTAATTAGTGTAATGAAATAAACATTTGTCTTCTATTCAGCCAAAAGAAGACAGAGACTCATAAAATGGGGGGAGAACCTGCACCAGCACCACTGACAGATGAAGAGGAGGTGGCCACAATAACAATATTAAAATCTAACAGGGAAAAGAATAATTGTTAATAATTGTTGCTTTTGTATTTGTAGGAAATAAAGATGACCAAATTAATTGTGAATAATTTGTGTTTAACAGCTGTGGTGTGGTTACGGCATAGATATCTCGCACCACCCTTCCAAAAATGGCGGGGGGGTTCCATTTTTTCCGTTTAAATTTTTCTGGACACCTTTTTAATGGTTAGGGCTGCCACTAATGACTATTTTTATTTCGACTAATCTATCGACTAATTTATCAATTAATCTAAACAATTAATTTCCCACACAAAAAAAATCAACAATTTTACTTAAGAATATTAAACTATATTTCATTAAGCCAAATAAAATCCAAAAGTAAAAAAGTAAAGTGCAACATAAAGTGCAAGAAGCAAGTGTCCTGCTATAAGGATCTTCTTCTGAAATGATTATTGCATCAGATAATTATTCTTATAAGAGGAGTTATTTTTTATTTAATTTAATAATTTATGCATTTAGCAGACGCTAAAGCGACTTACAGTGCATTCAGGCTATACATTTTTTACCAGTATGTGTAATTCGAACCCACAACCTTTTGCACTGCTAACACAAAGCTCTACCACTTTTTGGGGTTGCAAACATTCCCAGTAATCAGGCCTCTTTATGAATGTGTACATTCCTACCTACATTTATCAAGCAACATAAAATAGAATTGCTTTATTGCAGTGTAAGGCTTTTAGAAGTCTAGCAGATCTAGATAAATATTTTTGACAACATAGCATGTAATAGCTGACTTTTTATTCTTTTCTGATTAAGGCTGCTGTGTGTTCATGGCAGATGTACAGCCCTGTCATGCAAGTGATTTCAGAGTTGCCCGACTTTTCAACCCAGTATCTTGGCACTCCGTATATATAGCACAAGTTCATGCTTTTATTTGGCATGCTGTTTATAGGCAAATTTCACCTTTTACATCCATGATTTCGCAATTATCACGACACCTTTGCACAGTTTTTATGTGCATGTGATCAGTGGCGGCTCGTGGGTTTTAAAATAGAGGAGGCACACTAATTGTATTGGTCTGGGATCCCTGCCGATTATAATTATTATTTGCTTAACCACTTTAAAATGGCTTTTTGGTTGCTTTTAGTCAGAAAACGTAAAGAAAACGACACACATACAAGATAATGTAATTTCACTTACCTGGTCTATCACTTGAAGCAAACATCCATCCCTTCTTAAAAGTCTGTTAAAAGAGACCTGTCTGTTGTGCCATTTAATTAAGCCGACTGCTGTAGCCTGTATCCAGCTTAGGCTGTTTTCCCTTGTTTGTTTGTTTTTTTGTATATATACTGTTTGAATGACAGCTTGGTAGATCTGTTGGCGATCAAATATTCAATATCGCTACTCATAAGTACTTGATACATTATCAGCGCAGCGGGAGACGTTCAAACTAATATCACATAATCCTCAGCGCAGAAAGTGAACACTCAATGGTGATTCAGTAACATGTTATGGTATTACAGCTGTGAAATTACAAACAAAAATACACATTCTGAGACATGAACTGAAATGAATTGTGAATTTTATTAACATTAAATCGTCTTCCTCCCATTTTCACCTCAACATTTTGGGGAAGCTGTGCCTCCCCCGACGAGCCGCCACTGCATGTGATACACCATCTCCTGTTAAATTCATTGATCGATTAGCAGGAAGTGGCAAAATTTTTAACCCACTAAGGGGCGTTTACACAACACTGGTTTCAACTAAAATCAGAAAACTTTTTATGCATTTTAGCCATTCATTTACACAACAACATTGTTTTGGAGTCCTGGGGTGTATTCCAGAAAGGAGGTTCAACAAACTCTGAGTTAAAACTCAAACTCTGAGTTGACTTACCCTGAGATGGGAAACTGAGTTTTCGGTTTCAGAACAGCTGAACAGAGTTAGTTCAATCCACTCTGAGTAGGTTGACTCTGAGTTTAGCGCGTGCACCACGACTATGAAAAGCCATGATCAATGGAGCTCCGAAATTACGATTCACCATGGCAACAGCTCCCGCCAAAAAGACTTTCGCATACTACAGAATACGTAACTTTAATTCTAAATCAATGTGAAAGAGGTGAAAACTGGCAGAAAGGTAATTTATTGAACTAATATTCATTTTCATGGTATCCCACGGGCAAAAAATAAATAAAAATGTGGCAGCGGGAAAAAAAACAAAAACATAATTCAATCAGGTAAAGCTTCAAGTGTAAAAGGTTCATGGGTGTATATTCCATAAATAACATTCAGTGTCTATTTCAATGTGCAGCGGCTTTTTCCACATAGTCTAATGCTCTTTTCACATAATTAGGCTAAATGTTCTCTAATCCAACATATATTTCTTAATTAGTGTAATGAAATAAACATTTGTCTTCTATTCAGCCAAAAGAAGACAGAGACTCATAAAATGGGGGGAGAACCTGCACCAGCACCACTGACAGATGAAGAGGAGGTGGCCACAATAACAATATTAAAATCTAACAGGGAAAAGAATAATTGTTAATAATTGTTGCTTTTGTATTTGTAGGAAATAAAGATGACCAAATTAATTGTGAATAATTTGTGTTTAACAGCTGTGGTGTGGTTACGGCATAGATATCTCGCACCACCCTTCCAAAAATGGCGGGGGGGTTCCATTTTTTCCGTTTAAATTTTTCTGGACACCTTTTTAATGGTTAGGGCTGCCACTAATGACTATTTTTATTTCGACTAATCTATCGACTAATTTATCAATTAATCTAAACAATTAATTTCCCACACAAAAAAATCAACAATTTTACTTAAGAATATTAAACTATATTTCATTAAGCCAAATAAAATCCAAAAGTAAAAAAGTAAAGTGCAACATAAAGTGCAAGAAGCAAGTGTCCATCTCATAATCCAAATCACTGAAATCAAAGTTCAGTATTATAGTGTAAGAATGACAACATATTCACATGTTCTAGTCTACTAATAATAAAATTATAATCAACCATTTTTTTAAAGGAGTATTTACCAGAAATATTATTTACCAGAATTTATTTAGGAGAAAAATGTAAATGTGCAGTATTTCTGAAAAAAATCATACTTTATTTTTTTTTTTATCAATTAATTGGAGATGCTTTTGATTATTAAAATTTAATGGAACCATTAAAATGGGAATCCAGAAAATAATGGAAAACAGAATTTGGTAAAGATAAAACTGTAAAACTCAATTAATTAGACAGGCTTTTTGATTAATAAAATTTAATTTAACCATTAAAACAGAGTATAGAAAAATGAAAATGGAAAAAAATGAATTTGGAAATAAAACGGATTTCACAGTGCCCTATAATTATAATTAATTTTTTTGTGGTAATAAAAATAGATGTAATTGAACAATAGCCTTTAAAATTACTTAAAATACATACAGTATATAATAGCAATAAGGCAATAATAATTAGTTCAAATAAAGTATCAAAAGCAAGAAATCATACGGTTTTATTGAACAAAACTGTTAAAATACATAATGTATTATAAACAATAGAGCTAATGTACATTACGCATTACAACAAAGGCCTGCAGAGGGCACCAACAGCCTGATGATTATTTTTACACATTGCTGTGCGATCTAATCTTTGTTTAATATTGACCAAGCACCATTTCATTTAAATGGCCACTTAATCGTTAATATTTGGCCATTTCATTAGGACAGAAATGCTATAGCCACTGTAATTAAATGAATATGTGGACATCAAAACGTGTAAACTCAGAGCTTTTATTTTGAAACCGTGATGTATTCTCCTGTGTTTGCGTAGATTTATAAATGATTTACCTTACAAATCTGATGAAATGGTGCATGTTGCATTCCCAGATGAACGTTATAATAAACTCAAACTCACAACAACATGCAGAGATGGAGTTTGAGACGCTCCACACATGTAAATGATAACAGTTCCTGTGGAACTACTGTAAACTGAACCGCCATATGACACACACAACCTACACGCATGTAAATAATTAAAGAGCATATACTGTATTAGAACTGCATCGCATATAATTATTTAGCTAATTAAATCATAGCATTTGTGAATTCACAATTATGCTTAATTATAATTTTTAAATGGGTTTAATATATCATGCAGCCTTGGAAAACATACTAATAATGTGTTTTATACATTCTCGTCTGTGAAATGCGCCACTTTTTCCCGCTCAGAAATTCTGTTGAGTATTTATATTTTTTAAGGCATAAAACGATCATTTAATTTATCTTTTAAATAATGAAAATGAAACACATTTTATTTTTTTTGGAAAATAAAGGGGATTTAATATTACAATTAAAATATTGAATAAATATTGTATGATTATTCCTTAAAAATAAGGTTTTAATAATTTTAGTAGTAGTAGCCTAGTAGTATTAGGTACATTCTACTGAACAACAGTAATATATTTGTGCCGCAATGCCTTCAAGTTAAACCGAACTTTTATTTTGAGGGGTTGCCGTGAATACCATTACATTTCTGTGTGTATTTGATATGAGGATAGTTTTACTGAAATGAAACGGTAAAATACTCATGAAGTGACTCTCAGAGCAGTTCTGGAGATGTTGTTCATGTATTTATGTCCTCATAAGTGAGACGGCAGACGTTAATATCACCGGAAGCGTTGCGCGCGCTTCAGTACAAGTAGTAAACAAAACCGCGCGTCTGCACCATTCATTAACACGCAGAATTCATATTTAAATAGTCGTTTTGCGGCTTAATATTTACAAATACTAGTGGGAGTGGGAGTGTGCTCACTTGTGTGTGCGCGCATGTGTGTGGGGAACTCGAGGGCGGAACTCCACTGTGCGCGATACAGAGAGTGCGAGCATGTAACATAGAGACAGAAATGACATGCTGTCGTGTAAATAAGATAAATAACATAAGGCTATTTAGTTTGTTTAATAAATAACCTGTTCTATAGAAAACGTAACTTTACATGACTTCTGTTGTGATCTGGCGCTATAGAGAAAATAAAGGGGTCATATGATGCGATTTCAAGTTTTCCTTTCTCTTTGGAGTGTTACAAGCTGATTGTGCATAGATAAGATCCCTGAAGTTGCAAAGACTAAAGTCTCAAAACCAAAGAGATATTCTTCATCAAAGTTAAGACTCTGCCACGGCCCCCTAAAACGGCTCATTCTAACACGCCCCCACATATGTACCTCACTATGTGGAAATATTAGCATAATGCCGACCAAATGTGCACGCAAAGAAAGAAGGCGTGGTTTCAGTAACCGCAGTTAGTGTTGAAGCAGCATGTCAGGGAGACGCTGTGTGTTTCTAGGCGAAAGCAAAAGCACTTTATTTGGCCTTCCGAAAGTAGATGCATTTAGGAATCTTTAAAATTACTTACAACATTACTTACAACTTAATATACAAAGGCACATCGGCTGACAAACCATTAGGCAGCACAATTGGGTGTCTATTCAAAGGAAATTAATATGGTGGGGAGTTTGGTCAAACTATGGCAGCGAGACAGCGAATAGTTGTCCTAAATCAAAGACGGCTGCGTCCGCGGAGCCAGTTAGTGTATGTGCACTATTTCATAATAGTGTCAGAATAGCTACCATGTCAAAAGATAAAATTCTACAAAAATATCGCCTGCCCCGGGAGCAAATTCAGCAGCTTTTACATCTTGTTGGTCCAACTTTGTCGAGGCAAACTCGACGGAGCTATACCCTCTAAGCCCCAAAATTCAGCTGCTGGCGGCTCTCCATTTTTATGCTGTGGGGAGTTTTCTGGAGGTGGTTGGGGATGGATATGGGCTGTGTAGGACCTTTATGTGGCGGTGCGTTCACTCAGTCACAAACATCCTGCTCCGTCACGCCACCGATTACATAGCCTATATGCCTTTCACCAGGCACGAAGTAATGGAGGCACATCAAGGCTTCCATGCCATTGCGGGTGTCCCGTGAGTAATTGGCCTTGTGGACGGGACACTTATCCCCATCGCCTACCCATCATATGAACATGATAATATAAATGACCCTTTCAAAAGCAAGCCAAACAGCCAATTAATGTAGCTGGTTAAGGCAGAATACTTTTGGCCGTGAGGTTGCATGTTCGCATACTTGAAAATGATACATACATACATAAATACACACACACACTCACATATGTGTGTGTGTGTGTGATATCCAAACTTTTTGGCCTTAATTCTAAGCGGTATGTGTGGAGAAAACCAGGCACTGCTCATCACCTGTCCCAACAGTGAAGCATGGTGGTGGCAGTATCATGCTGTGGGGGTGTTTTTCAGCTGCAGGGACAGGATGACTGGTTGCAATCGAGGGAAAGATGAATGCGGTCAAGTACAGGGATATCCTGGACGAAAACCTTCTCCAGAGTTCTCAGGACCTCAGACTGGGCCGAAGGTTTACCTTCCAACAAGACAATGACCCTACGCACACAGCTAAAATAACGAAGGAGTGGCTTCACAACAACTCTGTGACTGTTCTTGAATGGCCCAGCCAGAGCCCTGACTTAAACCCAATTGAGCATCTCTGGAGAGACCTAAAAATGGCTGTCCACCAATGTTTACCATCCAACCTGACAGAACTGGAGAGGATCTGCAAGGAGGAATGGCAGAGGATCCCCAAATTCTCATGGCTGTATTAGATCAAAAGGTTGCTTCTACTAAATACTGAGCAAAGGGTCTGAATACTTAGGACCATGTGATATTTCAGTTTTTCTTTTTTAATAAATCTGCAAAAATGTCAACAATTCTGTGTTTTTCTGTCAATATGGGGTGCTGTGTGTTCATTAATGAGGAAAAATTTACTTTAATGATTTTAGCAAATGGCTGCAATTTAAAGTGAAAAATTTAAGGGGGTCTGAATACTTTCCGTACCCACTGTATATGGGGGAGGGGGGGCAACTACATTTGGGCTAAGCCCCGAATGTTTATAATATCTGGCTCTGCCCCTGCTTGTACACTCTTAAGAAAAATGGTTCTAAACAATACCAGAAAAGGATTCTTCAGCTTGTAACAATAGCAGAACCCTTTTTGGTGCTAAATAGATCCTTTTTATAGGGTTCCATAAAGAACCGTGCTTTGAAAGTGCTATATAGAACATTAATGGTGCTATAAATAACCTTTTTAATGATAGTTTATTTTTATTAATATTAGTATATTTATATCATTAATATTAGTTTTATTAATATTATTTGAATAAATTATTTATTACTATTGTTTTTTTACCCCTCTATCTGCCTGGTCTTATAATATCTTATAGCTTCTATTAAGGTTTTCATAAAAACAACAACAACGGCATGTTGTGTCAATTAGGTATTTTTGTTTTATTTAATGACATGTGAAATTGTAGCAAAAATGACAGTGATTTTAACAACCGTTATTAGTAGAATACATTAATAAATAACAATTGACATTGAACATAAATAAATAAATAAATACAGAGGTAAAACAAAAACAGAAACTGAAAATAGTGTAATGAAGACCAAGTTCTAGTGAAATACTATATTTTCACAATCCTCTATGATGCCTGTAAGCCCATCACTATGTGTATTTGTGACCCTGTCTGTGAAATTCAGGCCAAAGTCTCAATCTAATTATGAGATAACAAGCATCAAAATATGATTTCAATCTTTGACATGGCCTTACTCAGTCAATATTAAAGATATCAAGGTTACTTTGGTGTGATTGAGTGGGAGTTTTTCTCTGCAGATGACGAGGTTGTAGGAAGTGACAGCATCTGAAAAGCACAATTGAGTTTAGATTTACAATGTGCCTCCTTCCATTTGTTTATGTAAAAACAATTGTTTATGAAGGCCAAAAGTAGTTTGTGAGCACTTCACAATGTTATGTTTATGCATAAACCCAAGTAAAAAATAAAAAAATAAAAAATAAACCTAACAATATGGACCATAAATTCAATATCTTTGTTACTTACTTAGTGGAGATGGAGAAAGAAGTAGCCTTAACTGAACAGAGCTGGTCGCACTTACATGTTCGGTAACACTTTACGGTAAGGGTACACAAATTACCATGAATTCATGCATAAATTAATGTGTGAATTATGCATTAATTCATGCATTAATATCTCATGAATTATCAGGAACTAACATGAGTTCAAAGTCTTTCATTCATGACTTCATGGATGAACAACACCTTAATTAAGACATTAAGTAAGGTGAGTACATCATCATGATTTATAATTTATTACGCATGATCATGATGTTTTCTTTGTTCACAAAAACAAGGTCTTTACTATCCATTGTGGATAAAGCTATGCTTATGGCACATGATTCAAAAAAACATTATTTTGTGCATTTAAGACTACTTGAATTATTAAAGGAATATACAAACATCCACATTACCTCATGCATGCATACAGGCTAGAACAGTATATCAATTAATGTGAGAACTAATGTTTTTCATTAAATATGATATGAGTTATCAAGCATGTTCATATCTTCTTCATATTAGCCTGCAGGTAAATGTACAGACCCCAACATTGGCCAATCACAGCACATAGTATGTGAATTCTGTTAACATCCAAATACAGTAGTCATCATTAACTAAGCATTAGCTTCTCATGACTTCATCATGTTTGTGGCCCCTCAACTAAAGTGGTGACTTCATATACCATGTACTTTAAGTGCCTGTATATCCTCCTGACTACCAGGAAAAAAACAGTTTTGTGAATTTAGTATTTTGTCGTCATTACATTGTTTAGAGCATAAGAAAACTTTTGAAAAATAAGATTTTTGAAAAATGATATTTTATTCATAAGTTATGTCATGTCCTCTGTAGACGACATCGGACTTTAAAAAGTCCTGTTTAAAAAAAAATATATATATGTAAAGACATCAATAGACATGAAAAGGCAAAAAACTGTGTGATTTCTGTTTTGGATCACAAATCATTTTTTATTTTTTATACCAAACTTTATATAAAGATGATTCTCAACTATGTTATGAAAGATATTTTTAAAAAACATTTTTCTTTATGCAAAATGTGTGTAAAATGGCCATAAACGAGTTTTTCCATTATATACAATGCATCTATAAACTGTATCTAATTTGCGTAATAATGTATTTTTGGGGCAACATAGAATGAACAAATAAGTGAAATAATGGGTGTAATAGCAAGATTTTCATAAGTATTTAGCACTTAATATTTAATAGGAATATTGATTTATAATTTTTCTCTATTCATTTGTTGTGTCTTCCAAAATGTGTAATAAACATGCTTTAAGTCCTGGTGTCCT
>NW_015505722.1:1930580-1933753 GCF_001515645.1 Sinocyclocheilus grahami | reverse complement strand
AATATCTAATATTGGAATGTTTATATATAATTTTTTTCTCTATTCATTTGTTGTGTCTTCCAAAATGTGTAATAAACATGCTTTAAGTCCTGGTGTCCTATACAGTGGACATGTATGAAATTGATGTCCTATTAAATAACAGAAGCTCATATTTTGATTTGAAACCACATAACATTTTCCTGAGATGTTGATTTATGACAAACAATTTTAAAATTAATCAGGTTTAAATGATCATTACCAGCCTGGTCTCATGTTTATACGTAGGTATTAATATGTAACATTTACAAGCACAGCTTGTAAGCAGCTTTTATTGAAACCAAGCTGACAAAATTACTTTATACATCCTTGTCTTTATCATGTTAATTACGTCAGTGCAAGACTGCCTTCTCAGAAACACACCATTTGCCTACTTCTTCATCACTCCCTCTTTGGCCCACCCACTGGCGCATGTCAATGAGGTGATACTAGATTGATACCAAATTAGGATCACGTATAATATAGATTTAGAGGCCTGCAAATTTTTGTTGTGCAGTTCATTAGTTGTGGAAGAACATTGTCTTGTAATGAGGACGGGGAGTACTGTAGTACAATCCATATGTGGACGGTTTTATTGAGCAGCAGTAAAAACCACAGCCATATCACCCTGCAGCCCAAGACTGGTTGCCCACTGAAGCTAAGCAGGGTTGAGCCTGGTCAGTACCTGGATGGGAGACCTCCTGGGAAAACTAGTTTGCTGCTGGAAGAGGTGTTAGTGAGGCCAGCAGGGGGTGCTCACCCTGTGGTCTATGTGGGTCCTAACGCCCCAGTATATTGATGGGGACACTATACTATCAAAAAGCACCATCCTTCGGATGAGACATTAAACCGAGGTCCTGACTCTCTGTGGTCATTAAAAATCCCATGGCACTTCTCGTAAAGAGTAGGGGTGTATCCCCGGTGTCCTGGCCAAATTGCCACAAGATATTTTTAAAAAACATTTTTCTTTATGCAAAATGTGTGTAAAATGGCCATAAACGAGTTTTTCCATTATATACAATGCATCTATAAACTGTATCTAATTTGCGTAATAATGTATTTTTGGGGCAACATAGAATGAACAAATAAGTGAAATAATGGGTGTAATAGCAAGATTTTCATAAGTATTTAGCACTTAATATTTAATAGGAATATTGATTTATAATTTTTCTCTATTCATTTGTTGTGTCTTCCAAAATGTGTAATAAACATGCTTTAAGTCCTGGTGTCCTTTACAGTGGACATGTATGAAATTGATGTCCTATTAAATAACAGAAGCTCATATTTTGATTTGAAACCACATAACATTTTCCTGAGATGTTGATTTATGACAAACAATTTTAAAATTAATCAGGTTTAAATGATCATTACCAGCCTGGTCTCATGTTTATACGTAGGTATTAATATGTAACATTTACAAGCACAGCTTGTAAGCAGCTTTTATTGAAACCAAGCTGACAAAATTACTTTATACATCCTTGTCTTTATCATGTTAATTACGTCAGTGCAAGACTGCCTTCTCAGAAACACACCATTTGCCTACTTCTTCATCACTCCCTCTTTGGCCCACCCACTGGCGCATGTCAATGAGGTGATACTAGATTGATACCAAATTAGGATCACGTATAATATAGATTTAGAGGCCTGCAAATTTTTGTTGTGCAGTTCATTAGTTGTGGAAGAACATTGTCTTGTAATGAGGACGGGGAGTACTGTAGTACAATCCATATGTGGACGGTTTTATTGAGCAGCAGTAAAAACCACAGCCATATCACCCTGCAGCCCAAGACTGGTTGCCCACTGAAGCTAAGCAGGGTTGAGCCTGGTCAGTACCTGGATGGGAGACCTCCTGGGAAAACTAGTTTGCTGCTGGAAGAGGTGTTAGTGAGGCCAGCAGGGGGTGCTCACCCTGTGGTCTATGTGGGTCCTAACGCCCCAGTATATTGATGGGGACACTATACTATCAAAAAGCACCATCCTTCGGATGAGACATTAAACCGAGGTCCTGACTCTCTGTGGTCATTAAAAATCCCATGGCACTTCTCGTAAAGAGTAGGGGTGTATCCCCGGTGTCCTGGCCAAATTGCCACCACTGGCCCTTGTCTATCATGGCCTCCTAATAATCCCCATCCACTTGATTGGCTCTATGACTCTCTCTCCCCTCCACCTGTCCTGTGGCTGCCGTCGCATCATCCAGGTGGATGCTGCACACTGGTGGTGGTTGAGGAGAGACCCCCCACTAGGGATGGGCGATACCTTATCGTATAGGTGAGTTTACATTAACTAGTGATATGTCAAGACCATATACAAGGAGGTAGTAATCATACACAAAGACCTGGGGATATACATGATAGGAAAGTCATAGAAGAATTTGTCTATGAATTATTGTAAGAAGTCATTTCCTATAGCAGTATGTGTCTGTTTCAAAGAGAACTGAGTAGGAGGAAGATTCTCTCTACATACTTTTAGGTCATAAAAGTTGATCTAATCTGGTTGAGGTGTCCTGGTTGCTATGGTAACCAGGGGCCTGGGATCATTCACAGACATGCTGGCACCCAGTATGTTTATTGGGTGAGGGGTCTGTGATTATATGTTAAACTAATGAATAATTGATTTGTTAAATCTAATGAAAAATTGTGTGTCTGATTGGTCCAAATGCTACACAGGTAACCAAAACAGAATGGGATAACCCAGGCAATCGAAGTGAACAGGCAGAATCATACATGTGGCAGACAAACGTGAAAACAGGGAAAACGCTCGGTAAGGCAGTGATACTGGCAATACTTCGCAAAGTGTGGATGTGGCTTCTAAATAGTAACCAGACTGGAAGTGAACGTAGAAGCAGTAGGGAGAGCAGATCCCGGTCAGTATTCGGGAGAAGGCTCCATCTGCTGACTTGGTGTTACATGTCTCTGCATAATTTTAGAAGGATTCTAACATTTTGAAAGCACCTGTTTTTGTCGGTATGACATACTTTTTTGTCATACATAAAAAAAATCTACTCTCTAGAAAAAGTTTATTAGACACTTTTAGTGTTTAATTTTAATAAACCAGGAAACAAGGAAAGAAAATGAGGACAGAGGAATGAACAAGGATGTATCACAGCATCTAATAGGAACACAAACTTTTGGCATGCCACTCTGAGGACATAAACCCCC
>NW_015505722.1:1924335-1930363 GCF_001515645.1 Sinocyclocheilus grahami | reverse complement strand
TGGACCATCAAAACCAGACATCAAAGCAGAGAATCCTGGAGGCTCCAAGCGGTCTGGGAGGGGACATCTTCCACAGACTATCAACACCAAGGGACACCTTTCTTGACATCAAAGAGATGTTAGGAAAGACTAAACTTAAAGACAAAAATATACACAAAAAATATTGAAAAAAAAAAAAACGTACATTGTATTTTTGTCTTGTATAATGTTGTATGCTTGTCTCATGATCAAACCACTAGTTAATGTAACCCAATACGTGCCAAGTTTTTCTTTCCTTAATGTTGATGTTAAATGTTGAATGTTTATCTTCTGTTTACAATGATTCAGAGGCAATGGAACACAAATCAGCCCACTTTGATTGTGCAAATATTGATTATTCAAATATGCAAATACTGTTCCCCACTGCAGCTGTAGTGGGGAACAGAGAAAACTTTTTTCGCTGAAAATTACATATTTGGATTGGCTGGTTTATCATTGACCTCTGTAGAGTAGGCGTGTGACAGTATCAAATTTAATTTTGCAATAGCTGCTGAAGCTTTTATCATGGTATACAGCTTATCACGCACAATATTGAAATAAGTTGCAAAAAAGTGTTGTTATAATACAGTATAACAGGTTTAATAAAAAAATTTCTTATAACAAAAAGAACTGAACATTTAAATACAATAAAGCAATACACAAAAATGTATAAAGTAAACAAATGTTTCAAACAGATTAAAGTGCAAAAGAATTATAAAGAACAATAGGTAACAATTTACAATAAGGTCTCATTAGTTAAACTTAGTTCATTCATGACCACTCTGTTTGATTAAGATTATTGTAGAGGTTCTGAACATTATTTTGGCGGCAGGCTTTGCTCTGAAGGGTTCAGATTCTGAGCTGTCCACAAGCAAACTTCACTGAGGTTTGGAACCCCTGAAGCCTAAGCAATTACCAGAATTTTTTATATGCAACAGATATAAAATTCCACGTAGAAGTGATACAGGTCTGTGAATGAGACTGGACAAGATTAAGCAATGAATCACTGATAGATCATTTTCCATGGACAAGATGCTAAGAGATCATGTGGAGTTGGGGATGGAGGCGGGTAAGTGCATGTCTGTGCGACAGACTAAGGCAAGTGTGAGTACAGATTAATTTATATATCTTATTTAATTGTAGGAGGAGTTTGATGCTGGCTGTCACGCTGTGGTCTGCCTGAACTACATTTGAAATCCATTCGTCACTCAAACTACATTTCAGTCAGGAACTCTCTGTTTGATTAAGATTACTGTAGAGGTCCTGAAAATTATTTTGATGGCAGGCTTTGCTCTGAAGGGTTCAGATTCTGAGCTGTCCACAAGAAAACCTCACTGAGGTTTGAAAACCCCAACACAATGACGTAGTACAGTATGTTCAATTCTAAGATCAATCAGGGAATGCAGCTCCCTGAATGGTGGCGTGCCTTGATATTTAAAGGGAGTAGCTCGATACTCTGCCTCTGTCCTTCCATCAGTGACCACTATGCTCATGACTTAGATAAACTGCTGCACTTCCTTAATCAGCTGTCCTTGAACCATCAGTGGAACATTGGTCTGTGCACCTCCCACTCTCATGGGATCTTTGTTTAGGCCCTACTGATTCTCTGTCCAATCTTAACTCTGTATGCTCTCTTGTCTCAGCACAGTGGAGATAGCATATTTTAATTATAATCGGGAATGCTGTTCTCTGGTAAGGCGATTGGTGAGGGTATTAACAGAAAACTTAAGTACCTCAGTCAAAATTTTGAATAGAGTACATGAGAGGGAAGAATGATGCTTAATATATTTCCCCCATAGTCAAGTGCGGCACCGAACTCTCAACATTGAGAAATAGCTTACCAACTGAAACACCTGGACTGGTCTAGGTGAATGGGGTGTGTCTATTATCAATGATTTATTACCAATAAATGAGCCCGCAACATATTAAACTGAAACCACTCTTTTAGCAAAAACAAAATAAACAAAACTCAGCAAACTGCTACAAAGCGGGAGGGCATGCATTATCCAGTCATCTCCAATCACCTGTGAGCAGAATAGGGTTGGAGAGATGGAAAAGGAGAAAAAGACTAGAGCATTAAGGGGGAGCTGTAACATATTCACATATTTATAGCCTAATAAAATATATTCAAACCAAATGTATCCACTGTTAGCATTAGTAGAGGCCGATTTGGATTTTATTATAGCCTGTGATAATTACATTACAAAAACATTGTAAAAATTAAACATTTAAATTAGAAAAGAAGGTCATTCCGCTTCTTCCCTGCACTTTCCAACATCTCGCCATTCTCCTCTCCATCTCTGTACATCCCAAAATTGTAGCACTGCAACATCTCCTGGCTCGGGACAAAGTCTTTGCAGCAAATCCCCAGTCTTCTTAGGCCGTAGTGAACGCACAATATGTGTTCTAAAGTCTTCTGGCCCATTCTGTTCTGCAATTTAGATTTTACATGGTTCATTTGAGAAAAAACCCTTTCAAAGTCGGCATTGCTCAAAGGCATCGCAAGAAGGGCCAGATCTTTAAAACACTGCAATGGTTGAAACACCTGGATTGAATGATGCCATGGATTTGCAGATATTGATATTTGCTGGGAGCCTATTCTGCACCTGCTTTGCTGCTTCCAAAAGGAAATCCCGGCATCAGTTCTTCATATTTGTTTCAACGGTGCTGTCAAGCTTTGCTTCTCCAAGAGCAATAGAAAACTGCACGCCGAAATTAACCCCACACACACAGGCAGATGATTGGCTGTGTCATTCAAATTGACATCAAGGAGTTTGGAATCAGAAGGAGGAATGGCGCTGGGTGTGATTACTTTTGAGATGTGTACGAAAAAGTACACTGTAGGCAGTCAAGCATTTTGAATGCATTTTCGTTTTCGAGTTGGAACAATTAGTTGACTCTTGAAACCTCACGTAAGATGGGCATAAGAAACTCCAGATACAGTTTGCTCAAGGGATCACAGTACATCTGGTAGAGTACTTCTGCATCATAGCATCATTTCGCACAGCTGAAAATGTAACTTCAGCCCATCCCATCACTTTAGTACATGAACACAGCAGCATATATGGAGAGCCATCTAGTGCTTTAAAGCTGCACTAGCATCAGTGGCATTTCACCGGGGATGATTAATTGGTCAATTTTGGCACATGCTCTGCACCTCGTGCACTGTGAGAAAAGTGTTCTGTGTTTCAACGGCTTAGCTGGCACAAAGTTGAATTGAATGACACGCGCACTTAAGCAGTTGAAGGTTCTCATTATTTTTGATAAGGTGAGTATAAACTTGAGTTTTTCCATCCAACCATGACACTACAGCCATCAGTTCCGATGTCGACGCACTTCTTGAAATCAAGACTGATATATGCCAGCAAATCTATGGCAAAAAGAACCGAGTGCAGCAGTTATGTTTACACGCACGGTAAATTGCTTCCGCAAGAGGATAACAGATCCACGCCCGAGGAAACGGGAGCCTGCGAGCTCTTTTTAAACACTCGAGGGCGCATCACATCACCTGTGCGTGCAATACAAGCCCTTGCGAGCGAGGATATGTCTCATCGCACGCCCCCTCATTTATGGCAAGCCAAATTATTCATATACGCCTGGTCGGGCGTCTGATTGCACACTGACCCGTCTTCGACGTGAGATTTGCTATAAAAATGCGCGTTCTTGACGCGCGCTTTGGAGTCACCGAAAATGCACGTTTTTAAGGTTTTTATCACGTTTTTATCATAACAAAAATGGCCGTTGAATATGTGCTTTTTGAGTCGGACAAAACGCACGTTATGAACATGTAAACAGGTAAACCAGGCAGTTAAATCGTCTGTTTGAAGTGTCCAAACATGCGAAAATACATGCTCTTTCCTTAGTTTTCTCAGAATTGCACGTCCTCCCTTTTTAGGGCTTGAGTCTGTCATGTTTTTTTTGTCCGCTATATGGGGTTTAGGACTCTTGGGTTATCATTAAACCCAACCAAAACAACATGGAATTATCAAGGACAAATTTGACAGAGTATAATAATGGTTAAGTTAGTATAATCCAGTATCATTTAGTTTAACTAAATTAGAATTACAATCAGTTAAATTATATTATATTAAATAAAATTAAGTTAATTTGAATTCGAATCAGTAGAATTTAGTTCACTGTAAGATTCTGTACTTTTACTGAAGTACAGGATTGCTGAAATTTGGCTGAAGACTCTCTGCTGGTTCATAGTTTGGGATGACATAAAAGACAAATAGTTTGTTGTTGTTTTTACAGTTTTTTTGTTTTGTTTTATCAGCCAGAACATACTCTAATGAACATACAGACCTAATGTTAATGTTTAAAAATGTTTTAAAACATAAAAAAAATCAGCAGCTTCACCACAGAAGGCAGAAGACACAAGACACATTTCTCACATTCCTATAAAGAGACTTACTGGAGTGGTCCTACATTCAACTAAAACTAAAGGACAATGTCAAATATGTGTAGTGCCCTAGACCTGTAATTAGCGGTTCCAAATCCAAATTGAAGCACCAGGGGATCAGTGCTTGACCTGGTTCTAACATGTCTACCCTCTGACTATTGTGCAAAGCACTTAAACTGCATTAGTCCAGGGGTGAATCAAAGTACTAGCCCTGTATTTCTTTCTTTTATATTATGGAATTAATTATTAAGCAATGCTGCTATGTAATGGCATTTAAGTAATTGTATTTAAATTGTTTTAGTATTTTTCCCACTATAGAAGATATTATATAATATGCTATGATGCTTTCTTTATTTGAATGACTTAAATTTGATTTAACAATTGATGGTTGTATTTGAAAATAAATTAACTTTATTAAAGCAATACGAACATTATTGTTTAATTTCCCGTGATGGTGTACTGCTAATATGGCTTTCTATTTAAAAAGAAATAACAAAAATCAAACCTTTTCTCATTTCTCTTTATTTTGTTTTGTTTGAGAAACGTAAAAACTCAAATTAAGCTACATTTTGAATTTTTGTTCATGGGTAAAAATTTGATTCTGCTTTAATATTTGTTTTTGGTCATACGAGTAATACATTAGAAACTGTAAATATCTGTTCCCTTTCAAGGGAACTTCGAACTGCATCCTCTAGGGGTCACTATGGGGAACGCCTCATCGTGACCTGTGTCTGAAGCATACATTAAAAAAACACCAACAACACGTTGGCCGGCGACAGCCCATGACGTCACTACCGGTGCGACTATTAGTATTAATAGGCGCCGGGAGAACATGTCATTCTCTTCTTCGTCTTCACTGACTGTTTTGTTTGAAGCGTGCATTTGAACGTGGTAAGAGCAATCTCTATCCTATTATTATGGCAAGCACTAGCAGAACATTTAAGAGGATGTGTGCATTCGTGTTGTTGTTGTTTAACATCTGCTGACACACACGATCTATGCGTTATTTGTTTGGGTGAAGAGCACGCACGCAATGTCTCCGAGGGGGCATCGGCGTGCACTGCGAGTGTTTTTCCAAGGAAAAAGCTCCGCTCTCGTTTGTCTCTCTTTTCGAGGAAAGAGGGGCAGCCATCTGCTTCCCGCGATTCAGGACCCGCCGCTGCTGAGGTATGGAGGAGAATGAGCTCGTGGGGATCGCAGGGGGATCTGGCCGATGAGTTTGAAGAGGGGTTTTCCCTCTCGCAATCGTCGGCTGTGAACGAGAGTGAGCCGCTGGAGGATGATGTTATTTCATTAACATTGTCTGATCCAGGGGCCAGTGCTCTGCTGGGTTCAGCCCAGCAAAAGCAGAAAATGTCTGAGGAGGCCAGAGAAGCTAAAGCTGAGCCTTCCCAATCTTCCTGCCCTGCGTATGATGAGCTTTTGAAAGTTATGGATCGCACAATGGCGAGGCTTTATTTGCCGTGAAGCGGGCGAAGAAAGTGACTTTGCGAGGTATCTCGATGAACGTTATTTTTCTGGCCATAACCCTCCAGCTCAGGTGAGCCTTCCTTTCTTCCTGTTTCCATACAGAGATCGAGAAGGAATGGAAGAGGCCGTTTTTCCTCA
>NW_015505722.1:1905263-1924253 GCF_001515645.1 Sinocyclocheilus grahami | reverse complement strand
AACATCGAGACGATGCGCGAAAGCGGTTATGAGAAGATGCCCCTATAGAGAGACGCTGGCCAACTATCTCTCTATGGGTGAGACGTCCTCTCTTAAGACTCCCTCCTTGACATCTCGCTCGAATGTCAGGGCATACGCAGCCGCAGCAGGTCGAGCTGGCGCTTCATTGCACACAATGGTGATGCTCACCATTGTGCATTATCAGGCTGACCTGCTGAAAGACCTGGATAAAGGCGAGGGCCTTTCTCCTGATGAGGTAGCTGAGTGTGCCGCACCACGGATCTCGCTCTCCGTGCTACTAAGCAGGCCGCCTCTGCTAGTGGCAGGTCCATGGCGGCTATGGTAGTGACGGAGGGACATCTGTGGGTGAACCTAGCAGATATCGGGAAAAAGAGAGGGGCTTTCTTCTTGATCGCCTTACGTATTTTTTGGTGCCTCCTTTTAGGCGGTGGTCGAGAAGTTCAGGGCCTTCACAAAGGTCCAGGTCTGAGCCCGAACAACATAGGGGTCCTGGTCCATCTCGGTCTGAGGATCAGAGATGGGCACAGAAGGCTAGTGTCGCGGCTCGCGCTCCTCCTCCGCCTGCGGGTAGGGGTAGGAAGAATCACGGGTCAAAGGGAGGTAGGCAAGACTTTAGGGATGTGATCCAGACAAGGCGTCAGCGCTTTCGTCCAGATCAGAGTGATACTTGATATCTACTCATTTCCTTTTGGGGTTTTACATCTGCCCTTTTCTTCTACTTCTTAATTCACCTATAACCACCAGCACTCCACCTGACCGAGGTTAGGCAGGGATTTTCCTGTATTACAGTCTCCTATGCTGGACCTATGATGTTTTGGTTGGTTCTATGACTTCATAGCAACCACCTTACTGATGGTCCGGACTAGAGGCTACTCTGGAATCGCCTCTGGAACGGGGTTCCGGTGCGGGAACCATGGTGAGTGAGTATGATCCATTCTATATATATATATGTATATATATATACAGTATATGTATTTAATGTGCCGGTGGTTATTTGTGTATAATCCTTCTGTGAGATTTCTTTGCAGTGTTTTTCCGGGACCTGTGTGTTTCTGTCCTCTCTAAGGTAGGTCCTCTGTGAGCACACCTTTGCTGGATTCAGAAACCAGGTGCTCGACTTGCAGTGTTACCTCACTCGTCGACATTATGTCCAGCCGGTATGATAGCCCTGGTTCCGGCTTCCTGGATCATGCGGCCAGGTCAGAGGCTTCTGTGGGAGCCTTCTTGATCATCAGGCCCCCGGCACGATTCCTGGATGTCCGGGCTCCAGGATATCCCCTCTTGCTGAGGCATTGAGCGGGAAGTACAGGTGGCATTTGCGAAAACCTTCTTGTGTATGCTGTCTCAGGCAGTGCTCCCCTCGCCTTAGAGGGTCGTATTTGAGCTTGCCTCTCCCGTTTGGTCCAGTACCTCCGAGTATCTGTGATCAGATTCCTGGAAATGTTAATCCATGCTATGGTAAGTGCACACGCTAAGCTCTGTGCACTTTCTGAAATCCACATAGTGGTAAGTGTGCACACGTTGAACACTTTGCGCACTTTCTAAAATCCACAGTAGTTGTAAGTGTGCATCGGTAGTGACGTCATGGGCTGTCGCCGGCCAACGTGTTGTTGGTGTTTTTTCAATGTATGATTCAGACATGGGTCATGACGAGGTGTTCCCCATAGTGACCCCTAGAGGACGCAGTGTCTCGTTCCCTACTCAGGGAACCATGGTTACATAAGTAACCTGAGACGATTTATTTGGTGTACGCCCACAACAACAAATCGTGACAAAACGCGCTTCAAAAATTAACTGAAATATGTCCATAGAAAGCTTGAAATGTCTACTTTTAAATAGACCAATCGAAAACAAATATTTTCTGTTTATTTCATTCGTAAATAATAATAATATAATAAAAAAAACAGAGGTAGGCTACAGTCATTCTGTCTGGGCTCATTAACTGTAATGAGGTCACACCCATGCGCAGTGCAGCCTATTCTTACTCTATTAGATCCTGGGATTTAACCAGCTAAATATATAATTTCTGACATGTAAATAATGAATTCTTACATAACTTAATGTGTTATTTTTACATAAACTTGTACGCATTTTACTAGTTGTTTTTCTCCCAAACTATTGCTTATGTGCAAGACTGAATCGATGCAGTACTTCAAATGATCTGTGATGGCGTCATTAAAGGCATTAATATTATCTTGCTTCAGTTCATAATTCAAAATAGGCCTATAATTAAGACATTAGACTATTTATTACAGTGAAAGTTACATAACAAATAATACTGGTATTTTTTGTTGGGTTGTTATTTTTCCCCCATTAAACAATTTTATTATCTAAAAACAATTCTGCTGTTGCTTGTAATAGTGAGTGAAATCATGTTGCATCTAAGGCAGGGGTGTCCAAATCAATTCCTGGAGGGCCGGAGAGCCCTGCAGAGTTTTGCTCCAACACACATACCATGTAGTTTTCAAATAAGCCTGAAGGACTTGATTAGTTGGATCAGGTGCGTTTAATTAGGGGGATGAATCTAAACTCTGCAGGGTTCCGGCCCTCAAGAAATTGAGTTTGACACCTCTGATCTAAGGTTTTTTTGTAGGCCTTTTGCGATTAAAATATTCTCATATTTTTGTACATGTTGTTTTAGATCATAAAAGCCAAAGGCCGTTTTATTTGAATAAAATCATCTCTGATTTGTAAATAACATGCAGCAGCCATCTTGCATTTCTTTAATAAAAAAGGTGGTCAGACTTGCAGTACACTTGCGTGCCCCTTTAAATAATAAAATAGCCTACTCATCTAAATACAGCATTGCTTCATAGACGATGTTTATTAACTGTGGTTGATATATTTTGATAAAGTATCTGTGATTAACTGTACATCAGTAAATCACAACAATCCCGTGCAATGAACACTGTCATTGATTTTCGAAAAATGTGATGAAGTACAGATCTATAGCCTATAAATTCTATATTAGGCCTGAATATCAATGGATAAAGGCCTGGCATGTCACGTACAAAATATTTTTTTTTTTTTTAATTATTGGATAGCATTATATTGTAGACTGATTGCAGATTAATCGTAATAAACATGTTGCCACAATAAAAACAATAACATTGAAATACATTTAAAACAGTGTATTGCTATTATTCCTCCTGCAGTAACTTAAGCAGCATGCAGATCCTCGTTTATCTCAGGACTGTGGCAAGACCAGTAGCGCATACTGTAACGATATAATATCTTCTAAAATGGGAAAAACATATTGTTTTTATGACATATGTCGTTATTACAAAAAAAAATAATAATACAACGTTTAAAGACATGACATAACGAGATGTTAGGACATGAGTGGAAAAAATAATATGTGGCAGCAATGTGCCCATTACTGTAATAGACCATATAGCAAAACATGACAGACTCAAGCCCTAAAAAGGGAGCACACACTTTGGGTACACTAAGGCAAGAGCATGTTCTTTTCGCATGTTTGGACACTGCTTGTCTGGTTTACCTGTTTACACGTTCATAACGTGCGTTCATAAGAATGTGCGTTTTTATAGCAAATCACACGTCGAGGATGCACGTTTTGATACACAAAAATGCACGTCTCAAATGACCCCAAAGCGCACATTAAGAATGTGCGTAATATGGCAAATCACATGTCGAAGAAATCGTATTGCTGTCAAATTGCATGCTTTTCGGTGTGCAGTCTGGTCAATGTGCAATCAGACGCTCGACCAGGCATATATGAATACTTTGGCTTGCCATAGATATGCGCTGCTCTCGCCCAGAGAGTGTGCGCGCACTTAAAACGTGTCTGTTGCAATCGCGAATCTCTGTTCTCACTCAAAGTGTGCGTGTCAGAGCCGAACCAAGATGAAGTGGGGGCCCCAGGCAAAATTAATAGATGAGGCCCTTCAAAAAGATAATTTTTTTATATATCTTTGTACCTAGATATATTTATACAACATACAAAAAGTAGTTAAAACACATAATAGAACATAAATTTTTTTTTTGTTTTTTTTTTTAAAGTGCTTATTCTTTAACAAAATATCAATCTTCATCTTTATGGCAGAAGATACAATACTGTACAATACAATCTTGAAGATACAGTACAATGTTCATAATTACAGTAACGGACTGCCACCTTAAAAATTGTCCTTATCATTAGCTACAGCAAATGCTGTCACTATGTCCTTCATATCCAAAGACCTTCATATGTTCCGTTTAATTGAAATGAGTGCCAGTGCTGACTGCCTCGCTTGGTTCATTGTTGGTCTGAGGTATGTTTTTATCAGGTTTACTAGTTTTATTAGTTGACAACTAATTATGTTAACTCAACTAATTTAATGTAGAAGAGCTAAATAAATAATGTAAAGTAAATGTAATAATATTTATTTATATTAATGTGGGTTCCACACTGGCAGCAAGAGGATGCAAACTAATCATGGGTGACAAAGACGAGTACCCCCCCACCCCCCAAAATAAAACCTTAAATTTTTCTAAACACATAATTTAAAGCCTTTATTATTATTTTTAACTCTGCCAAAATTCACTTTAAATGTTCACTTTCATTCATAAAGAAGACAAAAAAATGTCTCCAGGTAGAAATCAAACAGTTTAGATGAAAATGACATGAAATTACCATTATATCCATTAGATGGCAGCAGAGGAACACCCATTAGCTCAGTTGCCATTTCAACTCCCTATTTTTTCTCACGTCTTGCTTTTGGATTTATTAACTCAACTAATTTAATGTAGAAGAGCTAAATAAATAATGTAAAGTAGATGTAATAATATTTATTTATATTAATGTGGGTTCCACACTGGCAGCAAGAGGATGCAAACTAATCATGGGTGACAAAGACGAGTACCCCTCCACCCCCCAAAATTAAACCTTAAATTTTTCTAAACACATAATAATTTAAAGCCTTTATTATTATTTTTAACTCTGCCAAAATTCACTTTAAATGTTCACTTTCATTCATAAAGAAGACAAAAAAATGTCTCCAGGTAGAAATCAAACAGTTTAGATGAAAATGCCATGAAATTACCATTATATCCATTAGATGGCAGCAGAGGAACACCCATTAGCTCAGTTGCCATTTCAACTCCCTACTTTTTCCTCACGTCTTGCTTTTGGATTTATTATAAAATGACTATGAAGTATAGCAAGTTCAGGAAGTCTCATGTCATTTAAAAAAATAAAAAAATTAATAAGCCCAGACACCAACAGCCTAGTATGGTAAATTATTTAAATACTTAACTAGTTAACTACAAATTAAGTTAATTTTTAACGGTATAATAATTAAATAATGCATTAAATATTTTGCCATTTCTTAAAAAAATAAAATTTTTCAAACATTGCCTAAAAATGACACATAAAAGGAGAGCTTTAAGTTATCTTTACCTGTAGAAGCTGCTCAAGGCCACAGACTTGTTGCTGTTGTAGTTTTGTTACTCTGAATTTACTCTGCATCACTTAAACAGCATTCGTGCTCATAGAAGCCCTAAACTAAGCAGGCTGTGCATTGAAGATCTAATATGACTTGCTGTGTCTATAACTTGTAACACACTGAAAGGGCTCTTTCTGCATTGCAAATAAGATTTAATTCCATGAGTTAGAAAAATGCTCCATGTGGGCAAGCTTTGCTCTCAACATTGCATAAACCAACTTTCTCTCACTGGGAAAGAAGCTTTGCAGCATATGTGGGCTTAATTTCTTTTCATTTGCTCAGAAGCACTAAAACAGCATTTGTGCTCATAGAAGCCCTAAACTAAGCAGGCTGGGCATTGAAGATCTAATATAACTTGGTGTGTCTATAACTTGTGTAGTGATTTTTGCTTTCGCCAACTTAAAACCTGCCGTAAACTAAGCAGGCAGTGCATTGAAGATCTAACATGACTTGCTGTGTCTAGAACTTATAACACACTGAAAAGGCTCTTTCTGCATTGCAAATAAGATTTAATTCCATGAGTTAGAAAAATGCTCCATGTGGGCAAGCTTTGCTCTCAACATTGCATAAACCAACTTTCTCTCACTGGGAAAGAAGCTTTGCAGCATATGTGGGTTTAATTTCTCTTAATTTGCTCAGTAGCACTAACACAGCATTCGTGCTCATAGAAGGCTTAAACTAAGCAAGCAGGCATTGAAGATCTAATATGACTTGGTGTATCTAGAACTTGTAACACCCTGAAAAGGCTCTTTCTGCATTGCAAATAAGATATAATTTCATAAGTTAGGAACATCCTGCATGTGCGCAAGCTTTGCTCTCAACATTGCATAAACCAACTTTCTCTCACTGGGAAAGAAGCTTTACATCATATGTGGACTTGCTTTCTCTTTATTTGCTCAGAAGCTTTAACACAGCATTAGTGCTCATACACATAATTTACCTTTATTCCACACAGATCTGTCCCTTCTCTAACAAATGCCTCGATTATTTCCTGTTTTTATGAAGCCCTCCCTCAGAAATACGTGATAGGCTGAGATTGGTCAGCTGGCTCAGTGTGATTCACTAAACCGCCTCTACAGCACGTCTGAACATCCCGCCCTGCACTGAAGGTCTAATATGACTTGCAGTGTCTAGAAATTTCTCTTCATTTGCTCAGGAGCACTAAAACAGCATTCGTGCTCATAGAAGCCATAAACTAAGCAGGCTGTGCAATAAAGATCTAATATGACTTGGTCTGTCTAGAACTTGTAACACCCTGAAAAGGCTCTTTCTGCATTGCAAATAAAATATAATTTCAAAAATTAGGAACATCCTGCATGTGCGCAAGCTTTGCTCTTAACATTTCATAAACCAACGTTCTCTCACTGGGAAATAAACTTTCCAGCAGATGTGGGATTAACTTCTCTTCATTTGCTCAGAATCGTTTAAACAGCATTCGTGCTCATAGAAGCCCTAAACTAAGCAGGCTGTGCATTGAAGATCTAATATGACTTGCTGTGTCTATAACTTGTAACACACTGAAAGGGCTCTTTCTGCATTGCAAATAAGATATATTTTAAGAAGTTAGGAACATCCTGCATGTGGGCAAGCTTTGCTCTTCACATTGCAGAAACCAACTTTCTCTCACTGGGAAAGAAGCTTTGCAGCATATGTGGGCTTAATTTCTTTTCATTTGCTCAGAAGCACTAAAACAGCATTCGTGCTCATAGAAGCCCTAAACTAAGCAGGCTGGGCATTGAAGATCTAATATAACTTGGTTTGTCTATAACTTGTGTAGTGATTTTTGCTTTCGCCAACTTAGGTAGGCTAGTGATGGGTACTCGCGTCACCAATGACGTTATGATATTTGGATCACGTGTCACTTAAGGTGTGGTTATGAGTACATCACATAAGAAAGATTGGTGGGATCTCTAACTTGTAGAACCTCTTTCTGTATAATCGACACAAGAAAGACAAGTGTAATAAAATAGATTTTATTAACTAAAGACAGACAAGAGAAGACTTTGTCAAGAATGCAACAACTACTAAATGAATACCATAAATGAAATATTCCCATTTCATTCATGGTATTCATTTAGGAATTTCGTCATTTATTAGGGGCGACTGTCAGTCTTTCTTCCAGATTCCATCCCCAGAGTAATGGTCAGACAGAGAGAGCCAGCCAAAATTTAGAACTCATGTTACGATGTTTGGTTTCACAGAATCCGTCCTCCTGGAGTCAGCAGCTCTCATGGGTTGAGTACGCACACAACTCTTTACCGGTGTCGGCTACGGGCCTGTCTCCATTTGAGTGTAGCTTAGGATACCAGCCACCTGTTTTTCCCAGTACGGAATCCGAAGTCGCGGTTCCCTCTGCTCACGCTTTTGTCCAGAAGTGCCGTCGCACCTGGAGCAGAGCCAGACAGACTCTCCTCCGGGTGGGAGCACGCACCAAGGCTCAGGCCGATTGCCACCGGACAAAGCCTCCCATCTACGTCGTTGGTCAAATAGTGTGGCTTTCATCTAAGAACATTTCTCTCCACACCGTTTGTAATAAACTTGCTCCCAAATTTATCAGCCCGTTTACTGTCACCAAAATCATTAGTCCGGTGGCAGTCCGCCTCAAACTTCCTCCAGCGTACAGGAGAGTTCATCCCGTATTTCATGTTTCTATATTAAAGCCCGTTTTTCATTCTGCGATTAATCCGCCTGTCCTGGTTCCCCCACTGCCACGTCTCGTAGATGGGGAACCTACCTATTTGGTCAAATGTATTCTGGACTCGAGACGGAGGGGACGAGGATTCCTGTACTTGGTGGACTTGGGAGGGTTACGAGCCCGGAGGAGAGGAGTTGGGTGCCTGCGAGAGATATATTAGATCACTCCCTTATCGATGATTACAATCACCAGGCAGGTTCTCCTGGGAGCGCTGAGAGGCGCTCTTAGGAGGAGGGGTACTGTCACGGTTCGTGTGCTCATTCCTGTGTGCGTGGTGTTGTGTGTTGCGTGGTTGTCTGCTGCGTCTGGCAACCCCGCCCTCCTAATCAGGTGTTCACCTGAAGCCTATCTGGGCTGCCTTTATCTGGCTCACGCTTTCACGGTCCTTTGTCAGTTCGTTGTCTTGCTCACCACTGTTTGTTCTCTCCTAGACTCCTAGTGTGTTCTCTGTGATCCTGCTCGGCCTTTTGTTTCCCGTTGACCAGACTTCTGCTCTCGGACTTTATTTTCTACGAGCTTGGATGTCTCTCTCGGATTATCTGGATCTCCTGTTTGTTTCCACATTCTGAGAGTTCTTAATAAACTGTTTTTCCTTCACTCACAATTGGATCTGAGCCTTGATTACCTGACAGTGAAGCTCATAAAAATGAAAGCATGACATCAGTAGCAAACAGATCACATGCCTTGAAACACATAGAAACTGTGATTCACTTCTCGTGAGAGCATCAGCACCATTCACAGTGTGATTCACTTCTCTTTTCTGCCAAAGATTAAGAGAGACTGAAAAATATTACACAGCAAGATGGCAATAACTTAATTGACCTTGGGCCTATCTCATAGTAGTTTTGTTTTAAAGGGGACATCGGATGCCCATTTTCACAAGTTGGTGTGATTCTTTAGGGTCTTCATGAAATGTCTGTAACATACTTTGGTTAAAATTCCTCAATGGTCATGTAAAACAGCTCTGTTCACAGCAACCCATTTCAGTGCATGTCTCTTTAAATGATAATGAGCTACTGCTGACCCCATCCCTATGGGGCGTCGACACAAGATGCGTGAATTGCTGCCTTGGATATCCATACTGTATATGGCTCAGAGGTGGTGGTCTTCAAATAGCTAGCCAACTACATAGAAACTGGCTGCAAACTGAAACCGCTCACTGGATGAGACAGTTTCAGACTCAGACAGACAAACTGGCTGCGTGTTTTCTTTTCAGCTTTTCTGAGCTGGCAGACATGCCAGAAACCTAAGTAATCACAAAAAAAAAAAAAAAGAAACAATCACTTTTTTTCACTATTTTTAAAATATTTTTATTTAGAAAGTTGTTGCTTTCCTTTGCACTTCTTTTATTTGTTGTAATGTCACTCCATCAGTATTTTATGTTCAGACTCCAACTGCCTTAGGTCTGAAATAAGCAGTTTGTCTTGTTTTTCTTTTGATTTCCATCTCTTTTGATCCATCTTTCCATTGTCATTTTCATCCATATCTTCAATCTTTTGATTTCAGTTTTCATTTGTTCAACTACAGACTGATTATTCAATATCCCCATCTCCAAAGGGTTTCTCTATTTTATTTAAATGAACAATCAGGTAAATGGCACTTTGGTCAGAAATATCCGTGACTCCAATTTGGCAATCCTGTATCCTATGTTTTCCTTTTGATAAATCTATTCTTAAATACACAGTGTGTGCGCCTGAGAAATGGTTGAAATCGCTTTTCTTAGAATGGGTTTCCCCCCATATGTCAATTAGTTCCAATTCTTTATATTTTATATTAAAATATATTAGAGAATGAGCTGATTTTGCAGCTTGGTATTAAAATAGGTTATTTTTAGACTGAAAAGAGAGTTATGAGGTCTGAAACATATCAATTAAACAACTGTTTTATTGCATTCCTTATTTAAATTACACCAGTTAAGTCAAGAGTACAACATATAAAGTTTAAGATGTTTTAAACTGTGTCTATATAATAAAAAAACAATTTTCAATTGATTTTATAAGGCTGAACTGACACATCAAATCATTGATGCAGATGTTGATACACTTTCCATTCATTTTCAGCATGGGAATCAAAAAGCACAACACAACTACACGCCACAAACAATCATTATTTTCATCAACATTATTTATACTCCCGTACATGACCGAAGTACAGTTCTGAGTGGCCATTAACGGGCCATGAGTCTGTGTCTGCTGCTCTGATCCACCAGTCTGTGATACTCTGATAGTTTATCTTTCAGATTCTTGTACATCTGTAGACAGAGAAGTCAAGTCAGCTTTATTTATATAGCACTTTATACAACACAGATTGTGTCAAAGCAGCTTTAAAGTGTCAAACAGGAAAATAGTTTGTCAAGAAAATAGTGCGTCAAAGCCAGAGAACATCACAAAACCATACATGCAAAATGTCATCATACTTTGATTTCTTAACTGCCCACTTTGAAAATTAAGATTTTTATTGAATAGATTAGATTCATCTGTTGTTGAATTGTTGCTGAATATCTAACCCATCTCAATAGACGAGAACAGGTTTCTAAAGTTCTGTTCAAAATCATGAAATAAAAATCTCGGGCATCATGACAAATGCAAGTGAAAAATACTTCACCTTTTCATTGATCTGACTTTCACTGAGGTTTCTTAAGAGCTGATCGATCGATGTATAAGGCAGCCATACCAGGGATGCTGTAGCTGAGAGAGGCCGCTGTCAGGAAATCAAAGGACAATAATAAATCCACTCAGAGTACTGTGCAGAAGTCTTAAGCACATTAGATGTTTGACAGATTTGCAAACATTCCTTTTGCAAAGAGTGAAATAATCCAGTAAGATTGGGTTGTGAAACCCTGCTTTAATGAATATTAAACATACACATTACATATACATACAGTTTTTGTTTCAAATTGTTTATTCAAATTATTGAATAATCAGATTTTTAAAAAGCCAAAATCTATTTTCTGTATTTTATTTAAATAAATGGGTTATTTCACATCTTGCTCAAATTTGTTCTCCACACAATGTGCAAATTAAAGACTATGATAACAAATATAGTGACTGTAGGGCACTGTGTAAAAATAAATCAATAATATAAAAAAAACCTTGCTTGTCCACACTTTAAATGTCCATAAAAAAACGCACCCTTCACTGCTGTAAAGAAAATCAGTGGAAAGTGGATATTGCTGGTGTTTCAAACGTAAGCAGCATGTGTAACAATTGAAGCAATGAGCACATACAAGTCTTTTTTAAATATGCTTGTGTCCAACCTGTTTGCACAAACTGCTATTTGCATAACTTTATTATTAGTTGTAAACTAATTAGTAGGGATGTAACGATTAACCGCAAGCCGGTTGAAAATAGATTCAAATATGTGACGATTCAAATCGGTTGAGATGCTAAACGGTTCATTTAGGTGTAGGGGTTTATATAAATGCATGTCTGAGGGGAACTTACTGTCTTTAGAAAGTTTAGATGGTATTTTTTATCTTGCCTCCTCCGTATAATGCATATTAAAGTTCATAAGTGCTGCTGCTTTGTTTACAGCGGAAACCAAGGAAACGCTTTAAGCGCCACCTGCTGGCAGAGAGTGAATTTGCGTTCATCAGCCCGTCTACGGTTTTGTTTCGTGCAGATGTTTTATGTGCTATAGTTTCACAAATCTGAAGTCAGACCATTCTGTTTTTGCCTCAAATTTCGAAATCATACAATTCAATTCCGATTAAAAACTGCTCTTTGTTTGGATACAGTGGTTGCCTCCAATTTTAAATGGAAAGACCACAGACAAAGCCTTACTTTGTTTATATGAAGAGATTTATTTTATTTGTGTTACTTATTTATTTGATTTGGGGCTTGTTTTAAAATTTCAATGTAGTTTTGTTATTTACATTTACATTATATAAAAATGTTGTCATTTAGCAGACGCTTTTGTCCAAAGCGACTTACAAATGAGGACAATAGAAGCAATCAAAACCAACAAAAGAACAATAATATGTAAGTGCTAAATTAGTCTGTTATTATAGTGTTATATTTCAATTTCACAAAGAAATGTGCAGCATTTTGTCCAAGTAATAATAAAAGGACACATTTAATTTATAATTTGTCTTAAATCTAATTTTGTTAAAAAAAATAATAATCGTGAATCGAATCGAATCGTGAAATCAAAACTGTGAATCGAATCGTGAGTTGAGTTAATCATTACATCCCTACTAATTAGGGATGCACGATACCATTTTTTTCAGAACCGATCCGATACCGAACATTATTATTTATTTTTTCAAATCAATGCAAAATTTGTTGACCTGATCATCACTGTTTTGTGTTAAACACAATCTACTATAGACAACTTAATATATAGATTATAATAAAAAATATAATCATAATATATATATATGATTATATATACAGGTACATCTAAAAAAAATTTGAATATCATGAAAAAGGTCAATATTTTGCGTCACTCATTTCAGAAAGTGAAACCCATATATTATATAGTAAAATATTTAAAGCCTTTATTTCTTGAAATTTGGATGATTATGGCTTACAGATCATGAAAAC
Organism: Sinocyclocheilus grahami; assembly: GCF_001515645.1. NCBI lineage: Eukaryota > Metazoa > Chordata > Actinopteri > Cypriniformes > Cyprinidae > Sinocyclocheilus > Sinocyclocheilus grahami. The sequence continues at coordinate 1,911,546 of NW_015505722.1, read as the reverse complement.
CCAAAATTCAGTATCTCAGAAAATTTGAATATTGCATAAGATCAATAAAAAAAAGGATATTTTAAACAGAAATAAACATACTTTTCAGAAGCCTGACATTTCTATGCACTCAATACTTGGTTGGGCCTCCTTTTGCATGAATTACTGCATCAGTGCGGCGTGGCATGGAGACAATCAGCCTGTGGCACTGCTCAGGTGTAATGGAAGCCCAGGTTGCTTTGATAGCGGCCTTCAGGTCATCTGCATTGTTGGGTCTGGTGTCTCTCATCTTCCTCTTGACAATACCCCATAGATTCTCTATGGGGTTCAGGTCAGGCGAGTTTGCTGGCCAATCAAGCACAGTAACACCATGGTCATTGAACCAGCTTTTGGTACCTTTGGCAGTGTGGGCAGGTGCCAAGTCCTGCTGGAAAATGAAATCAGCATCTCCATAAAGCTTGTCAGCAGAAGGAAGCATGAAGTGCTCTAAAATTTCCTGTTAGATGGCTGCGTTGACTGTGGACTTCAGAAAACACAGTGGACCAACACCAGCAGATGACATGGCAGCCCAAATCATCACTGACTGTGGAAACTTCACACTGGACTTCAAGCAACATGGTTTCTGTGCCTCTCCACTCTTCCTCCAGACTCTGGGACCTTGATTTCCAAATGAAATGCAAAATTTACTTTCATCTGAAAAGAGGACTTTGGACCACTGAGCAACAGTCCAGTTCTTTTTCTCCACAGTCCAGGTAAGACGCTCCTGATGTTGTCTCTGGTTCAGAAGTAGCTTGACACGAGGAATGCGACATTTGTAGCCCATGTCTAGGATTCGTCTGTGCGTAGTGGCTCTTGATGCACTGACGCCAGCCTCAATCCACTCCTTGTGAAGCTCCCACAAATTCTTGCTGGTGCACCTTTTCCTACCACACTTTTTCCTTCCACTCAACTTTCTATGAATATGCTTGGATACAGCACTCTGTGAACAACCAGCTTCTTTAGCAATGAACCTTTGTGGCTTACCCTCCTTGTGGAGGGTGTCAATGACTGTCTTCTGGACATCTTTCAAGTCAGCAGTCTTCCCCATGATTATGTAGCCTACTGACCCAGACTGAGAGACCATTTAAAGGCTCAGGAAACCTTTGCAGGTGTTTTGAGGTAATTAGCCGATTAGGGTGTGACACCAATATTTTCAAAATTGAACTTTTTCACAATATTCTAATTTTCTCAGACATTTTGGGTTTTCATTATCTGTAAGCCATAATCATCAAAATTTCAAGAAATAAAGGCTTTAAATATTTCACTCTATGTGTAATGAATCTATATAATATATGGGTTTCACTTTCTGAAATGAGTGACAAAAAATATTGACCTTTTTCATGATATTCTAATTTTTTGAGATGTACCTGTAGATATATTCATATATATATATATATATATATATATGAATATATATATGAATATATGACAAAATATACTATTATAAACTAGGTTAGTGGATAATTCAGCAGAAAAAGTTACTCTAGAAAAATAACGAGTGCACAATAATTTTATAAAATTTAAACAATAAGTGAAAAAACATTATTTAGTGGGGAACAAAAGTGAATAAGTGTAGGACTAAATCTGGTAAAATGCTACACAATGCTCTTTTGGCACTTTTCCACTGCATGGTACGGCATGGCACGGTTCGCTTTTGGGGGGGGTTTCCACTGTGTACAGTACCTGGTACTTTTTTCAGTACCACCTCGGCTCAGGTTCCAAGCGAGCTGCACCGTTACCAAAATGTGACGTGTAAAACCCAGACACGAGACCCACTAGATTAAATCAGCACAGCCAGCGAGGATCAAACGCAACTTTTTTTGAACGAACGCAACCGTTTCGAATGAGCTCACCTTTATTCAAACAACAAAATAATGGCTTTCATGGTCTGTTGCGGAAGTACAGACGTTCCTCTCGTTGATAGCCAAGGAGTGGATCCAGCAAGAGCTTGATGGGACGATGCGGAATGAAAAAGGTTTGAAAAAGGCGGCGCAACTATAACAACATGTCTATAATCCCGCCCACTCTAAAGCGGCACTAAACTGCAGTGGAAACGCAAACCGTGATGTACCGTGCCGAGCCGTACCGTGTAGTGGAAAAGCACCATTTGTACTGTTGTAAAATACATTCATGAAATACAAGTAAATATATTTATCAGGGTTCCCACTCTTTCATGAACACCAGATTCAAGGACTTAAGGACTTTTTAAAGCACCTATCAAATTCACACCCCAGCATATGTAGTGTCATGAAAGACCTTACAGTACTTAACATTTCACTTACACTTAACATTTACATTAAACATTTCAGAGTAATAATGTTTTGAATGTGTAGGTTTCATAAATTTAGACCGTTTTGAGCAGTTGTGTTCAAAGGAATTTAATGAAATCCATTGAAGTCAGTACTGGTAATATTCAAATACAATTTCTAAAATATTGATCAAATATGTATCAAACTGGTTTTGCTGTAGTTCTTGTACAAGATTTAAATTTGAAAATTTCTCAATTTTTAAATTAATAAAAAGTGGTTCAATGTTGTAATAACATGGTCAAACCTCTTAACATTACAAATTTGCACATTCACTCAAAAGAGACGTTACTCATTAATAAATATACTCAAGTCAAAATATTTTTGTAAATGACTATTGTAAATCCCATTTTTTCATCTTTGATTTAGAGGAATGCAGCTGCTCAAAGCGTCAATATTTTTTAAAAATATTTCATGAACATTTTAATCCTTGTTTGTACATGCGCAAATCTGCAAAAAAAAAAAATTAAGAAAAGAAATAAAAAAAAAAGAGGACTTTCTATTTGCTTTTAAACTGTAAACGCTTTTCACTAAGCTGTTTTTCCAATTTTTCAAGTTCTACATTTTCTCCTTTGCTCCATGTTGCAGTAAGTTTTGGGAGTCTATAAAGCCTATAAAAAAATAGTCTCCATGTATTTCACAACACTTCAGCATGTTAATCTTATTAAGTAGGGGTCATCCGTCATGCACGGATCTAATATAGGCTACTGATACACATGGCTCTGTGCTTACTTTTCTTTTTAGGAGCGCTTGTCCTCCTAATTTAAAAAATTTAGGAGTACCTTCTGATCAATGATCAAAAATTCTGATCAAAAATTAGCATTCCTAATACGAGCTGACATTTGACTCCTTAAAGTGACTTACAGGGGTATTTTCTTTTTACCTTTGCAATGGAATAATTTTCATCTGTTAAATTAAAAAAAATTGTTTATAAGCTTTTAAAAATTTCTATTTAAAACAATATAATGAGAATTAGAATGAGACAAATAAGTTACCAATCATATGAAATTAGTATTAATAAAAAATTAATTTGTACTACAGAGGGTGCACAGAAGAACACAAAAGTGGCTTGAAGGTACATTTTCAGACGTTTAATGAGGCTCAGAGGTGGCATGAGTGCAATTAAATTCATTAATTCATGTGGAGATTAATGTTTTAAATATAAAAATTTGAATACAGAAATATTAAATGATTTAAATAACTGAAATTATACCTAAAAGGTGGCGGCAAGTCACTGATTTTATCACTGAATCATTCATTCAATTGATTCGTTTGAATGGCTGATTCATTCAGGAAATGAAACAAGTCTTTATGAATGGGTAATCATGAATCACTGACTTTTTGCCACTACCACTAGATTCGTTCAAAAACGCACTTTCATTCATGAATGAAACACCGCTGTGTTTGCTTTTAGAGATGCGCAGCGGCTGAGCCGTTACTTTATTTGGAACTATTTTCGTTGATGAAATAGAGCAAAATCAGGCAGTACTTGTTTATTGAACGGTTTTATTCAATCAATATCACATTTGCAAACTCCCTTAACTATTAAAAGCGGTCACTCTCCTTATCGCGATCTGTGGGCGCACAGAAAATGAGAGTTCTCAAGACTCAAAAGCACATGCAAATGATACGTTCCGTCATCTGTCATCGCGTAATAAGCGCGGAACCTGCGGGAATGAGTAGAATTATTATTAATAGCCGCAATCCCGCGCCGAAATTCAAGACCTGCTCTGTGTTCTCTGCTAATAACCCGACTGTGAATGATGCGAGCGGCTGAGAAGCTGCAGCCGTGGTGGGGAGAATTTTTGGTGTGCCGGCAGAACAACAACAATGTGCTACATGCTTCTTTTCCCCTCATTTTTTCTAATTGACGGAAATCCGTTGTAGTGACGGAAAACTTGAATCCCTGTATATACAATATTAGAATGTTTGTGGGAGCGGGACACACACGTTGCAGGAGTGGGCGGTAATGGTATTTTTGGTGTGCCGGCAGAACAACAACAATGTGCTACATGCTTCTTTTCCCCTCATTTTTTCTAATTGACGGAAATCCGTTGTAGTGACGGAAAACTTGAATCCCTGTATATACAATATTAGAATGTTTGTGGGAGCGGGACACACACGTTGCGGGAGTGGGCGGTAATGGTCAGAAATTCAGCGGGAGCGGGCTTAAGAAAACTGTCCCGCTCAGGGCTCTAGGCTGCGCATCAACACACAAGTTTTTTTTCACGCTACCCCATCTCCACCCCCAGTCATTAGTGCCGTTTCGTTGTCTTTGACAGAACATACAGGATCATTTTTGAAATAGCGCCATAAAATTGATTTCAAATTTAATTCAAGCACTTTCAAGGACCTATGTTTGTTTTCAAGTACTTTCCAGGCCTTGAATCCATATGTCTGAAATTCAAGTACTTTCAAGAAGCGTGGGAACCCTGATTTATATATAAATATATACTATAAAATTAAAAGACATTTATTTTAAATGTATAGCACCATAATGAGGCAGCAACATATGATAGATAGGACAGAACAAGAAAGGCTATCAATAATATCTATCATTGCGCAAAAGTATTATAATATGAAAGGCTCCAACAGAGTGGCCCAAAGCTCTTATGCGCATCCCGTGAGCAGAATGATGCGCTTGAAGCAACAGTCACAGCGCGCAGCACATAGAAAAGTTCAAAGCACAAAGGGCTTATTGAAGACATATTGAAGCGTAGTGTATTATAACTGTTCGATAGAGTCTTTTCTTTTAACAGTTTTACATTTCAGTTCCTGTGCGCTTGAAGAACAATTCATAGTGCTCTCTAATCCAGTGCTGTGATCTAACAGACACCCGGTAGAAAGAACCATGCTTTAGAAACAGCACTAAACTCCAGCAAGATAAAGTCCTTTTATACAAAACCACTGATCTTTATCTACAGATCAAGTATAATAATAGGAACATTGAATCATCTTGGAGAGAGTTTTATCGTCTTGACTGTCGTAATCGACCGAGACGCGCAGTTTGAATGACAGACAGCCGCAGAGGAGAGAAGAGTTTACGTGAACTTGAATTTAATGACTTAAATATTCATCTGTACCTCACATTAAACTATAAAACGTCTTCAGAACACTTGGAATATAGTGCAAAAAAAAACTTTATGGTGCTTTATAATGTTTTGAACCTTTAGTGGGGTTTAACAATATCTCAGAATAGCATACGCACAATATCGGATTTGGATTGGTCTGGTCTGACCGATCCGGCAGAAAATGGCAGTATCTGAGCCGATACGGATTACTGAGGATCCGATCAGTGCATCCCTAAAACTAATACACCCACAAACTGCAAATATACTTTGAAAGATTTTAAAAGCAAATGTGTATTCATTATTTGCAATCTTAGCAATTAACGACCATAATGTCTACAACAGACCATAAAGTTTTAATTCATTTCAGATTGTTGTGAGGAAAAAAGAAACTGAATACTTATTCAAATTGTAATAGTAGTCAGGACTACATACCTCTATACCAAAATACTGATGTCCCTTTCCAAGAAGAGCATCCACATACTCCAGCACGAGCTCAGCTGCTGACTCCAGCTGATCATAGTTCAGATAGAGACGCAACAGCGCTGCAGCATCGACTTCCTGAAAGAGAACCACAACCATCCTTTATGTGTTATACTAACAGAGAACAGGGACGGTGTAGAAATTGTCTGTAAGCATACAAATGGTAAAGAAAGCAAAGTAAGCTTTTCTTTTATGCTAATTTTATTTTTTACAATAAGTTTTTTTCATTAGTGAATATCACAAAACCTACCAATATGATGTCTGCCTTAATTTCAGTTTAAATTTTGAAAAGCACAACAGCAACAGATCTGTTCCGAGTAAATTAGGACCAGTGTTGGGGATAACACATTACAAGTAACGCGAGTTACGTAATCAGATTACTTTTTTCCAAGTAACTAGTAAAGTAAC
>NW_015505722.1:1902698-1904824 GCF_001515645.1 Sinocyclocheilus grahami | reverse complement strand
TTAAAAAGTAATGCAAAAGTAACGTAACGCATTACTTTCCATAAAAAGTAACTAAGTAACGTAATTAGTTACTTTTTTATGGAGTAACGCAATATTGTAATGCATTACTTTTAAAAGTAACTTTCCCCAACACTGCTTAGGACACTAGGCTTGCCACGATACACGGTGTTGGCGGTGTTAAGCCGCAACACCGGTTACGTCACTTGCCCACCGACCCCCACCGTTTAACTTTGTGTAATTTATTTATTTTATTTGACATCAAGGTGTATGCTGTGCCTCCAAGCGTTCTTACTCGTTTTGCTAATAATCGTTCTACGTTTCTTATTTATTTGATTATATATTATACATGTTTACTTATTTCCAGTTTTGTATAGCCTACCTATTAAACTTATGCAAGTTATTTGTTATTTTATATTAGGCATAGCTTGCCCTAGCATGGTGTATTTCTATTTGTTTTGTTGATATGTTTTATACATACGCTAAAGTGAGTTTGACGTTGTATTTAGTTGTTGCAGGAACTGCCGCTAATTCAAAAGTGAAAGTAAAATGCGCACGGCGCTTTTAAGCTATTTAAAAGCGAAGGAAAGCGAGGAAAAAAGGGAAAATTCAAACGAACTAAAAACGAACAATTGCTTTACTCCGAATTGCCGCTATTTTAAAGTGAAAGTAAAATTGGCACACCGCTTTTACAAGCTATTAAAAAGCTAAGGAAAGCGAGAAAAAGAGGGAATGCCCCGCCCCCGCGGTGATACCGGTATTACCGGTGTTGTCACACGTCGATTAACCGGTGGGAAAATTTCCTCAGCGTCACAACCCTATAGGACACTGAATTGTTGTGATCATTTTACCTCAAAGTGACAATGATCTGGGTAATTTTATAGAAAGAGTAAACTACCAAACTACAATGTTTGTTTGCTTTTACAATAAAGCATTGATGATGCTGTATATACAGTTGCACTGGTCGTAAACGACAACACAGTTCACAACTTTATACAGGGCTATCAATCATCACAATTAAACAAAGCAAGAAAAATAAATTTAAGGGGTCATGAACAGCATTTCCTTTTTATTTTATGTTTGCTGAGGTGCACAACATATGTTAGTAGGCTTTTTACATCAAAAACTGACTCATTAGAAATGAAAAGCTACCCTGATGTTAGCGCTCTAATTTAAACACTCCATTTACAGGGTCATGTCTCCTTTAAGACTTCACTAACACACCAGTGTGCGGGTCAAAGAGGTGACGATAAAGACCCTGTCCCAAATGGCACACTTCATGTGCACTTGCGGTCTTACAATGGCCTCCTCGTGTGTGTGTTCGTTAAGTCCATGAGACCGTAGGGTGTCCCATTCGTCATTTTAGCTTTCAGAAGGGTGCTCGTGAGCTCCCCCCTTTGCGGCTGCTATGCACCCTCGATGTGCACTTCTGCCGAGCCTGCACTGAGGCGAGCTCCGCAGCAGACTTCTACCCGACAGTCAAAATGGCATTGCATCACGAAAGTGTGGACTTAGAGGAAGACCGTGTGGGTTTAGGGTGTGATTTCGGACAGGGCCAAAGTATTAAGCATTGATATTTGTCTGCGCAGGCAGTCTGATGTATTTATCTCTATTACGTAATAAAAAGTATAAAGTATAAAAGTTGTTTTGCTGCTTGATTAAAGGGGTCATATGATGCTTTTTTAAAGATCATTATTTTGTGTATTTGGTGTAACAGAATATGTTGACATGCTTTAATGTTCAAAAAACACATTATTTTTCAAATACTGTACATTATTGTAGGTCCTCTATGCCCCGCCTCTCTCAAATGCTTAGTTTTCTACAAAGTCCCTCCTTCCGACAAGCGCAGTCTGCTCTGATTGGCCAGCTGACCCAGTGCATTGTGATTGGTCGAACACCGCAAGCACTCGTCGGAAATGTAACGCCCCTTACCATAATCGCAAGCTTTATCTTTCAAAATAAATGTAAAGACAGAGCCCGAAAGGGGAACAGAGTCACGTGACAGACACCGTGATGAAGCTGGTCTCTCTCGCTTTCTCTCTCTCTCTCTCTCTTTCGCTCACACTCACTCACACACACACACACACACACGCGCGCGCGTGCGCGCGCACACACACACACACACACAC
>NW_015505722.1:1866005-1902547 GCF_001515645.1 Sinocyclocheilus grahami | reverse complement strand
GAACAGAGTCGCGTCACACACACCGTTATGACGCTGCTCTCTCTCTCTCTCTCTCTCTCTCTCTCTCTCTCTCTCGCTCACACTCACTCACACACACACAAACACACACACGCGCGCGTGCGCGCACACACACACACACGCGCGCACACACGCGATGCGCAAAACTCCGCATTTGAACAGTCAATAGCAAATACTTAAACTAATAACAAAACAGTAGCTGATTCAGAAGCGACAGATTGTCATAGCAAAGTCATAATTACCTCCTCTCCTAGGTTCACGAAACGGTCGTCCATAAAATGCATTGCTGTTCTGTTGTAAGTAATCTTAAAGATTCCTAAATGCATCTACTTTCGGAAGGCCAAATAAAGTGCTTTTGCTTTCGCCTAGAAACACACAGCGTCTCCCTGACATGCTGCTTCAACACTAACTGCGGTTACTGAAACCACGCCTTCTTTCTTTGCGTGAACATTTGGGCGGCATTATGCTAATATTTCCACATAGTGAGGTAGATATGTAGGGGCGTGTTAGAACGAGCCGTTTTAAGGGGGCATGGCAGAGTCTTAACTTTGATAAAGAATATCTCTTTGGTTTTGAGACTTTAGTCTTTGCAACATCAGGGATCTTATCTACGCACAATCAGCTTGTAACACTCCAAAGAGAACGGAAAACTTGAAATTGCATCATATGACCCCTTTAAAAAAAAAAAAGCTTAATGAAAGGCTGAATAAAAGCCGTTTTTGAATTCACAAGTTTTGAGGTCTGAAATTTACAGCATGTTTTTAATATTACAATATTACTCTTATATGTCAAAAGATCATGGAAAATATAATCTCTTAATTAATGACCCCTGTCTATTAGATGTAATGCTTAAAAAAAAATCATCCACCTTGTAGGCATTGAGCAGCCAATCAGGCACTGGCACCCCATGTGAGAGCAGCTTGTTGAGGACACAGCGATGATACTGAGCGTTCTGTGAGGGATATTTCTCCAAATAATGAGCTAACAGCCGCCAAGCTTCATCTGTCGCACTGTGTGGAGAGAAATTCAGTTAGGAAGACACAGAGCAGAGTTCAATCGCAATGATCAAGGTCAAGGAGTATTTTAACAGACCTGGACTCTTTAGTAGTAATGACAGTTGGCAACTGATTAGCTGCAAGCCAGTTCCACACCTCCGTCTGCTCACGATCGCCTTTATACTGCAGTTTGATACACCTACACACAGACAAAATATGCAGTGCAGAAATCAGAACAACAAGCAGCCAGCTGATTTTGATTAGGCAGACACAAGATTGATCAACTTACTTGAAGGTCAGTCCTTCAAATACAGGTGTGAGGGATAAGTTAAAGGTCTGACATAGTGTCAAGGCTGTGTCAAAAAGTCCTGTTTGTACCAGCAGAGCCACCATCTCTTGTGAAGATGCACCTCCTGTAAGAGAAATAACACCAGGATCAAGTTAACCTTTTAAAAGAGCTCAGGAAATAGTTGCCACTATTCAGGCAAAATGTGTTTGCTTGCTAAAATAAATAAATAATAGCATTAAGTATAGCCATGCAAAGCACACCCCATGAAAAGTTCATAAATGAGGGCAATATTATAATGGCTCTCAATCTGAACTGCACTGATGGGCAATCTTTAGCATTGCCTGCTTTGGCAGAAATAACCTCTTGTAAGTGATTTTTACAATGGTACTCTTACAATTAATTGGGAGAATTTGCTGCTCATTCCTCCATGAAGGATTCCTTGAACTGTGTGATATTAAAATATTTTTTATATTGTTTGTGTGAAGAGAGAGAATAGCATCAGGACATGAACAAGGTTGTTAAAAAACAAAAACAGAAGCAGCTCATGTTAACCAACTCATGTTAATCATGAAGCTTATAAACTTTTATTCATTCATTCGTTTATTCATTCATTCATTATTTATTTATAAAGCACATAAAAAAAAAAAAACAGGGTTGACCAAAGTGCTGTACAGTTGTCAAATAAAATACAAATTATAATCTTTCAAACAACAAACAAAAACATTAAAATAATAAATTAGAAACCCACATTAAGAAAATGTGTTATAAGTTTTGATTTGAAAGAGGAAAGTGATGACACCATTCGGATCGATACCTATGCTATTCCAGAGTTTAAGGCCTACTGTTGCAAAAGCTCGGTCTCCACGATGTTTTAACCTCGATCTACAAACAGAGAGCAATCCAATGCTGTCTGATCTAAGTGACCTAGAGGGATTGTGATAATGTAAAATGTCAGAAAGATACGTTGGTGCTAGGCCGTGTAATGCTTTAAAAACAAAAACTAGAATTTTAAATTTTATTCTCAGTTTGACTGGTAGCCAATGCAGAGAAGATGGGAGAAATACAATCAAAACTGCCAGTCAGCAGCATTTTGTACCATTTGAGGACGCCCGATAGATGATTGATTTGCACCATAATAAGAGTGAATTGCAGTAATCAAGTCGTGAAGTAATAAATACATGGATAACTTTTTCAAAGTTCTTTAAAGAAAGAACAGGTTTGACTTTTGCGAGACGTCGTAAATGATAAAAGCAGGATTTGACAACATAATTTATCCAACTTAAGACCTGAATCAAAGAACACACCTAGATTTTTCGCACATGGAGTAGCATGAGAGCTTAAGTTGCCAAGGTCCAGATCACCAAACTCATAGAAATCACTAGGACCAAACAGTATAACTTCGGTTTTATTCTCATTTAAGGCTAAAAAATTGTGTACAAGCCAAATTTTCACTTCATGTAAACGAGCTAGCAGAACCTCTATGGAACTTGAATCATTATGTTTAAAAGGAAGGTATAATTGGGTGTCATTAGCGTATAGGTTGAACGATACTCCATATTTAGAAAAGATGGAACCCAATGGCAGCAATTATAAGGAGAACAGTGTTGGTGCCAGAATAGATCCCTGCGGAACACCACAAAAAAGATGTGCGGTTGAGGAAGTGTGTTTTCCAATACAGACAGAGAAGATCCTATTAGTTAAAAAAGACTAGAAACCAATTCAAAACGGTACCCTGAATGCCTAAAAGATTTTCTGTTTATGTAAATTTCTTTGACAATTACATGGAGTATGTGAAAATATTTTTCCACTCTTTTGCAGATTGTAAATTAAATTATACATTTTGAATAATTCTTTGTCAAAACATTTGACAGCTGTAAATACATACATAATTTGAAAATGAGTTGCATTTTCAAATGCATGTTATAACTGACTCAAAATCACACTGCTTGCCGACAGAGATGGAGTTTGTGAGGAGTAGCATTTACTATGAACCAAGTCACTCCCGAGACACTGACAGCACAGGATCATGAGCTGCTGGAAAAACGCAGCACCTCAAACTAAAATGTGACTGATATGGTCACACCGTAGAGCCTGGATGTAGTTTTGAGCTTGTGTTCATTGCTCAAGAAAAGTTAACTGCTAAAAAAGGAATGCATTAGAAAAACTCAGCTATAAATATTGCAGAATATAAGTCATATTATATTATGAGACGTGCTGAAATCGCATTTGGTCTCGTACTGTATCGCGTACCTTGTCAGTGTCGTGTGCTTTGCTTGGCCATTTGTTGTGATAAACAGGAAAGTGTGTTCAAGCGCCAGCAAAACATTGTAAAGAAATACTCTGTGAGAAGCAGTCAATCAGCAGAAGTTAAAAGCAGCTTGTAAGTGTATTTATTTCTTGTCTCAGTGTTTAGCACAGTTGTCGTTGCTAGGAAACACTTGTTTTGTTTACTGTGGAGATGTACTGTTGCGTTTGGTCTCGTACTGTATCGAGTACCTTGTCAGTGTTGTGCGCTTTGCTTGGCCATTTGTTGTGATAAACAGTAAAGTGTGTCCAGCTGAATTCAATTAGTTTTGTTAGACGAATATAAAAAGCTTAGTATACCACGGCAGCCCTCGTGTGAAGCTCTCCTAGTGTGAAGACCGAAGAGTGTAAAGATCATTGACTCTACCGATCGACTCCACCGAGCAGGGACACCGGCAAGGCACATGAGTATCGCTTCTGAATCATTCTCTTTCCTACTACTTGTTCCCCTTCTGTTTTCAGTTTTTATAACCAATTCTTACTATGTGTTTCCAGATCCCTACTATCACTACCACTCGCAAACCATGCATCACACACTGTAGGCAGCGCAATCCTAACAACCTGCGCACTTTGCCTATGTCTACTAATACACTAGTTTATTTTTCTATTGGTCTCTGGAATTGCCAGTCTGCTGTAAACAAAGCAGATTTTATTACTTCTATTACAAGTCATTCAAGACTAAACCTCATGGCCCTGACAGAGACGTGGATCAAACCAGAGGACAATGCTACACCTGCAGCACTCTCAAATAATTGATCTTTTTCCCCACTCCCCCCGTCTGACTGGAAGAGGTGGAGGTACTGGTCTGCTCATCCCTAATGATTGGAAATTGAATCCTTTACCATCTCTGAGTATCAACAGCTCATTTGAATAACATTCAGCCACTATTACCCACCCTCTTAAAATCCATTTTATAGTTGTTTATCGACCCCCAGGACCACTAGGTAACTTCGTGGAAGAATTAGATGTGCTGCTCTCACTTGGACCACTTCTCTTCTCTGTCTACATGGCATCACTAGGTTCTGTCATTCAGAAACATGGCTTTTCATATCACTGCTAAGCTGATGACATTCAACTCTACCTCTCATTCCATCCTGATGATCCGACGATAGCTGCTCGCATCTCAGCATGTCTAACAGACATTTCTTGTTGGATGACAGACCATCAACTTCAACTCAACTCAACCTGGCTAAGACAGAACTGCTTGTGGTTTCAACAAACCCATCACTTTATCAAAATTTCACTATCCAGTTAGGCTAATCAACCTCCTTCAAAAACAGCTAGAAACCTTGGAGTTGTGATTGATGATAAGCTGAATTTCTCAGACCACATTGCTAAAACGGCCCGGTCCTGCAGATTTGCTTTATACAACATTAGGAAGATCAGGCCCTTTCTTTCAGAACATGCAACACAACTCCTTGTTCAAGCTCTTGTTCTGTCCAGGCTGGACTATTGCAATGCTCTCTTGGCAGGTCTTCCAGCCACTTCTATCAAACCTCTACAATTAATCCAAAATGCCGCTCCAAGATTAATCTTTAAAGAGTTCTTAACCATCTTCAAGAAACGACTAAAACACATCTGTTCCACCTTTATTTGACCCACTAACGCTAACACTTTCTATTCGATTTTAATTCTACTTTATCTATATTTGTCTTTTTTTATTTTATTTAAAAAACAACAACAAAAAACAAACACTAGCTTTCAATTTTTTCTATTCTAGCTACTTGTTTTTCTTTGTTTGTGTGTGTGTGTGTGTGTGTGTATTTGTTCAAGCTTGACAACCATATCGCCTTTATTTTCTAATATATATTTCTCATTACAGATAAGAACAAAGATTAAATTGTAAGAAGGGTTGCTTATATGAGAGCATACAGTACATCTGAAACTGCTGAGGCTGGGAAGGTGGAATTACCGACCAGGTACATTGTTCTCAGCGTACTGTCATTCTTAAAAAGAAAACAAATCATCAATCATTTTTTGTTTTTTTGTGTGTGTGTGTGTGTGTGTGTGTGTGTGTGTGTGTGTGTGTGTGTGTGTGTGTGTGTGTGTGTGTATATATATATATATATATACACACACACACACACATACATATATACACCTTGCTGCGTGTACTGCGTTAGGCTAACCGAGATTTGTCATTTGCACTTATATATTGTTGCTCTTTTGTTAGTTTTGACTGCTTTTATTGTCCCCATTTGTAAGTCGCTCAAATGTAAATGTAAATATTAGGGCTGCTCTATTATGGCAAAAATTATAATTACGATTATTTTGGTCAATATTGTAATCAAGATTTTGAGTGGGCCACATAACCAAAACTTTATATGAGTGATTTATTTAAAGATAGCGCTATATATCAAATATATATTTTTTGTAAATAAGGTTATGACATCTACATTTTAGATACCAGTGAAATTTAACAATTCTCAACACCACAGCAGAATACTAGGGTAACTCATACAAGTTAAAAAAATAATATTTTTTTTATACAAATACAACATATATATATAAAAAAAAAGATAAAAAAATGAAACAATCAGTGCTTTACGTTTTTTTATGCAAGTCTAAAGTATTCAGCTAACTGCCTAGTACAGAAATTGAATAATCGAATGTAAAATAAAACAGTGTAGTCTTCACTGAAAGAATTAAACTTCCTTTGTTTCTTATCAAAGCTACAAAAGTCATGAGCAGTGAGTGATTTTCTCTGTCTTTTGTTGTTTGATTAATATTAAGCACACAGTTGGCAGCAGGAACATTAGCCTGCTGTCACTTTAAGAGCCGCAAGGATCCAATATACTGTTACACAAATATTTAAATTCTCAAATGTTTATGTTCACTTAAGGCATAACCAACAAGGGTTTCCATGAATAATAATCAAGCGCCGCACTTTGACACAATACACATACGTGTATTTGACCATTTAGGCACGCAACTTAAACTAAAAGTTGACTTTACACGTCCGTGTTGTTCCGTGTCGTTGCGCATGCACAGAAAACCTCCTGAGGAACAGTGCAAGTTCTTTCATGCTTTTAAAAACACAAATAAATCAAATAAACTTTAATAAATCAAGCACGTCCCATTTTGCGAAAGTCACGTTACATGATTTTACTGATTTGCATGCAAAGTTTGGGCTTTTATGGAGGAGCGAAAGCACACCACTGGAAAGTGGGCAGAATGGGGCACAATAATCATTTTATCTTGATAATTGGATTTTCATAATAGTTGGAGGTCGAAATTTAAACGTTATTTCGATTAATTGCACAGCTCTATTGATATTAATAAAGGCAACATAATTGAACAATAATTTAAAAGCGTCTTCCAAAAGGAAGCATGTAAACCACCATACCTGCAATGGCGGCTGAGGGGGGGTCCTGCTGAGCCAATGTCAGCCGACTCCGAGCAAGAACATACTCTTTCTCCAAGTCTTTCAGCTCAAGAATGTCGATCTGTTGACTTACTGTGATCACATGACAAACAACTTTAAAATGTGTAGCATTTAAAAAACAACACCAGATTTTGCTGATATTACTATATCAAAAACGCACTGATTATCAGATTATTAGGCCAATAGTTTTAAAAATATACATACAGTATTTGAATGAAAACTGTAAAACATACAATATTTTGATACCTTAATTCATAATGTGGTCCATAGAGAATCAAGTACACAGTAAGAAACCAGATATTCATTCAGCATCTGCGCTGGCTGATTCAGTTATTTATTCATTAGACTGATTCAATCTGAGAAAGAACCAGATTCATGGACTACAATACAGTGGTCATGCTATATGTTTTGCATGCAGCAAGCAAACAACATAATAGCTAAAGGTATAAACCATATTAAATTTGAATCATCTTCAATGATTGTGCTTGTATCAAGACAAGTGGGAGGACACGTAGAAAAATGTTTAATAGACGAGTGTTGATCTTCACCTGTCAATGAAAATACTGAGTTCTGAATGAAAATATGAGTACTAGCATACAAAATGTAATCATGTTTAAGTTTTAAAGGTGGGGACAACAGAGTAGTCCACACAATTTTACAGGGTGATTTGGGGAGGAATTACCTGGATTTGCAGCAAATTCGCCATCATAGTTCCTTTTTGGTGATGTGCCTGGTCGTTCGTACTAGTCAAAAGTCAAGTCATGATATATAAAAAAAACATTATAATATATGTTACAAAATGAGGTTATAGATGTATACACACAGAGTACTGTGCAAGTCTTAGGCACATTAGATGCTTCACAAAACTTGTGCACAAAACTCATACAACGTACTTATTAAAGTTAGGTTAAAGACGTTCTAAAATCTATTCATGGCATTTTTTTTGAAAACACCCTTAATTTTACAGCCACATGCCTTCTGCACTGCGTTTATAAGTCTAAGCTATTCTGACAGGACATTTCTCTGTAATGCTAGTTCTGAGAAAAGCTCTAGCATTATTTGTTTTACAGATGCCACTTGGTTTTACTTTTGATGTTTTGTATCCAATGTAATGAAATTCAGACATCTTTATGTGTGACCTAAAGTGTCCTAAAACTCATGTATGTACATATTCATTAGGGGTGCAACGGTATACAGAAGTCATGTACCTGGGTTTTGGGGTCACGGTTAAATACGAGTACGGTAAAACAGGAAATTTATTTATTTATTTATTTTGAACAGACAGTAATGCTACATGTAGCATGAGCAGTTGTTTTTGACACCTGCACAAAACAAAAACAGCAGGAGGACTGAATGAAAATGCAAATTCACTCTCTGACAGCATGTGGCGGAAAAGCAGCATATAGTATTTCCTTGGTTACTGCTGTAAACAAAGCAGCTGCGCTTATAAACACTACTTTAATATGCATTATATGGAGGCAAGCGGAAAAGAAAATGCCATCGAAACATTTCTGAAGACGGTCAGTTCCTCTCAGAGATCCATATAAACCCCCACATATTTCTCTTATAATATATTTTGAACATCGCGAACAGGGAGTTTGATCTGCCTGGTACAGTATTTTCTCCTCTTTCAGACTTCATAAAAATTCCACACAAATTACATTTTGGGAAATGATTGCAATGCAGTGAGTGTGCAATTCTGGAATAGATATCGGCCAAAATAAAACTAATGGTAACACTTTCTATGAAGCCCGTATTTATAATACATTATAAGTGTATTCTTAAGACATTATAATGAATGCATAATGCATTATAAAAAAAACGTATACTATGTTATATCAACTCATGAATAATCATAACAACAGTTATAATACATCATAATACTTACGTATCTGTGGTTATAAGTTTAAGAGTATGATTATTTATAACACGCTATGAACACCATATTAAATCTACTTCATTTACAGAATAATGGACTGTATCATATCTTGACATTGTTTATTTAAGATCTGCACAGTATCTTACTACAGCTTGTGAGTGGTTAGATGTTAAGTGTTATGAATGTTTCCTGTGGAGCTAATGTTAATTAATTGATGTGAGCTTTATACTCCAACTGAAAAAAATGTTTCATATGGTTATTTTATTTTGATGGTCCCCTTAATCAATCGACTTTAAGCAACTTTGCAACTACATGCCAACTAACTCTCATTAGAGTATTAGTATGCTCAAGAATGGTTTAATCTAGTATGGTAGAATAAGTTGACGTACTTGCAAAGACACTTATAGTCAGTTTATCTGTTGGTTGACCATCAAAATAAAGTGTTAGCAAATATTTACAGTAGCAGACATACTAATACTCTAATGACCACTAGTTGATATGTAGTTGCAGAGTCACTTATCAACAGCTGCTTAAAGGGTACCATCAAAATAATCAAACTGATATTACAATAAAAATAGTTCAAAGCAAATGTGTCATATTACACATTCATCTGATCTGATCTTATGGCGTTCATTATAATGCCTTAAGAATACCCTTATAATGTATTATAAATACAGGCTTCATAGAAAGTGTTACCAAACTAACAACTGATTCCGATTTATAGCTGGACAACCAGTGCATCTCTAGAACCTGAAACTTTCCCACACTGCTGATTTAAAACAAGCAGGCGGTTCTTCGAGCCCTTGCGCGCTATCTGAACTCACCGTTCTTGCTTTGGGTTGGTGCATAGATCGTCTCTTCTGCTCTTTCCTGTTGTGACCGTTAGCGGTGCATTACCGTGCGCGCCCCCCTTATGGATTGATCGCCTATGACTGACTGTATTTGTCATCTGACTGCATGAACCGAACCATGACATTAGTACTGTGATGGTTCGGGACAAATACATATACTGTTACACCCCTAATATTCAAAAGTAGGTCTACATGTATTTACTTTCATTCTTACTGAGCTAACTGCTGACTGAGCACTCCATCCAAGCAATTACAAATGTTTCAGATGCTTACCGCTGCTCCAGACGAGGGCTGCACAATCCATGCGTAGTCCGGATGAACGAGACGCAGGCAGCTGAGGGCAGCTAGATAACAGTTCACCTGCTTCTGGAGACCACGCAGAGTTCGCACCTCACGGCCCAGACGCATACCGTACTCAAACATCACTGTACCGGCTTAAACACACAAACAATTTACTGTTGGCTTAATGGCCAAATCCTGCCAGAATAAAACAATTACTTTTATTGCTCATTTGAAAAATAAAACAATAATAAATAAAGCTGCAGGAGGATTTATTTTTACTTAATATTTAATCCTTTCCCCCAAAAAACTTGAAACGTCACTGTAACGCTGACCATCAGTTTTACCTTTCCTATAGTTGTGACGGTTGATATGAAAAGCATACAGAAGCTCATAGTAGTTGTGAGTCATGAGGTCCACAGCTCTTGCACGAGACTCAATAATGCTGACCACCTGAAGAACACAAAGCACAAAACAACACAATAGCTTGCTAAAAATACAAGAAAGAATTGAAGACAGGGCTCGACAATAAGAATGGTCTAGGGACAGTGACGTTCTGGAGATATTTGATAAGGATGTATTAAACTTAAACTGAAAGTTATTGTGAATTTGCAGAATTTAAATACGTCATAAAGGTAAGGTTATGTAGCTGGCTATAAATTTTGTCGAAACTGTAAGAATGCCTTGTGAAAAGTGCAGTATAAATTCAAGAAGTAGAATTCAAGCACGTTTAAGCAGTGGCAGCTGAGGGAAGCTAATAATTATCAATTTACCAACTTTACATAATAATTAGAGCCCGACCGATACATCGTTTTGCCGATATTATCGGCCGATATGAGCCTGTCGCCGAACGCGAATCGAGTGTACATCTCGAGGCCCTCTTTCGAATGAGACTACCCCCGCGTGGATAGCCCCCGGGGTTCGGAAGTTAAGGGTGGACCGATCTAGCGATCCCGGGGGGCTACCGACGCGCAGAGAGTGGCGTTCGAGAGGGCTCCTCGAGCTGAAGGGATCCCCGAATTTGGAGGAGATCCACCGGCGCATTCGCGAGATAGTGTACAATCTTCGTTGTAACAATCATTTCAAGAATAAAAAGAGAAAAAAAATTTGATGTAATTTGTTATTTTAATGTTTACATCAAAGGTCAAAGGCAAAAACTTTGGTAAATTAAATGACTAAATCCATAAAAGTATGTTTCAACAACTTACTTGATAAGGCTGAAAGAATAATAAATCAGTGTGTCTATTTACACTAAATAGGTGCTAATTACACTAGCTCCGCCCACCAATGTCTGGTTGGCGTAGACAACATTACAAAAGATGTGCGTAGTACAAAAGGCTCAGTGGTGTAGGGCGTAAAAGCATAGTAGCATCTTTGGACGCAATGGACCAGAGTTTGAAATCAATTTTTTGCACCAAGTATAAACAAAGTCCCTTTAAGGCAAGTCATTTCACTTGGCGGCCATCTTTGAAACGCCTCTCGGGCATGCACGTGCAGCTCCTATCTCTTTGAATGGGGAAACATCAAATTTTCCAAAACTGTTCAATAAGCTTACAATTAAATTTCACATTTGAAATCACCAATGAAATCTGACAACAACGGTCTCATAAATGTTGTTTCTTTTGCTCCAATAGCTTTAAAAAAGATTATTTTTCAGGCTAGACCAGCCAGTGTGCATACACAGTACTAAGCGCATGTCTCAGAACGCTGACTGTTTTTATAGCAACAGGGACCTCTAACGGCAGCTGCAGTGATGCACTGACCTTACCGATTAGCTCTTTTATTCAGAAAATGGGGCATCCTTCGATAAAGCGGCCATATTGAAAGTTGCATTTTTCAAAGCAGCATCTACTATTTACAGACTGATCTCGAAGGCAGTATCCTCACAACTATATTTCTTAGAGAAAAATTTTATCTGTGAGAATTTCCAGTCAGGATTTAGACTGTATCATAGTACTGAGACTGCTCTCATCAGAGTTTCAAATTACCTGCTCTTATCATCCGATCATGGTTGCATTTCTCTATTAGTGCTACTGGATCTTAGCGCTGCGTTCGACACTATTGACCACAACATTCTTTTCAATGGACTAGAAAATGATGCTGCCATTAGTGGAATTGCATTGGCATGGTTCAAATCATACTTATCTGACCGTCATCAATTTGTAGCAGTGAATGTTGAGGTATTGATCACAAATGCAGTATGGAGTACCACAAGGTTTAGTACTAGGACCGTTACTTTTCACGCTTTACATGTTACCCTTGGGAGATATCATCAGGAAACATGGTGTTAAATTTCACTGTTATGCTAATGATACTCAGTTCTATATTTCGTCGCGGCCCGACAAAGCATACCGATTTGCAAAACTAACGGAATGCATAGTTGATATAAAAAACTGGACAACTAGTAATTTCCTACTGCTAAATTCTGAAGAAAAAAAAAACAGGTGTTAATACCAAAAACCTCCGCATGTAATAACCAAGAACACTGTCTAAACACTTGATGGCTGCTCTATCAATTCTTCATTATCAGTTAGGAACCTAGGTGTGCTGTTTGATAGCAATCTATCATTTGAAAGCCATGTTTCTAGCATTTGTAAAACTGCATTTTTCCATCTTAAAAATATATCTAAATTACGACCTATGCCCTCAATGTCAAATGCAGAAATGTTAATTCATGTGTTCATGACCTCAAGGTTAGATTATTGTAATGCTTTATTGGGTGGTTGCTCTGCACACTTAAACCAACTCCAGCTGAGTTCGTACTAGAACCAGAAAGCATGACATATTAGCCTGGTTCTGTCAACTCTGCACTGGCTCCCTATTTAACATTGTACACATTTTTAAATCTTGTTAATTAATTTTAAAGTTTAGCTCCTTCAGTACTTCAGCAAGCTCTTATCGCATTATAGTCCTTCCCATCTCTATAACCTGGCTTACACATAAGACTATCACATTTCTATAATTCAAATCAGTTAAAGGATTGTTAGGCTGCATTAATTAGGTCAACTGGAATGTAACTCGGTTACTAACGTAACCTCGGTTCCCTGAGATACAGGAACAAGTACTGCGTCGCTATGGGGAAAAATCCTTTTTCTCCGATAACTGAAGCCTTCTTTTTAATAATGCAGTGTAACTACAAGGCCATTGGTTTGTGCAGTGTACTTAAAAACGAACCAATGGCTTGGCAGTGGCCTATGGCAACGAAGCCCGCCAGAGCCCGCCACAATGGGCAGGGTCATCTGGCTATATAAATGGGCATTTTGCCATGGGATCCTCAGGTAACTTTGACTGAAACGACGACACTGAGTTGTGCAGCTACATAGCATGGCTAGTTACGCAGTAATCATTCCCCTTCACTCATACTGCTTCGCTAAGACGCTATGGGGAACCAGTACAATCCAGCCGTGCTATGCTAGAAGAACGACCAATATTAACTTGCCTTAAGCACCCAAGGGGGCTTAGAGGGTCCAAGTATTTAGCAGGGCAAACTCTGCAGGAGGCAAGAGGGCCAAACTCATCGAGGTCAGCCCGGCCTTGAGTAATCGTTCCAGGGAAGACTCTATACAGCCTCAGCACTCAGGAAGGGCCAAGAGCATACAGGAATAAGGCAAAGCCTAAGAACTGGTTCTGCCCTTGGCAGGTGTATGCCCGCTGTGCAGAAAGGACCCGGGTTTGTAATGCCGGGACATCCAGATTATAGAACCTGGCAAAGGTGGACGGCGAGGCCCAGCAGGCCGCTAGACCAAACCCAGGACGAGGCTATGCCTCTAGCAGAGGCGGACAGTAGTGAAGTATTTTTACTCTGCTGTAAAAGTACTTTTCAGGTGTCTGTACTTTATCAGAGTGTTTTTCTTTAGAAAAATTACTTCACAACATTCCAAAGCATAATATTGTACTTTTTACTGCACTACGTTTCATATTAAATATAATTTAATACTTAATTACATTAGAAATCTATTACTTTCTTACTTTTACTCAAGTAAAAGGAATTCAAAGATTTACTTGAGTACAAGAAAGTACTACATTATTGTAGTATGCTACAAGTATGCTGTAGGAGTATGCTAGCGTAATAGCGTCTACTAACCATCTGGACAGTCTCTGCTTCATGACCGGAAGCCCCTTGGTGCGGCCACCGAAGCCTACAAAGAGTTGTTCCAACTGCCTAAATGGGGCGAAACGCTCAATGTAAATCCTCAGAGCCCTGACAGGATAGTAAAAGTTCAACTCTTAGTCATCCTCCGAGGAAGGAAGCGCCAATAGAGTAATAACCTGTTCTCTAAACGGGGTGGAGAACACCTTAGGTATAAACCCATGCCTTGGCTTCAGGACGACCTTGGAGTCGTTGGGCCCGAACTCAAGGCAGGTGGGGCTCACAGAGAGCGATTGCAAGTCTCCTACTCGCTTGACCGATGCTAAGGCTAGCAACAGGTCGGTCTTCAGCGACAGGGGCCGGAAGTCAGTTGATTGTAGCGGCTCGAAGGGGGGACTCCTGCATCTTCTGAAACAACCTGAGAGGGCGAGAGGCTCCAATTTTGAATGAGGCCATAAGCTGTTGCATGGCCAGCGCATGTTCTGGCGCGACATCCACCCTCATTTGGGTCAAGTCGAAAACTGCTCCCAGGAAGGAGATCCATTGGCTGGGGGACAGTGAGCTTCTGGCAAAGTTGACCCTGAGTCCCAGGCATTTTAAGTGGCTGAGGAGGAGGGATTTGTGGGATAGAAGCTCAGCCTCCGACTGGGCTAAGACCAGCCAGTCGTCGAGGTAATTCAGAATGCGAATTTCCATCTGTCTCAGAGGTTCAGGTGCCTGAGGTCGAGGATGGGCCGTAGGCAGCCATCCTTTTTGAGGACCAGGAAGTAACGGCTGTAGAAGCCTAACTCGCTCTGAGCTGGGGGAACCGTCTTCACGGCTCCTTTTGCCAGCAAATTCATCACCTCGGCATCTTATTGTCCCCAAAACCCAATCTGACACTCCGGGGATGGCCTGCCAGGCCTTGGCCTGTGTGGCAAGGGGTTGGATTGACTCAAGTGTCAAGTCACCGTGCGGGGACTTGGTTCTCGTGATACATGGAAGAGGAATTTCTTTTTGAGTATGTTCGTGTTTTATTTTGCCCGCCATCACAGCGGCTTGTTGTATGGGCACAAGAGTAGGCCCCATGTTTACAACAGACACGTTGACCTCTGCACTCGGAACTGAACGGGGTGCTTGGAGGAATACTCGAGGCTGCTTGAGGGGTGGTCCGGCTGCAGCGAGACTTTGCCCCTTTCTCTTCCTGTACTTTAAATCAAGACGACGCCTGAGGCACATTTCACTTAGGAAATGGGTAGCACTCTGCCGAGTGGAAGCGCTGTCGGGGGTCAGGCTTGGGTGCAGAGTGCGCAGGATTTGCAGGCTGCTGAGTCAGCGCAGACTTGGGGCAACCAGGAGCAGCTGCAGAGCTGGAATGCTTGGGCAGGAAGTGCCTTGGACGACTTCTGTGCAGTAGTGAAGCGTTCAGCGAAGCCTTCAACAGCAGGTCCAGTGGGGCAGACCTGGGAGTCAAAGAAAGGGATTTTATCCGCATCCTTGATCTCCATCAGGGTCAACCACAAGTGGTGCTCGAGCACCACTAAGCTGGTCATCAACCTGCCGATCACCTGAGCCGTGGTCTTTGTGGCGCGTAGAGCCAGGTCGGTCACGCTGTGCAGCTCTTTGAAAGCGGTGGATTTTTTTTGGTCCAGACTCGTCCATGCAGCGGAGGAGTTTGGCCTGAAAGACCTGGAGGACTGCCATTGAATGAAGGCTGCCTACCCGGTTTTGCTTACCGATCAAACAGTTCTGTGGATGATGCAGTCAACATGGGACTGCATTACATCCTTCAACATCTGGACAAACCAGGGACTTATGCAAGGATCCTATTTGTGGACTTCAGCTCCGGTTTCAACACCATCATCCCAGATACCCTCCTGATTAAACTGTGTACAGTGTAAGATGGATTCAACATATCATGCGCACCTGCAGCGCTTGTGAACAGAGAAAGCAGAATAAAACTAAAGGCTTACATAAAAAGGAATAGCCTATATTTGCCTATACACAAAACGCATTTCACTTAAATCATTGACAGATCAACAAAACGTGATCTGTGATGTGATCCAAAGTTCATGGAAAGGAAAATGAGACAGCAGAAAATAGTTTTCTTTATTTTGCAAAAGCTTTATAGTTTTATTTATTTAGCAAATCTTGAGTTTTGATTGATGTTTTGCTTCTATCTGTATAACCAACCAGCGTGCGGCTCGAAGGGGGGACTCCTGCATCTTCTGAAACAACCTGAGAGGGCGAGAGGCTCCAATTTTGAATGAGGCCATAAGCTGTTGCATGGCCAGCGCATGTTCTGGCGCGACATCCACCCTCATTTGGGTCAAGTCGAAAACTGCTCCCAGGAAGGAGATCCATTGGCTGGGGGACAGTGAGCTTCTGGCAAAGTTGACCCTGAGTCCCAGGCATTTTAAGTGGCTGAGGAGGAGGGATTTGTGGGATAGAAGCTCAGCCTCCGACTGGGCTAAGACCAGCCAGTCGTCGAGGTAATTCAGAATGCGAATTTCCATCTGTCTCAGAGGTTCAGGTGCCTGAGGTCGAGGATGGGCCGTAGGCAGCCATCCTTTTTGAGGACCAGGAAGTAACGGCTGTAGAAGCCTAACTCGCTCTGAGCTGGGGGAACCGTCTTCACGGCTCCTTTTGCCAGCAAATTCATCACCTCGGCATCTTATTGTCCCCAAAACCCAATCTGACACTCCGGGGATGGCCTGCCAGGCCTTGGCCTGTGTGGCAAGGGGTTGGATTGACTCAAGTGTCAAGTCACCGTGCGGGGACTTGGTTCTCGTGATACATGGAAGAGGAATTTCTTTTTGAGTATGTTCGTGTTTTATTTTGCCCGCCATCACAGCGGCTTGTTGTATGGGCACAAGAGTAGGCCCCATGTTTACAACAGACACGTTGACCTCTGCACTCGGAACTGAACGGGGTGCTTGGAGGAATACTCGAGGCTGCTTGAGGGGTGGTCCGGCTGCAGCGAGACTTTGCCCCTTTCTCTTCCTGTACTTTAAATCAAGACGACGCCTGAGGCACATTTCACTTAGGAAATGGGTAGCACTCTGCCGAGTGGAAGCGCTGTCGGGGGTCAGGCTTGGGTGCAGAGTGCGCAGGATTTGCAGGCTGCTGAGTCAGCGCAGACTTGGGGCAACCAGGAGCAGCTGCAGAGCTGGAATGCTTGGGCAGGAAGTGCCTTGGACGACTTCTGTGCAGTAGTGAAGCGTTCAGCGAAGCCTTCAACAGCAGGTCCAGTGGGGCAGACCTGGGAGTCAAAGAAAGGGATTTTATCCGCATCCTTGATCTCCATCAGGGTCAACCACAAGTGGTGCTCGAGCACCACTAAGCTGGTCATCAACCTGCCGATCACCTGAGCCGTGGTCTTTGTGGCGCGTAGAGCCAGGTCGGTCACGCTGTGCAGCTCTTTGAAAGCGGTGGATTTTTTTTGGTCCAGACTCGTCCATGCAGCGGAGGAGTTTGGCCTGAAAGACCTGGAGGACTGCCATTGAATGAAGGCTGCCTACCCGGTTTTGCTTACCGATCAAACAGTTCTGTGGATGATGCAGTCAACATGGGACTGCATTACATCCTTCAACATCTGGACAAACCAGGGACTTATGCAAGGATCCTGTTTGTGGACTTCAGCTCCGGTTTCAACACCATCATCCCAGATACCCTCCTGATTAAACTGTGTACAGTGTAAGATGGATTCAACATATCATGCGCACCTGCAGCGCTTGTGAACAGAGAAAGCAGAATAAAACTAAAGGCTTACATAAAAAGGAATAGCCTATATTTGCCTATACACAAAACGCATTTCACTTAAATCATTGACAGATCAACAAAACGTGATCTGTGATGTGATCCAAAGTTCATGGAAAGGAAAATGAGACAGCAGAAAATAGTTTTCTTTATTTTGCAAAAGCTTTATAGTTTTATTTATTTAGCAAATCTTGAGTTTTGATTGATGTTTTGCTTCTATCTGTATAACCAACCAGCGTTGGTATGACCATATCGTGCCAACGCCTCACGCACACAAAGACACAACATATTTTGCGACATTGCAGCCTGTTCATTATCAAAATAAAATACAGTTAAAGAAACATAAAAAGTCGCACTGCTCCGTTGTACAATCTGTTGCGTTCAGCGTGACCACCGCCTCACTGTGCTGATATAGCCGATGTGAAGGATGATGTCGATGTGAGTGAAGTACAAAGCCTTTTACATAATAAATAATATTTTAGCATAGGCATCAGTTTCACCTTAAATTAATTTGTTTTTGGATTTACGTTTTTATAGCCTAAACGCATAGCCTTAACTTTAGAGGATTTGTTGTGGAGAGAAACTAATAACTGTTTATCATAGATAGTCAATGTATACGTATATATACATATATAGTGTTTAAAATGTTTTACCAGCATTTTAACATTATTTCTGAATGTAGCCTAATAATAAAATGCGACGTGAGCCTACGCGACATGGCCTACGTTTTTTTCCCCCCTCAAAACGCAATTTTATACGAGTAGCATTTTTTTTTAACAATGCAGCAAACATTTTATAATATCTTAAAAGTACTTTAATGTCTTTAAAGTGTTAACAGATTTTTTTCTTTTGTTTGGTAGCCTATAATTTGGCCAAAATCTAGAAAATATGATGCTGTATTTGCGGTGACTAAGCGCTGCGGGTTAAGATAAGGCTACCAGATCTCTTCCTGTTTTTGTTTTTTTTCTTTGAGTAGAAAACGCTGTACTTTATAATTATTATTAGGCTATTATTATTATTATTATTGTTATTATTATTATTATTATTATTATTATTATTATTATTATTATAGGCAAAGAAAAAGTTAGAAAAAGAACGTTATTAACCGGTATTTTTTCTAGGCAAACCAGTTTTGCAACGGTAATAATACAGAGGAACGCAGGAACAGAAACGTTAAAATATCGATTCTGCTCGGAGTGTACCGATTGGATTTATTTATTTTTTCGTTTTCAAGCACTTAGTATTAATAGCATCTATCGCTAAATGCCTGTAAGGTACATGTATGAGTGACTATTCTGACATACCTCATCATGTAAATTAACAAATGAGAACTGGACGAGATCCCTGAGTTGGGCACGCTCGCACAGAACCACCACCAGCTGTCGGAGACAGTCCAGCTGCCTGCAGACACAGAGAACACAGAGAGCTCAAGTATTTCGTTTTAAACTGTAGCTAAAGGCGATGATACACTTTCCCCATTGAGAATGGGCAACAAATTTTTATCTGGATACTTTAGATCAGTCGTGGGCCCTGTCTCTCACCTGGTTGCCCGTTGACGGCAACATTGCCCAGCAGCATTGCTCAAAAAGTTGCCCCGTGTATCATCACCTTAAGAAAATGATGTCAGTGCACAGTACCTGCTAGAATCAGGGTTTTGCGTCAGGGCCTCATATGCCTGACTGTTGTGTCCAAGATCCAGATGATGCTTAAATATACGAGTCCACAGAGCAGCCTGCAATATAAGTGTCAGTTTCTTATTAATAATAAATAGAGATAGATATTCTCAAAATTATGTTTGAGATATACAATATATGGATAGCTCAAATTTTTGTTATATTATACAGCAATCTAATCACGGAGATATCATTCTTTTAACTTGACTGATAAGATGTTTTTTGGCTTGGAATTAATTCAATCTATAGGAGGCTGACAAAAAATATGAAAATGTTATAAATATTCCACATTTCTGCCAAACTACAATGGTTAATACAGTTACTGTTATTAGGGTATGTGTATAGCATATAAAGGTGATGACTGAAGGAGGAAAATCCTTCTAATTAGTCCATGCATGGCAAAAATGTTTGTCCTGTTTTCCTGGTCACTGTTGTTGAGAATTTCTGTGCGGTTTCATTTATTTCTTCTTCTTTAATGGCGTTTAACAGCAATTTACATAACTAAATCACCATTAAAACTTATTTTTATTGACAAAATGTGTTAGAAAGAATACACATCTAATTTTATAATTTTTTATACCCACATTTACATTCTGAGGGGAAAAGGTAGCTATGCATTTTAGGGTTAATCCAAACATTCCATCAGACAAAAAAGCAAAAACCATGACAGGATTACACAATTTAATTACGGTAATGAATTAATCTTTCTGAAAAAAACTAAAACAAACAAACAATGCTATTACCTGGATTCTCTCATCATTGGCAGCTTCAGATATGGCCAGCGTTGCCAAATGAATCACAAGCTCTGGCAAACCAATGTCCTCCAATAACCTCAAAACCTAAACAAATAAACAATTAGAATCATTACATCCCCATTAAGATGCTGAACCATCATTTTAACATGGTCTGTGCATCTAGCAGACACATACCTTGTTGTAATAAAGTAATCGTGGGGCAGTTGTGGTGGCTGCCTCTTCGACTGAACCTGTGAGTTTCATTAAAAACTCTTCTTTATCCACCTCAGCAGCTGCTTCCTGGAAACATTGCAATGCCTAAAACCACAAAACACACATCGCAAACAAAATTTGCAAATAGGCACAATTCGATAGCAATTTTCTGCTTCTGGAACAAATTTTTTTTTCTTTCTGCAATGCACATATATAAATACGAAAAATATATATATTAATAATAAATAAAAAAAATCACATGGTGCCTGTAGTCCTGCCTTACAGTTTAAAGAGCCAAATGGCCTTTTTGCTCATTCTGGAATGAATGAACAATAGTTGAACCAGCCAAAAAACTACTATTTCTTTTGCATGATTTCAGTTTCAGAAGTACAATTTAACACTGACGCCTTTATTCAGAATGTTATTAAACTTAATTTAAAAGAAAAAAAAGGTCTTTCTCCATTCTAGCAGATAGCAGTTAGCAGAAGTAAAAATAAAATAGCTAACCAGGAGAGTCAAGAATATAGCCACTAAGAGAAACAATTTTCATTCCAAACTTAAATTTAGCAATTACTCTTTACTTGGAAGGCAGATTAAAATTGTTTGCAAGTAGCAAGTCTGTTTGATTACCAAATAATGATGTTAAATTTATTCAGGAAAATAAGAAGTGATAAAATGAGTACACCCTTATGAAAGTTACAAAATAATTTTCTGATGCAAGTAAAAGGCAATTTTTGATCAACAGGTGAATACACACTGTATTGAATCAATACATTTAAGGAAAATTAATTTCTTGTCAATTAAAAGTGTAACATAGCCCACTGAATCAGACTTAATGCTGACAACAATTGAACCACTTGGGAGAGAATAGTCAGAGGGTGAACCAACTTCAGGGTAAGGCTAAGTAGCCTAATGTTAGTGTAATTCAGGGGCAGTTCTAGATCCTTTTTAGGTGGGCCCACCAACCCCCCAATCCACGTATCCACAGTCAGTTACATCTTAAGTGAACTTAAACAGTTAAGACCCCCCCCCCCCCCCCCTTTTTTTTTTGCCTGGTCTCACAACTTTCACGAACCAATTTTGATGATTCACAAGACAAATTAAGAAAATAAATTTCACATTTACAGTACTCAGCATAAATGAGTACACCCCCTCTGAAACTTAAATTTAGCAATTACTCTTTACTTGGAAGGCAGATTAAAATTGTTTGCAAGTAGCAAGTCTGTTTGATTACCAAATAATGATGTTAAATTTATTCAGGAAAATAAGAAGTGATAAAATGAGTACACCCTTATGAAAGTTACAAAATAATTTTCTGATGCAAGTAAAAGGCAATTTTTGATCAACAGGTGAATACACACTGTATTGAATCAATACATTTAAGGAAAATTAATTTCTTGTCAATTAAAAGTGTAACATAGCCCACTGAATCAGACTTAATGCTGACAACAATTGAACCACTTGGGAGAGAATAGTCAGAGGGTGAACCAACTTCAGGGTAAGGCTAAGTAGCCTAATGTTAGTGTAATTCAGGGGCAGTTCTAGATCCTTTTTAGGTGGGCCCACCAACCCCCCAATCCACGTATCCACAGTCAGTTACATCTTAAGTGAACTTAAACAGTTAAGAAAATTTCGGATGTGCGTCAATATGACAGATCTGTGCATTTCTTATGTCAATAATTTTAATCAAACAACAAAAGAAAAACAGAGGATCACTCGCTGCTCTAAATTCTGTAGCTTTAATGGGTATTTGTGTATATTTAATTAATACGGTAATACAGTTTTCACAAGCACTGTAAAGTTTATTTAAATGAAATCCTAGAACTGCCCCTGGTGTAATCTATTAACTACAAACATAAAACCCGTCTTTTTAGGCAAGTACCAGATATGGGTGTCATGTAGGCCAGGGGTTCCCAAAGTAGGGGTCGGGACCCCCCAGGGGGTCGCGAAACCACGAGGAGGGGTCGCAAGATGATTTCCAGAAATCAAATAATTTTTTTAAGGATTAGAAATAGCATATTTTACCCATAAATAAAAAATTATAAGTTGAATTAAAAATAAAACTCCAACATGGAGTTTTGTACTCCAGCATGTTGCCCACCCAACTAATTAGGTAAGATTAATGTTGAAATGTAAGTAATGAGTAAATTACTATAAAATTCTATTATTGTTGTTAGACTGTTGTGTTCCTTTGTGTTGTCATTATGCTATAAGTGCATGTGCGCCGTGGTGCAAAACGTTTGTATACTTGTATACCACCTCAGAGGAAAGTGGGGGTCCGCCGGTACTGACACTGTTATTTTGGGGGTCATGGGCTGAAAAGTTTGGGCACCCCTGATGTAGGCTATTTTTAATAGGACTGAATTCGTGATCAAAATTTAATCAAAACATTGTAAGTTACTAATAATGTTTTCATTTCCACGGTTATTCAAACAGCAAAATTATATACAGAAAAAGGGCGAAGAACATTATCACATTATCAAAGAACATCATCACTAACTTCGATCTATTGAGAGTTTAAGCACTCTCAAAGAAACAAAACAAAGACTCATGAGTTAATCCTTCTAAACCCTGTCGAAAGCAGTGGCTGTAAGTTTATTTGAATCATCAGTCTGTCTAGTATATATTGCAGGAGAGTATGTTGAGTTTAAACGTGATATAATCAAATATGTTTATGTCATTGCCAATCGGCGCTAGCGCACTGCATTGATAATGCTACTAATTTGCTTCTGAGTTAGCGATATATATATATATATATATATATATATACACTTTTTACTTCTTACACTGTTAATAAGTTTGATGTAATTTTGATTGTTAATTTTCCATATTTCTTTCATTTAATTTACAGTTTTACTCAATGGTTCAATGGCTGCTGAATTTTCTAATCTAAACCACATATTGGACTATTAAAGGAGCAAGGCATTCATATCCTGGCTCTTGAACAGAGTTTGGTTGCTGTTTATTTATATTACACGCCTGGAAAGCAAAACGTATAAAGAGAACAGTAGAGTAACATTGTTTATAAACTGTTTTATTGATCTCTTTCTGAGTTTGAAACACGTACTGATTATATGAGACATAATACATTTTGTTCAGTTGTACTGTATCTTTCAACATACCTTATGAGGTTCATAGATGCTTATTTTGTGCTTTAACTAGTAGTAATGAGGGAGAGATGCCACTCGAACTGAGGCAGCTACAGCAATTTCACGCCACATTACAAAGCACCAATTTTTTTTTTTTATGTTTTATTGTTTGAATATTGACTGAAATAGAACTGAAAGCTGCCACTCTGCTTTACATAAAAAATAAAGTACAAAGCTTATTGTGATTTTATTGGATGCGAGGCAAACTCCAAATAATATTTAGTGTTTTGTTCACACACTAACTGAAAAAGCATAGAGTAAAAGAATGATTCTTGGGATTTAAGAATCTATAATGAAATATTACAAATGTATTCATCAAAATAGGTTGATTAAATTGGTTAAACTGGAGTAAATGCCCTACTAGACATACTATTACAGTTAATACAAATGTACAGATTTTCTTACAGAAGGACCCCAGAGGCTGCACAGGACAGACGACACACCACTGGTTATACTTGGATGTTCTTACCTTTTGGCCCTCACCGCTGGCCAGATAGCAATGACCCAAAACAAAACGATAGGATCCCACATTCACCTGGCACCAGGGTCCAACTAACCGAACATATTCCTGTAGTGAGGCCAGAGCCGCAATGACAAAAAGGTAAAATATTATTTATAGGCATTACTAGAACTATATTACTTATTTTCAAAAATTGTTAGTGATATTAAAAATATTATTTTGTGTAGAGCAACTGCAGGCTACATATTCAAATCTAGCTGAAGAACTTTGTTATTCTATTTATTATTTATTATCAGTAAATCAAGACTGTAAACTTCATATTTACCCCATCTGTACAGTCACATGTTAAATTAAGTGGCCCACTAAAATATTACAACACTGCACTGTATCAGCTGTGTACTGTATGTGCTAGGAAGAGTTTGTTGGAAATTTGACTCAGAAAAACAGCAATAACTAGATACAATAGTAACATTTCTGCGCTCACTGCCACAATGTTACAACCATTTTTTTCCCTTCACTGTGTATGTAAGAATAACTGACCAAATCTATTAAAGAGAAAATTTTGGGGTACTTGAATGTAGGGTTGGGAACCGAGAACCGGTCTTTTTTTTGGACGTGTGACCAAGCGCTGTGAGCAGCCTTGCGCCAGTGTTTCCCGTAAAGGATGTCACCAACCAAATAACAGAAACACCACCCTGCCTTTTTAATTTATCTAAACTGCTCTGCGTACCCATAAATACACATGAACTAGACGAAATGACTAGCAACATGGGCACTTTTCTTCACTGATAAAATAGATAACATCAGAAATAAAATAACAAATGTAGATTCTATATAATATAAGCATATAATACTTCAGCTTCATTCATCGCACCAAAAGATAAACTGCAGTGCTTTACAACTATAGGACAGGAAGAGCTAAATAAACTTATCACTGCATCTAAACCAACTACATGCCTGTTAGATCCTGTACCCACTAAATTACTGAAAGTTGTTACCTGTAGCAGAAGAACCGCTTCTCAATATTATTAACTCGTCGTTGTCTTTAGGTCACGTCCCAAAACCATTCAAGCTGGCGGTTATTAAGAAACCACAACTAGATCCTAGTGAACTGGCAAATTACAGACCCATCTCAAATCTTCCTTTTATGTCTAAAATTTTAGAAAAAGTTGTGTCTGCTCACTTGTGCTCCTTCCTGCAAAAAAATTATCTCTATGAAGAATTTCAGTCAGGCTTCAGGCCCCACCATAGCACAGAAACTGCACTTGTTAAAATTACAAATGACTTGCTTCAGACCAAGGCTGTATCTCATTGCTAGTTTTACTTGATCTTAGTGCTGCATTCGATACTATAGATCATGACATACTGATAGATCGATTACAAAACTATACAGGTATCCAAGGGCAGGCTTTAAGATGGTTTAGATCCTACCTGTCCGATCGCTACCACATTGTTCATTTAAATGGGGCTATTGTAATGCACTGCTAGGTGGTTGTCCTGCATCTTCAGTAAGATACAGGTAGTCCAAAATTCAGCGGCTAGAGTCCTTACCAGGTCAAGAAAATATTATCATATTACCCCAATTTTACAGTCTCTGCACTGGCTACCTATCAAGTTCCGTATCAGTTACAAAATATTATTACTTGCCTATAAGGCCCTTAATGGGTTAGCTCCTGCGTACCTAACGAGTCTTCTACCACGCTACAATCCATCACGCTCCCTAAGGTCGCAAAACTCTGGACTTTTGGTAGTACCTAGAATAGCAAAGTCCACTAAAGGAGGTAGAGCTTTTCACATTTGGCTCCCAAACTCTGGAATAGCCTTCCTGATAATGTTCAGGGTTCAGACACACTCTCTCCGTTTAAATTTAGATTAAAGACATCTCTTTGGCCAAGCATTCAAATAATGCATCTCATAAAGTAATAATAAAATAATAAAATAATGCATCTCACGACTTGCCCACGGGGAAGTCGTGGCCTAATGGTTAGAGAGTCGGACTCATAACCCAAAGGTTGTGGGTTCGAGTCTCGTGCTGGCAGGGATTGTAGGTGGGGGGAGTGAATGTACAGCGCTCTCACACCTTCAATACCACGACAGAGGTGCCCTTGAGCAAGGCACCGAACCCCCAACTGCTCCCCGGGCACCGCAGCATAAATGGCTGCCCACTGCTCCGGGTGTGTGTTCACGGTTTGTGTGTGTTCACTGCTGTGTGTGTGCACTTTGGATGGGTAAATGTAAATTCCGAGTATGGGTCACATCACTTATAATCTTGTACTGCAGTTGTATCTGATCAAAGGCACATTATTATTCTTTAGTTTGGATTATACAAATCAATTTAGCTTGGTTGGAACAGCAGCTATGCTAATTATGTCTCTATTTGTTGCTCTGTTTTTGCCACGGGATTGACATCCTGTGGTAACTAGGATTTACACAAGCTTCAGTCTGGATCCAGAACACCTGAGAAGAGATGATGCCAACCCCTCAGAGGACCTCAGATGATGCCAACCCTGAAACAACATACAGAACTACCACATTTTGCTACACGTTTGATTGCATCATATAATAATTGCTGTTAATAGTGTTTGTCTGTTTGATTACATCTTTAATTGATTTTTCCGTACATTTCTGCCATATGTACATTAACTGACATTTACCACTGATAAGCTACCCCTAAATATTGTAGAAACTTAATTTGCTGTAAAGTTGCTTTGCAACGATTTGTATCGTGAAAAGCGCTATACAAATAAACTTGAATTGAATTAATTACTGAGCACATCATTTCCCATGACGCACACTCTACAGACGCGCTGCTTTAATTGCCGAACACATCGTTTTCCACGACTACGCGCCTTTGATAACTGTGCACGTTGTTTTGTCTGACTGTACATGTACTAAATTACCTTATACTTGTCCCATATTGTCATTAATATACATACTGACTTCAACTTGGACCACTAAATAAATACAGTAGACTGCTATTGTTATGCAAGTATGAGGGTTAGATTATTTAGTGTACAGGTCATTTCAAGAGTGATAAAGTGATGGAAAATATTTATTTTCATGCATTTTAAATATTTAAAAATGTGGAAACCACTCATTGCATCACACCATCTCCTGACTGCATTATTATTTGTAAAATAGGGGCTTTATGGAGTGTGTATACATGGTTAGAAGTATAACAGTTAATATTTCATTAATTTAGGGAAATGAGCAAGTGTCTTAGCCCTCAAAGGACTATTTGGCCAACCAGCTTATTCATGCTTGAAAAGCAAAATGTTATTGATAGTGTAAAAAACATCAACTTTGAAGCACATGTGAGTGATGGACTGGATGAAGGTAAAATAGTGAAAAAATAATATTAAGTTAATTTAAATGGAACCGGAATCGGGAATCGTTAAGCAAAACCGGAACCTAGGGCTGCACAATTTATTCAAATTTCTAATCGCAATTACAATTACAGATGCCACAATTACATAATCGTTCAAAGCAGCAATTAATCGTTCAAAGTCTACTTATGTTATTCTGCATGCTTAAGATGCTTTTTTTTTCTTTCTACATGTTATCTTAAGGGTTTTTTCATTGTTTTAATTTTAGTTATATTGTCATTAATATACATACTGACTTCAACTTG
This sequence comes from Sinocyclocheilus grahami, assembly GCF_001515645.1. NCBI lineage: Eukaryota > Metazoa > Chordata > Actinopteri > Cypriniformes > Cyprinidae > Sinocyclocheilus > Sinocyclocheilus grahami. The sequence continues at coordinate 1,874,859 of NW_015505722.1, read as the reverse complement.
GACCACTAAATAAATACAGTAGACTGCTATTGTTATGCAAGTATGAGGGTTAGATTATTTAGTGTACAGGTCATTTCAAGAGTGATAAAGTGATGGAAAATATATATTTTCATGCATTTTAAATGTTTAAAAATGTGGAAACCACTCATTGCATCACACCATCTCCTGACTGCATTATTATTTGTAAAATAGGGGCTTTATGGAGTGTGTATACATGGTTAGAAGTATAACAGTTAATATTTCATTAATTTAGGGAAATGAGCAAGTGTCTTAGCCCTCAAAGGACTATTTGGCCAACCAGCTTATTCATGCTTGAAAAGCAAAATGTTATTGATAGTGTAAAAAACATCAACTTTGAAGCACATGTGAGTGATGGACTGGATGAAGGTAAAATAGTGAAAAAATAATATTAAGTTAATTTAAATGGAACCGGAATCGGGAATCGTTAAGCAAAACCGGAACCTAGGGCTGCACAATTTATTCAAATTTCTAATCGCAATTACAATTACAGATGCCACAATTACATAATCGTTCAAAGCAGCAATTAATCGTTCAAAGTCTACTTATGTTATTCTGCATGCTTAAGATGCTTTTTTTTTCTTTCTACATGTTATCTTAAGGGTTTTTTCATTGTTTTAATTTTAGTTTTAGTATAACATTATAATACCATGCATATTTTTACCTTTTTATTTAAAGAGAAACCAATCCGATGTATAGTTGACATTTGAGGCTTAATACTATAGAAAAGCAATAAAAGTTTTTCAGTTAGTGTTTTCAGCTTATTTATTTTCATATAAAAATATGGCATGCAGTTGCTTCAGACAAAGGTGTAAACATCATTCATTTAATGGTAAATGAAGAATCACAATTACAATTTCAAAGGAATAATCGACAATTATGTTTTTTGTCATAATCGTGCAGCCCTACTGGAACCGGAACCGTAAAATTTCTTACGATACCCAACCCTACTTGAATGAGACATACACAGACCCAGTCAGCTAAGACCTTCCACCCAGAAGTCTTTATTCAGATCTAAATAAATCAAGGAGAGGAAGGAGGACTAAAATAATGACGACAGCAGCTGCAGAAATAATACAATTGGTGCTAGATCAATATCCAGCAGCCATGTCTACAATGGATGCTCCATAGAATTTGAACTAAGAGCGACCTGCAGACAGCGGAGACTGTGAAAAACTACATGAATGACATTGTGAGTTCTAATTTGGCCAATATATATCTGATCCCCAAGCAACAAGATAATTATCTATCAATTATTACTTTGATTACTCGGATGAAAAAATATATAAAAATCATTTTAATTAAAAATAATTACTTTTAATCCATTATTTTTTTTTAAATGTATTCTACATCATGCCCAATGTTGTCCTCCGAACAATGTGCAATATGAGGCTATGATGAATATATGTAGGCTATACACTGTGCAAACAAGGTTTAAAACAAAAACATTGTCAAAAAACTATTGACTGATGATTACTACTTAAAAACAGGAATTAAAATCACTAAATCAAAAATAAAAAAACCTAAAAGCAAAAACTAAATATTAACTGGTGCAAGGAACACACACATTCACGGATCTGAAGACCGTAATTATAGTTCCTTTGCTGTTGTATTTTTATGAGGACCATATACAATCCGGCAAATCATATTTCTGGGAAAATAGACAAGTGATAACTGGTGTCTCACCTGCAGTTGTGTATACTGGCAGTTTAACATCAGGCATTCAGGAAAGAGGAAACTGGGATTGCTGGGCCAGCTAGTGAAATGATGTAAGGGAAATACTAAACTCATGAATTACACCACCCAGATGCTTTACAATCAAGAACTGGCTGAAAATATCAAGTGTCTAGTAGTGATGTTTCTTTTGAAAAGACAAGAAAACTTTGTTGGCATTAATGGAAGTGCATTAGCATGGTTCAAATCGTACTTATCTGACCGCCATCAATTCGTAGCAGGGAATGAAGAGGTATCATATCCAGTGTTGGGGAAAGTTACTTTTAAAAGTAATGCATTACAATAGTGTGTTACTCCATAAAAAAAGTAACTAATTAAGTTACTTTTTATGGAAAGTAATGCTTTGTTACTTTTGCGTTTCTTTTTTAATCTGGACAGGGCTTGCTTGTTTGTTTTTAAAATAAAAAAGTTCTATTTTTGGCAAATATAAAAGCGCCTTTTCACACCAAAAGTGAAATGAAGTCAGGCTGAAGGGAAAGTACATTTATGTCCGTACAGTAGAATGCAGAAGAAGAAATTTCAACACTTCAGCAATAAAAAAAAGACATGTTTGTCTAGAGTAATGTTTGCTTATTAGTACGGTTGAATTGGATCATCGAAGGTCAGAAGCAAAGACATTGCTTAATAGAATGGGATTAAATACATAAAGGATATTTGTGTTGTTTAACATTTAATTATTGCAGGTTTGTGTCATATTCTGAGTTGCATTATTTTTATTCATTTTGAGGAATACTGAATCCTTATTTATTTTTTTTGTGAGTGAGATGAATTAATGCATATTCATATTTATTTTATAACTACACTAACATCTTCTGATTTCTCTCAACATGGGGACAGGAGAGCTGTCAATCAATACATTTGAAAAAAAAAAAAGGAACTTGTTTATTTGAAAAACTCAAGATATTCTCTTGTAAATTAAAAAGTAATGTGTTACTTTACTAGTTACTTGAAAAAAAGTAATCTGATTACGTAACTCGCGTTACTTGTAATGTGTTACCCCCAACACTGATCATATCGATCACAAGTGCAGTATGGAGTACTTCAAGGCTCAGTACTAGGGCCATTACTTTTCACGCTTTACATGTTACCCTTGGGAGATATCATCAGGAAACACGGTGTTATGATGATACTCAGCTCTATATTTCTTCGCGGGACGGCGAAACATACCAATTTGAAAAACTAACGGAATACAGAGTCGATATAAAAAAACTGGATGACGAGTAATTTCTTACTGCTAAATTCTGAAAAAACAGAGATTTTAATTATTGGGCCAAAAACCTCTGCATGTAATAACCTAGATTCTAGAACACTGTCTAACACTTGATGGTTGCTCTGTCAATTCTTCGTCATCAGTTAGGAACCTAGGTGTGCTATTTGATAGCAATCTTTCCTTTGAAAGCCACGTTTCTAGCATTTGTAAAACTGCATTTTTTCATCTAAAAAATATATCTAAATTACGACCTATGCTCTCAATGTCAAATGCAGAAAAGTGATTTCATTCGTTCATGACCTCAAGGTTAGATTATTGTAATGCTTTATTGGGTGGTTGTTCTGCACGCTTAATAAACAAACTCCAGCTGGTTCAAAATGCAGCAGCTAGAGTTCTTACTAGAACCAGAGAGTATGACCATATCAACTGCGGGCGGCAGATCCTTTTCCTATTTAGCGCCCAAACTCTGGAATAATCTACCTAACATTGTTCGGGAGGCAGTCACACTCTGTCAGTTTAAATCTAGATTAAAAACCCATCTCTTTAACCTGGCTTACACAACACACTAACACATTTCTAATATTCAAATCCGTTAAAGGATTCTTAGGCTGCATTAATTAGGACAACCGTAACCGGGAACACTTCCCATAACACCTGATGTACTTGCTACATCGTTAGAAGAATGGCATCTACGCTAATATTAGTCTGTTTCTTTCTTATTCCGAGGTCACCATAGCCACCAGATCCAGCCTGTATCCAGATCAGATGGTGCCTGCAGTCACCCGGATCCAGTCCGTATCCAGCCCAGATGGTGGATCAGCACCTAGAGAGGACCTCTACAGCCCTGAATGTCAGCGGAGACCAGGACAACTAGATGAGCCCCAGAGACAGATCCCCAGCGAGGACCTTGTCTCCTAGACGGCCACCGGGACAAGACCACAGGAACCAGTAGAGTCCTCTGCACAATGTGACATTGCTGCAGCCTGGAATTGAACTGCTGGTTTTGTCTGGCCAGAGGAGAACTGGCCTCCTGACAGAGCCTGGTTTCTACCAAGGTTTTTTTTCTCCATTCTGTCACCGATGGAGTTTTGGTTCCTCTGGCTTGCTTAGACACTTAATTTCCAGCGATATCATCGACTTGATTGCACAGATACTATTTAAACTGAACTGAGCTGGATGATGACATCACTGAATTCAATGATGAACTGCCTTTAACTGAAAACTGGGTGTTTACTATTGTCATTTTGCATTAATGACACACTATTTTCCTAATTAATGCTGTATAGTTGCTTTGACACAATCTGTATTGTTAAAAGCGCTATATAAATAAAGGTAACTTGACTTGACGTCAAAAGTAGCAGTACTTAGGCACCAAGTTGATACTAAAATGAGAACCGATTAGTATGATAACATACATGAAATGAGCTGATTGACAGGTGACTGCTTTAAAATGCTCAAGTGCAGATGAAAGTCTGTGTGCTCTAACAGGCACCCGGGACATGTGGCTGTGTGCGTCTCTGCTTGTATAATCCAAAATACTTGTATGACAAATATTTACACAGTCAATTATGTCTAAAGGGACTATGAACAAATCTTTATGTTGTACTGTGCTTCTTTGCTCTCTGTATCTCTGACATTTTACTAATCAAGTGCAGATGAAAGTCTGTGTGCTCTAACAGGCACCCGGGACACGTGGCTGTGTGCGTCTCTGCTTGTATAATCCAAAATACTTGTATGACAAATATTTACACAGTCAATTATGTCTAAAGGGACTATGAACAAATCTTTATGTTGTACTGTGCTTCTTTGCTCTCTGTATCTCTGACATTTTACTAATGTTATGAGGCTATATATGCGTTTAGTTCAAAATTACTTGACATTTACAATATAATTGTTTTACATATTATGTATTACAATTATTATATATATTTTTTTAACTCAAGTATAAATCAAGTACCAAAGTTTTGTACCTTTGGTACCGAAATTCATATAGAGAATCATTCAATTCAATTAATATTGGTACCGACTACTGAAACTTTGCTATCATGACAACACTGGTGTCCAGCATACTACACATAAAGAGGATACAGAAACTGGCAGAGTAGTGTCAGGACACTGGAGATCATTTGTGACCAGTGCAACATGGTCTGATTGCCCTCCACATCCTGCTGGGAGAAGATCTGAGACATGATGGCTTTACGGGCCACATTCTGGTAGAACAACTCCACCACAGTTTGAGGATTCAACACTAAAATAAAAAAAAGAAGCAACAGCATGTTCAATCAGCGTTCTCATCATCTGTCATACACTGTCTATACTGAGGCAATTCATTCATTTTACCTGATCTTCTAGATGTAGGAGTTGTGGAGTCGGACAGCTCCAAAACAGACAGATGCTGAAGATCAGCATTTCTAAAGAGAGATAGATAACACATGAAATAAGTAAACACAGTAACAATTTTATAACTCAAAGATAAACCAAAATAAACTGAAAGTCTATGTAGTATCTCTTCTAAAAAATATAATTATAAACAAATAAGGCACCAGGGTAGTGAAAGATTTCTATTAGGGCAGTATAAAATGTTTGATGAACCATCCCTGCAGCTTATGACTCCCTTTAATTGGATTTTGAAAAAAGGTATAAGTTCTCCTCTCCCAAAAAAAAAAAAAAAAACATACTGATATGCTAATGTCATTAAGGTAGTTTACATAAACACCAAAGTTGTTTTATTTGTTTAGAACTGTTTATATCTCTCTTAATAGATAAAAACCAAACTGGTTTTTACACTAAGATTTTGCAATCCAGCAACTGTAAGAATTAATGCTAATTTAACCAATCCCTGTGTTATGGTAGCTCACATTTCTGTCTTATTTTTGTAGTTTTAGTGGGAGAAAGCAAAAGCTGAGCCCAAACAAATTGAACAATTAGCGGATATGGTGGGTGTTGAAGCAGCAGGACTTCAACACCCACCATATCTTTTTATATACAAGTTTTTTGAAAAGGTAAGAAACATTATTTTCAGAACAATCTTGAACATTATTTGTTTCTGTTCAAAAGTTTTACACCCCTGGCTCTTAATGCATTGTGTTTCCTTCTTGAGCATCAGTGAATCAGTGGACTCATGAACATCTCATGACAAAAAAAAAAAACAGTTGAGGATCATCGAGGTAACTGTAAAAAGCATAATTTACAGTTCAGATACATATTTTTACAAAAACAAAAAGTTTTGTAAAATTATAAACTTTACATTTCAGCCTTTGAACCACTTTAAAGAAAATGGATGAGTCAAAAATATGAATTATATTAAACTATTATTATCAATAAATTATTATATCAATTAAACAACATACATTAGGGGTGTGCGATATTAACAAAAAATGATATCTCGATAATTTTCTGGGATTTTATCAATAACGATAATTACACAATATTTTGCTGAGTGTGTTACTGTGCTGATATCTTAAGGACTACCATGGACAGCTGACTCCTAGAGTTTTTGATATTCTTCATATACTGTGGTCAGTTCACAGCAGTGATAGAAATTCATTATTTCCATCAAGTTTTGTGGGCATTTTTACCTTTAAGCCATTTTTTCTAAAAGTATGTACCATCTTTTGATTGAAATTCTTGCATTTGGGCTGTTACCAAGCAAATTAAATCAGTATCAACAAAATGTATATTAAATCTTTAGCTGCATTAGAAGTGGCATTCAGATGCATTTACACACTGTTTAATGCAGCTCTGAGGGACATGGAATACTTTAACCTGCAGTTACAAATGCATAAATAATGTTTTGATATTTTAAACATAAAACATTGAAAACTGATGTTTGAAATTATTTTCAAATGAAAAGGTACCTTCAATTTGAAATTAAAACCACCAGTAGGTGGCAGAAAATCCCTGTTAGTAAGTGATTCATTGCGATTGAACCAAATCATTTAAATGGGTGATTCATTCAGGAACAAAACACCGTCCTGTCACTCAGAGACACAAAACAGCACTGTGGCTGTGTTCGGAATGATTTTTGTTGGAGAAATGGAGCAAAAACAGGTTAATATGGTGTCTAAAACGTAAGTCATATTAACTTCTTGTTTATTGAACTGTTGTATAAAATAAATAACACATTTGTAATCATGCCGACTTTTGGAGAGAAAAAAAGTGTCACTCTTCGTGTGATATTAACTATATGAAATATAGTTTCCCATATCTTGAATTATGTGATCATTCTAAATGCATTTGAATAGACTGATTCATGCAGTGAAAGAACGCACACTAGGCTAAACTACTAAGACTTCTTCACGTAATGTATGCGTGCACTCTGTAGGTGTGTTTTGTTTGCTTTTCGCGATATACTCGATAATATCAAATCGCACATCGTTAAAACAAATACGATATTATCGCAAACCATACACAGGGTTCCCACTCTTTCATGAACACCAGATTCAAGGACTTTCAAGTACTTTTTAAAGCACTATTTATTTAATTTCAAGCACCTATCAAATTCACACCCCAGCATATGTAGCATCCCGAAAGACCTGTTACAGTACTTAACTTTTCACTTACACTTAACATTTACATTAAACATTTTAACTGAACTTCGGACTGGTGGTGGTGCTTTTTTGGTCATTCAGTGTCTCTGTAAAAAAAAAATTAAAATTGTGGAAAAACTAACAAAAATACTGATTAGATAATAATGATACAAATTCTACTAATAAGAACAATATAAAACGCACCAAGGATTAATGAGCTACTGGATTCATGAATATTAATCAGGTTGTGCGCGTTCGCTCGAACTGATTTGCTGAAATCAAAACAGGGACGATAATAGGTGAGCGCCAGCCAATGAGATTGCCGTTTGCGCAGTAGTTCCACCTATTAGTTTCTTAAAAGCGGAAGAATTCCAAAGAAACTCCATTATTTTGACAGCAAAATACAACAAAGAATATCGTTTACATGTAGCGCGTCAATTCTCTCTCTCCGCGTGTGTGTGAAAAAGCGACGGCGAGTCGTGCGCCTTCACACTAGAGTTTACAGTACGTTGTGCGTTGCACATCCATTCAGACGAACTGAAAAACAGCAGAGATCACTTAGCAGAGAGTGAAACACTGAAGCGCTCAGTCAGAGAGTGTTCGGCAAGTGAAAATATATCTGAGCTACACTTATACTTAGCCTCCAACTCACACACTGGCGAGTAAAATCTGAGAATTTATTAGCAATTGGCTAATATTAGACATCATTTAGTCGCCAGAGTGAAGATTTAGTCGCATATGCGAGTGATTTACTCGCAATGTAGAGGGTTGCCCTCCTTGTGAAGGGTGTCAATGATTGTCTTCTGGACATCTGTCAAGTCAGCAGTCTTCCCCATGATTATGTAGCCTACTGACCTAGACTGAGAGATCATTTAAAGGCTCAGGAAACCTTTGCAGGTGTTTTGAGGTAATTAGCCGATTAGGGTGTGACACCAATATTTTCAATATTGAACTTTTTCACAATATTCTAATTTTTTCAGACATTTTGGGTTTTCATTATCTGTAAGCCATAATCATCAAAATTTCAAGAAATAAAGGCTTGAAATATTTCACTATGTATAATGAATCTATATAATATATGGGTTTCACTTTCTGAAATGAGTGACAAAAAATATTGACCTTTTTCATGATATTCTAATTTTTTTTAGATGTACCTGTATATTCTTGCATCAAACTGGTTTTTGCTGTAATTCTTGTAAAAGATTTACATTTGAGAGAATTTCTCAATTTTTTAATTAATAAAAAGTGGTTAAACAGGGCTCTGCACGTACTTTTCTTTTAAAATAAAAAAAAAACATTTAGGAGCAGAGTCAAAAATTTCAGGAGCACCTTCTAATCAATAATCAAAAATTCTGATCAAATA
>NW_015505722.1:1856422-1865627 GCF_001515645.1 Sinocyclocheilus grahami | reverse complement strand
GCATTTTTCTAACTTTATTAAAAGTATGTCATCTTTTATGTCAAATTAAAAAAAATTATATTTATAAGCTTTTTAAAATTTCTAATTAAAACAGAATAAAATCAAGCAGAATAAGAATAAGTTACCAATCAAATAAAATCAGTATTTAAAAAAAGTATTTGTACGACAGAGGTGGCACAGAAGAACACAAAAGTGGCTTGTAGGTGTATTTTCAGATGTTTAATGAAGCTCAGAGGTGGCATGAGTGGAATTAAATTCATGTTGAGGTAAATATTTTAAATATAAAATGTTTAATACAGAAATATTCAACGAATTAAATAACAGAAAAAATCCTTTAAAAATGAAAGTAAATATGCCAGCAGGTGGCGGCAAATCATTGAGTTTATCACTGAATCATTCACTCAACTGATTCGTTCGAACATCTAATTCATTCAGGAATGAAGCAATTGACAGGCTTTATGAATGGGTAATTGATTCAGATTTGTTTAAAAACGCACGTTCATTCATAAACGAAACACCGCTGTGTTTGCTTGGAAATGTGCAGCGGCTCAGCTGTGGCTTTGTTTGAAACTATTTTCATTGATGAAATAGAGCAAAATCAGGCAATAGTGTTGTAGTCAGACAAAGCAAGTCACTTAATATTAATTTCTTGTTTAATGAACTGTTGTATTAGATCAATATCACATTTGCAAACTCCCTTAATAATCATTAAAAGCTGCCACTCACTGATCGCAATCTCACAAAGTTCCATTATAATCGACGAAGCTCCATACACTGCACAATGAATCTCTTATTTACACCCTGTCAACACTTTGTTTGCAATAATGAGAGGATTCGTGAGATTGCAGAACTCAGCACTGAACAAAACTGAGGTGTTTGAGTAGTGAGTGGATTCTGATTAACATTGTGTTCGAGGAACGAACAGATTTGTCTGATACATTACTCAACGCAGCAAAAACACGTTGTAAATAAGTTAGAAACCTTCTAAGCTCCCGAGTGCAAACACAAATATGCTGATCGGGTCAGTCGCACTGGTGCTTCTAAATATTTTTTTTTTCAAAGTTGCACACAGCAATTTTCATTCACAAGTTTTTTTCTCGCGCTACCCTATCTCAACCCCCAATCATTAGCGCATTTCGTTTTGTCTTTGACAGCGCATATAGGACAATTTTTGAAATAGCACCATTCTACTAAACAAAATTTATTTCAAATTTAATTCAAGCACTTTCAAGGACTTATATTTGTTTTCAAGTACTTTCCAGGCCTTGAATCCATGCGTCTGATATTCAAGTACTTTCAAGAAGCGTGGGAACCCTGCATACACATCGCACACCCCTATACTGTTTAGATTTTTATAATGCATTGTCTTATTATCGATCTGCCAGTTCACATTTAAAGCACTGCGTGTTTGTAGGGTAAAAACATGGGTCGATTTTTGCATTTGTCTGAACAAAACAACAGTTTTATTGAAAATGCTCGTTCATTCTCTGCCAGCAGGTGACGCTTTTGGCAGACCTATAACTATTTCCCCGGTAACTGCTATACACAAAGCAGTGCAGCACCGGACTTTGAACCTGCATGAAATCATAGCCTTTTGAAGTTTAATCGTCACATTCAGCATATCGCAATTCTGGTCTTACCGTCCCCTACCCCATGTCCTCCGGAAGAGACTCGTTCACCATGCGGAGACACTGAACGAGCTGCAGGACGTCACGGCTCATTTCTGAATCTAATAAAAGACCACCATTAATGACTGCTGATACAGCTGGATTACTTCATGTCAACAGTGGCTGGTTGTCTTACTAAGTGGGCAGATCATGGCATTAAAACATTGCAGAGCGGATCAGACTTTATAAAACCTTTATAAAACAAGCAGTCTCTCAAGACATTGCCCTCTTACCCTCAGCAATTGGAGTCTCCTCTTCAGAAATCAGGTAATCATCCGAGGACAGGTAAAGATGGTCAATAGCAAAGCAGGGTAGTAGGAAAGACACAAAGCCCTAGGAAAGTAGAGTAAAAAGATTAGTCATCGGCCTGTATGTTTTTGGTCTGTTTGACTGCTAGGGTTGAAAATGGGACTTTTATTTTGATGGTACCGATAACCACATCACAGCACATCACAGCAGCTCATGACATTTAATTCACTCCCAAGTTTTCAGCTCTCATTCTTTTTTCACTGGGCCTGTAGTCTCCTGGGCATGCTGTCATCCAGGTTCATGCAAACCTGAACTTCATTTTTTTTCCTCCAGACTCAGTCTGAATAATTTTTGGTCCCAAATTTGTATCAGTTTTACTGGTAGTCCACTATGTGAAGAATTTTTGAGTATAATTTGTCACAGTTTATTTTATTTTGTATCCTCACTCCACACTTAATTATGCCCATTAAAATGTATTTTACAAGTTTTTGTTACTTTCACTGTTCTTTTTTTTTTTGCTCTATGGTACATCATCTTTCATTTAATAGCATTAGAGCTGCTCCATTGCAGCGGCTTAGTACTGTAATCACGCGCTTTGCTGTAATAATGCAGGGAACCACTCGTTATAAATCTCCTAACTGTGATATTTTCAGAAATAGAAGTCGCGTTTTTTTTTTTCCATCTGAAACATGCTGCGATTTATATTCCAAAGCCACTCATATAATGCAGAAACACTCAAACAAGTGCAACGCGTGCACATATTTGTACTAGTGCAGAATGAGAGGGACAAGTAGTGCAGCCTAGCGCATTTCACACAGGCTGCTAGATTCACTTTCACCAGAAAGTCGTGTATGCCTAAGGTTAAAAATAAATGTTTATAGTGAATGCCCCTATAAATGGTCTTATTTTTACGGTTTCGTTTTAATCCAAATGATGCGTGTGCTAAGTGAGTGAACATTAAAGATCACACAACAGAAGTGCACGAGCTCTCTCTCTCTCTCTCTCCCTACCATTAAGTAACTTGTGCATTGTTTTACTTACTTGTTTTTGACATATCTGACCGAACTACAAACTTTCCAGTGATGTCTGTGAGAAAGGGATATTAACTCGACAAGCTTGCGCATGTGCGCCGCCGCTCGCTCAACCCACTCTGCGTGCTTTGCTTATCAGCTCGCACACGTCAGCTATACAGGCGTTAATACTGAATTTTAACATTATATTCATTGCATACATGTACTTCGTAGACATCCTTAATCTCTAATAACCATTCTGCTGTCTGTTGTTGGTGTTTCTTTGTATGAATACGGCACTTAACACATGCTGTGTGGTATCGGTGTTTGGTATCGGGGCATTTTAACGAGTACGAGTACAAGAGCTCAGTATCGGTATCAGTGCATCCCTAGTCATATATCACATACAGAGAAAAACATAATAAAGCTAGGCTATAGGCCCATATATATAACGATAAATAGGCCTATATGAGAAATATATTTTTTACTTAAAGGGGTCATATGATGTTGCTAAATTAACATTATTTGTTGTATTTGGTGTAATGAAATGTGTTTATGCGGTTTAAGGTTCAAAAACACATTATTTTCCACATACTGTACATTATTGTTTCTCCTCTATGCCCCACCTTTCTTAGCTAAGGTTCAATGTGTTTGAAGCTTAATGGGCTTTTTAGGAAGTATAGAGGTCAATGGTCAGTTCCTAACACCAAAAAAGTCATATTACAGTTTCTCTCGATTGCTTAAACACTATCACCAAGCTTTTGAACTAAAATTTAAAAACCATAACGCCATTTATCAAAAAGCACACCCATTTTCCTAAACTATAAACACTATTCCCCTTTTTGACACATGAATCAGATTTGTTGAGGTGTCACTGCAAAACTCTCCACACAAATCCCTTCATTTCTCATTGCCTAGACCATGTTGTCATTTAGAAAACACTAGCATTCAATATTGTTCACTCAAGTCAGCATTGCTTGAGCTCAGTTAGCACACAGTTACCCACGTGGAAACACTAAGAGTCAAAATGTATCACACACCAATCAGAACCTTCAATAGATAGATAAAAGAGCCCAAGTCAGTTAATTCAGTTTTGGAACAATGGATCCAGAGAGATGTGATTGAAAAGTCAAGGACACCAAAGAGGAGGAGGAGGAGGAAGAGGATGAGCAAGAGCAGTAAGGAGTGGAGGAAGAGGTGAAGGAAGAGGAGGAGGATGAGTGGCAAGGAGACAAGGAGTCTCAGATGAAATTCGTGCCACTAGTTGACCATGTCCTTGTCCATGGTATGACTATGAGGGAGGCTGGGCAATGAGTTCAGCCAAACTTAAGTTGCTTCACCGTCGCCTCGATCATAAGAACCTTCAGGGAGGAAGACAGGTAGGTGTACCTCAGTGTACTCTACTGTAACTTTTGAGTGCTGTACTCTGTTACAGCACATGCACCAAATTGCTTTACATACAGATAGTTTCTGTCTGCTTCAATTTTGTAAAAAGGATGTTACAGTTACAGTAATCAGTTCTTCTATTTTTGTAGGACACAGAGACGATGGAATGGAAGAAGCCTGACTAGACATTTCAGCTGAAGCGTGCCAGGGGTGGATCAGGGATGCAAGAGGATTTCCCCCCCACTGCCTAGCTAGGGTCAGTATAGTCTGTGATGTTGACGAGATTCTCTGGCCTATCCCAGACCAAAGATGTGATGCTGGGGCAGAAAATTTGTTGTTGTTGTTTGGTGTATTGTACTGTACAGTAAGGAATAAAAAAATTTGCAAATGTATACACGTGTTCATTATGTGAAAAGTTCCTTGAGGGGGAGAACCACAAGCAACATAACTAATTACAGTTTTTTTGCAGTATTGCAGTATTTTGAATTGATCTCACCAGTGTGTAAGACTATGTTGTAGTGTGTGTGTTTTTGAGGGCTTGTGTGTGATGTCTGAGGCCAACGTTTGGTTTTTCAGCAAGAGTGAATGGTTTTGAGTGTAGAGCTTCATTTTGACCTGAAAATAGGATGTTTGGGGAATTGGGTGAGACCTTATGGATTTGTGTTTACTGTTTTGAGAATATGAGGCATAGTTTCAAGAAATGTGTTTAAGCAATCGAGAAAAACTGTAATGTATTATAATTACAGACAGAAGTATTTGATGTTTTGCAGCACTAAAGTTTTGTGGCAGTGCTCATGAAATTATCCATCTTCAAATAGAGAATACTGCTTCAAATAAATAAATGGCTCATTAAATCACATGGGTCAAATTATGGATGAGAAAAGTTTCAGGCTGGGGAGACAATCAAACAAGCAGAGTTATGTATGAATAAATCATTATTAACACAAATAAGAACTTAAATGTGTAAAACAGGAGCTCATTTTGATTTCATTTGACTTTTACATATACAGAAACACTTTTTGGACTTCATCTAAATGAAGTCTTCCAGCTGTGTCCAGATCTGGTACCTTCTTGAGGACGCAGACCATGGCTGTGGCAGGGCTGATGTGCAGGGCGAGTGGTGTGGACAGCACATCCTGGTACTGCAGGCAGCAGGCGTAAAACTTGGACCAGAACTCCACCTGCAGCAGACGGTAGTCCTCCTGACAGAACTCGTACTCGGTCACGCTGCCCTGAAGCTGAAAACAACGTTTAGTGGTAACTAAGGCTGCCACTAATGACTTTTTATTTCGATTAATCTATCGACTAATTTATTGATTAATCGATTAATCTAAACTATTAATTTCCCACCCCAAAAAAAACCAATTTTACTTAAGAATATTTTATTAAACTATACTTTAATTAAACCAAATAAAATCCAAAAGTAAAATGCAACATCTGACAGAACTCGTACTCGGTCACGCTGCCCTGAAGCTGAAAACAACGTTTAGTGGTAACTAAGGCTGCCACTAATGACTTTTTATTTCGATTAATCTATCGACTAATTTATTGATTAATCAATTAATCTAAACTATTAATTTCCCACCCCAAAAAAAACCAATTTTACTTAAGAATATTTTATTAAACTATACTTTAAACCAAATAAAATCCAAAAGTAAAATGCAACAGAGTGCAAGAAGCAAGTGTCCATCTCATAATCCAAATTACAGTTCAGTATTATAGTGTAAGAATGACAACATATCCATGTGTTTTACAGATAAAACTGAAACTCAATTAATTAGACAGGCTTTTTGATTAATAAAATTTAATTTAACCATTAAAACAGAGTATAGAAAAATGAAAATGGAAAAAAATGAATTTGGAAATAAAACTGATTTCATAGTGCCCTATAATTATAATAAATTTTTTGTGGTAATAAAAATAGATGTTAGTGAACAATAGCCTTTAAAATTACTTAAAATATATATATAATAGCAATGAGGCAATAATA
Source organism: Sinocyclocheilus grahami (assembly GCF_001515645.1). Taxonomy (NCBI): domain Eukaryota; kingdom Metazoa; phylum Chordata; class Actinopteri; order Cypriniformes; family Cyprinidae; genus Sinocyclocheilus; species Sinocyclocheilus grahami. The sequence goes on along the minus strand of NW_015505722.1, from coordinate 1,859,325 downwards.
ATTAGTTCAAATAAAGTATCAAAAGCAAGAAATCATATGGTTTTATTGAACAAAATTGTTAAAATACATAATGTATTATGAACATTAGAGCTAATGCAGAGGGCGCCAATGGCCTGACGATTGTTTTTACACATTACTGTGCAATCTAATACTTGTTTAATATTGACCAAGCATCATTTCATTCAGATGTCCACTTAATCTTTAATATTTGGCCATTTCATTAGGACAGAAATGCTATAGTCACTGTAATTAAATGAATATGTGGACATCAAAACGTGTAAACTCAGAGTGAGGGTTTGAGCTTTTATTTTGAAACCACAATGTATTTGCGGTTTCAATCTGGTATTTATCTGTGTTTGCGTAGATTTATAAATGATTTACCTTACAAATCTGATGAAATGGTGCATGTTGCATTCCCAGATGAACGTTATAATAAACTCAAACTCACAACAACATGCAGAGATGGAGTTTGAGACGCTCCACACATGTAAATGATAACAGTTCCTGTGGAACTACTGTAAACTGAACCGCCGTGTGACGCACTTAACCTACACGCATGTAAATAATTAAAGAGCATATACTGTATTAGAACTGCATCACATATAATTATTTAGCTAATTAAATCGTAGCGTTTGTGAATTCAATTATGCTTAACTATTTTTAAATGGGTTTAATATATCATGCAGCCTTGGAAAACATACTAAATGTGTTTTATGGATTCTCGTCTGTGAAATGCGCCACTTCCGGTATTTTGCCGGTTAGTCGACGAGAGCAAAATGAAGTTGAGGATTTTAAAAAAATCGAATTGTCTAATAAAATCGACGAATCGTAACAGCCCTAGTGGAAACACAGATGAAGAAATTAACACAAAGGGGAAAATAGCACCACCTTACCTCGTTTTCCACTGTGACCGTAACCTCTTTCTTCAGCTCCTCCCATGACAAGTCAGAGTATCGCTCTGTATCTCGCTTGTAGATCTGGAAAAAAAGGAATCAACTCTTCTAAATAAATGTGAACTTATGCATTGACCTGTTCCAATTTGAGACCCTTTTAAGGCCTTAATTTTAAGACATCTGTAGCGTCTGGACCAATAAGACACCATTTTTCATTTGATTTAACAAATCGTCACAGTCCCCTCACCCAATAAACTGGATGCCAGGATGTCTGCCACCAGGCCCCCCCTGGTTACCATGGCAACCCTGACACCAGATACATTTACGACCTCCTGGAATTTAGGTGGAGAAAATCACTGCCTTGTCCATAAGGAAAATCCACAAGGGATGGACTTTTCTTTGCTAATTAATGAATTAATAGGAAAACCTTTCTTTGAATGAACACACATGATCCTTCAGGTCATTGTGTATATTATTGTCATCGTGTATTCTGTCTTTGAGATAATACTGTTTTTTGAGATAGTAATTGAGTATACTGTTTAATGCAGGCTTATAATCGAAACACACTCCTGTCAGCTTACATATATATAACCCTACCATGTTTAGTATCTATGAATTAGTATTCGGATGATCTAATTGAGAGTGTATATTGTATGTCTATACCTATGCAACATATTAGTGTTCTAAGAATCTTTATTAGTTTGTGCATCCACACCCCAAGCGAATTACATTTGCAAATTACCATGCCCTCGAACAAAGGGTCGTAAAACCCTCCAGCAATTGCAACCTCCCGCTTGGAATTTCTGTTTTTTTCATTGGACAAGCCCACCTTGAGAGGCGTAACTCTTCCGAGACCTTAAAGGCCCCGCTCCAGGGACCCGCCCAGAGTCGGTGGTTCGGTTAGATTCTAAGATGAAGACATGAGCTAGAACGCTTCTGCAACCCCCCTTAAGTTCATGCCAGGCTTGGGCCTCGACTTTTCCATTCATCAAGATTCTCTGACTCAAAACTGGTTCTTTTTCATCAACCAACCTCAGCAAAGATCAACTGGAACTTTCAGATTACATCAAACCTCTCTTTCAGACAGATGAGACTTGCAAGTATTCAAACTTAGTCTTATTAATTGATACATTAGGTATCATTAACACCTTTTTACAAAGGTGTTTTTGAACTAAGAATCTGATGTTTCTGAACTGCTGAACTCTGATCTGCTGAATATGCAAATGGTTCAATAACTTCATGTTCTTATTTCTTTCCTCTTTAAAGGGTTAAGCTTTAACCCTTTCCTATACAAACTGTGTGTGTGTGTATGTGTATGTTAGACCAGTTTATGTGTTTATGTAGTATGTTAGACCAGTTTAAGTGTTTATGTAGTATGTTGGGCCAGTTTAAGTGTTTATGTAGTTAATAAAACCTTACTTGTATCACACTTGACGTGGTTCATTGTTTGCTCATAACTGGAGTCACTTAATCATGCAGATTTATGCTACAAGCTTTTGTAGACTTGTACAGTAAGGAAGTTAGTTCCCTTAACCAGGAAATTAACGTTCTTAGAATTGACAAGACAGTTGACCCTGAGAGGTCAGCTAAATATCTTCAGCGGATCTAAAATATTCATAATTAATTATAACTAGTTATGATTAATTATTCATATTTCCCATGAGCTGATTCGCTACACATCACAATGTGGAAGCAGTAAAAAACAAGTCGTTTTGGCTGCTGGGTTTCAACAAATGTAGTGTTCATTCCGTCAAAGAACACAATGACGAAAAATGGTCGTTGACAAGCTTTTTTCCCCATGACTAATACGAGACGACAATAAGGTCAATAAACAATAACTGTGACTATATTAACATGCAATATTGACGATAAAAGAAGAGACTAAAATGTATTTTAAAAAATAAAAACTTTACAAAAATCTGTTGTTTTAAAGGGGTCATATGACGTTGCTAAAAAGAACATTATTTTGTGTATTTGGTGTAATGAAATGTGTTTATGCGGTTTAAGGTT